>NC_141798.1:2449668-3049668 GCF_057944985.1 Cucurbita pepo subsp. pepo
GATCGCTCTCTCTCTCTTCTTTCTCTCTCTATCTCTCTCCCAAGAACCAAAAAAGTGAAAGAAAAAAAAAAAAAAATTCATTCTTGGCTTCGGTCAGTTCCCTTTCCGTTCC
Organism: Cucurbita pepo subsp. pepo; assembly: GCF_057944985.1. Lineage (NCBI taxonomy): Eukaryota > Viridiplantae > Streptophyta > Magnoliopsida > Cucurbitales > Cucurbitaceae > Cucurbita > Cucurbita pepo. Next base: position 2,449,781 of record NC_141798.1, read on the forward strand.
CTTTCGTACTTAAATTTATCATCCTGATTTTGATTTTAAACAATACCTGCAATTTCTTGTCTCGATTGTTCGCTAATTTTGAGCTTTAGGGTTCTTTTCCATCGTTAATGTAATGGATTTTGTTGATTTTTGAGTCTTTGATTACAACCCTTTTTTTAGTGCGATTCTGGTAACGGAATTTGTTCTTTTGTTTGGTTTTTCAGGCATCGTTGATAATTTTTCTGGGTATTTCGCTGGTTGTAATCTAATCGTCTTTGAAGTTTAGACGCGTTTGATCGCGAAATTTGTTCATGACTCCAAGGTACTTGATTTTGGTTTGAGAGCGCGTTTTCTTCTTTTTTCTCCAGATTTTCTTGGGAATTGGGGTTTTGTTGTTGGATTGGTGGGAGTCGTTGAAGATTAGCCAAGAAATGCAAGGAATTTTGCGATCTATTTTCTTTTGGTTTCTTTTTTCAAATACGATATGGGTATAAACTGAGGCAGTATTTTGGAGTTTTTTTGAAAAGAGAACAAATGGTTTTGTTAGCACATGTTAATCGCTAGAGTACTGCATGGCTATTGATTTAGCAGTGAATAGATTGAAGTTTCTTGAATTAATTTTTGATGAGTTTTTCTTACCGGCCTTGATAACTTGAAGCTAGATTTTTCAACATGGGCTGCAGTTTCTGGTTGTGATATTGCTATCATTTGAGGTGTTTCTGTTAAAGTTCTTTGTATCTTTTGTGCTTTTGATTGCTAGAAGTTTCCCATATATGATGGTTTATATTCGCATGGATGATGGGATTCTGGATGTTTGCGCTGGGTTTGGAATGGCATACAACGTTTTCTATCTAAAAGAGGGAGGTTAATAGAAGAGAGAGCTCAGATTTACTGAACATAATACCTTCACCGAAGTAAAGTTTTTCCTTCGGATTTTTTAAATCCCATTTTGTTTCTGATCATTATATTTCTGGATCATGATCACTAACACGTTTCGGTTTTATGATCTCGCTTAGAGATCCTAGAATGCTTGTCTGTTGAGGGGAACGTCTATGCTATTAGATTCTCTGCAGGAGTTTGAATAGGCGGACTAAGTTTATAAGCATATGCTTAGTTGGTTACCTGAGTGTTTAATCTCCAAGATTATTTCTGGATTATGTGGGTGGTGGCTACTCGGTAGACATTGTTTGACTTGGTGGGTACATCTTTCAGTTATGGTTTTAATTTAGGCCTTGAGGGTTTAGTAAGAGGAGGTTTTTCTTTTTTCTTCTTTTTTACTGTCATTTGCTGTTGGTGTTCCATTCCAGATTATGATTTTCTTTCTACCATCTTGTTCTCCTCTTCTACCAAAAATATAGTTATCCATAAGTTCTTTTTGCTGTTTTTTTTCTTTTTGAATCCTTTTTTTGGTTGAACTGTTGTGCATGTTTTTGGAATTTCACATACAAATAATAGATGTTCTTGGCTGATTATCCCTGAATGTCTGCTGTGATTTTGCTACAATTTTCCATCTCATTCTCCTTTAGTTTTTTACCAGTAGGCGTGCTTGCCTCCATCACTCATGTTATTTCTTTTATGAACTAATGACTTTTACAGCAGACAGTTTTAAGATATTTCTTCTGACAAGCTTTTCTTTAATATTGTTTTTTTTCCCCCCCCCTTCAATGAGCAGGTAGATTTTGTATATCATTTAATTTCGAAATCAATATGAGGCAGAGGTTACCGCGCACTAGTCAGATGGTTGATATGGAAATGGATCGACAAGGACAGAATTATCTTCATGCTGAGCCCTCCATCATTCTGCCAGGCACATCTAACTTCCCTCAGCAGAGTATACCTGCAATGGTTACAGCTTCAGGGAATGCAGCAAATCCTGAGGCTCATTATCTTCCCGATCCTTACGAAGGTCCTATGTTACATGGTTTAAATCAGTACAGTGGTGTTCAACATCATCATAGTATAGGTTTAAGTACTGCAGCTCCTGGAAACTATTATTACTCTTATGTTACTCCGCCATCTAGTAATGGGTTGTTACCTGCACCTCTAAATCATAATGTAACCGACCAGCTGCCATCTGCTAGCAATTATGGGGTCCTTCAAACTTCTTCTGATGGCTATGGTAGGAGGGCATATTTTGTGGATGAAGTTAGTGATCCACACAAGAGAAAGATTACAGAAGGGATTCCTGGGAATGTTCAACACTTGAATGGTCTGGCCAGCTCTAGTTCTTCAGTGCATTTGTCGAATTCAAGGCATCCCGAAGAGGTTGCTATGGTTGAAGCATCATCTTTTCCCCCACCTCAGAGTAGATGGAATGGACCTCGGAATAGTGTTAGAGCTGGATCAAGTGGACCTAGGCGCGACTCTCTTCTACCACTTGACCATAATCATACAACTCTTGGAAATAATAGGGGTCAACACCTTCAGCCTGCAAATTCTACTTTCTGGTTGGACCAACACTTACAGGCTAATTGTGGCAATAGAAACGCTTCATCTTGGAATCAACCCTCTACTGCACCTTTCATGCAAGGTATCTTTTTCTATATTAATATTTGTCATGTTCTGTTGGACAGAATCTTTTTGCAGCATGCTGTTAGTTGAGTGTACTGTCTTTTTGTGGCCATTAGTAGAACATGGGTATTTTTTTAGTAACGAGATGAATTTGGGATCCATCACAAATCCTAAAGAGTTCATTATTCAAACAGTTTTTCTCTAGTAAACGACATGATGTTTTAACATCAAAAGTATTTTTTTAACACCATTCCCAAACAACACCTTAATCTCTAATGGTCATGAATTTTAGGGATCATCTATCATACAACGTACATATCATGTGTTAATGTAGCTGCTTTTGATTGTGCAAATAATTGTTAAAGTAACATATATATATATATATATATATGTAAGCCTGCTGTTATGTATTCGACAGGAACTAATACAAATGGAGGTTTGTTGGAAACCATGAATTTGGGTGTGTACGGATATCATGAAACGGCGGGAAACAGGAATTCTAGAAATGTTCAACATCCTTCCTTAAACCATGGCCAACATATTCACAATCACCCATCTACAGTCGTGCAAAGAATTAGAGGCCAAAATTTCCAGTACTACCCCCAAGTGACGGCAGCTTCATACGGATTTCCTTTGAATTCTTCATATGGCACCATGAATCCTCATAGTCTGGACATAGGGCGTAGGCAACAAGGGCCAGTTGCACCTACTAGCCATGGGCTGCACCGGCTTCCACGAGTGAATGTTGCTGCTGACACTACAAATAGACATCACAACCTTCCTCAGTTGAGATTCTTGCAGGCTGATGTAATGTTTTTTTCCCCATATACCAATTTCTTCTTTCTCATAGTTTATGTCCTTTTGTTGGTAATCATGCTATCACATTATAAAATGAGCAAACTGGTTTTTGCAGGAAGTTGCATTACTGGAAATTCCCGACTTATATGAAGTGGGGAATTCTGTTGACCATCACAGGGACATGCGATTGGATATAGAGGACATGTCTTATGAGGTAAGCTATTAATTGTAAGTTTGGTCCATGAGCTAGAATGTTATATTTTTTTAAAATTATAAAATTTGTGCATGTAGTAGAGATAAAAATTACATGAGTGAAACATAACGAATTTGTTATTTAAATAATCGAACCTGTTCAAGCTAGAAGTTCTTGTTTTAACATAACTAGGAACCAAGAGGCGCCTTACCTCGCCCTTGGTCTAGGCGACTGCCTTGAAAACGCTGAACCTTGTTTTGCTTCTACCTTATATTTGTTAAAGAAGGCTATTTTACTGTGCCCCCCATTTATATCTTCATGTTACCTAGCTATGACTTGATTTCACTTAATATGGAGACGGCATGGATTTAATCAATTACAAGGTACATGACAAATCACTGTCTATTGGTGGTTTTAACATGAAAGAGGGTTTGTTTATGCAGGAACTTCTCGCTTTAGGGGAGCGAATTGGGAACGTCAGCACTGGGTTAACAGAGGAAATCATTAAAGCCCAATTGAAGACGAGGAGCTTTGTATCATCTGTAACAGTTGTTAATCTGGAGGAGGAGGAGGAGGAGGAGGAGGAGGAGGAGGAAGAGGGTTCGAGTTTGGATCAGGACGCCGATTACTGTATCATTTGCCAGGTAAAAGCTAATGCGCCTTAGAGCCTGTTTACTACATTTTTGGTTCTGAGTCATTTGAAGTTAGCTAAGTAGTAACATTGGTTCTACAGGATCACTATCAGAACCATGAGAAAATTGGAACGCTCGATTGCGGACACGAGTACCATGCAAGTTGCTTAAAGAAGTGGCTGATTGTCAAGAATGTCTGTCCCATCTGCAAATCAGAAGCATTGGTGACGGTTCGAAAGGAACGATGACTATCGAGCGTTCCCCTTACAAATCATCTATCTATCTATCAATGCAGTTAGCTGATGTTTTGTTGACTTTTGTATATGTACTTGCATATAAATATATATATATGACTTAAAAAGTAACTGTCCAGCTCATTTTATTTGTTGGCTTCCAGAATATGGATCCTGTTGTATTTATAAAAACATTGTACAGACTTGTTTCTTTATCATCTTCTGTGCTGTACTTTTCATATTTAAAGCACATTGCTCAATTATGTACACTCCATGAATTTGCAAGATTTATGATCTTTGCAGGATATAATGTGATGCTCACATTTGTAAATGGGACAGCTTCAGATTGATTTTGTTGCTACTCAAGTATAATACAATTGTATATTCTTCCATTACTTTCCATGGACTTCAGATTGTTCAATCTGTTCTTGGATTTGATTTTGTTTTGGTTTCTTGAATTCTTGTCTCTTGTTTTGGTTTCTTGAATTCTTGTCTCTGCTTTGGATGTTTTAGAATTTTCTTGTTTCACATTTTCAAGTTAGAAATGGTTAGGTATCAATTTGAGCATAAATTAGCTGCTAAAACCTTATCTAAGGTTTTTAAGATCGAACATGCTTGTTTTTCCTACCTTAGATATTAGGTTTTTAAGATCGAACATGCTTGTTTTTCCTACCACTAGAAAGAACCATGACAGTACTTCCTAACAAAGAGACTACATGACGAACCTAATCATCCTATAAAATTCAAATAGACATACATGAGACAAGATAAGATACGAATAAGGTTGCAAGATCAATTTCTCCGACCTCTACGACCGGTGGAGTGATTTTATTAAAAAAAAATCAACAAAACTTGATCATCCTTTTCCAGAAATCCCATACAAGAGAATCATAAGTTAGGAAGTCATTCAACTCAAACTTTCGTCGATGTCAAAATCCCAACTACTCGGATGAAAACCGTTCCTCCAATGGATGTGTATATACCAATCTCCAATGGGGAAACTCAGTTGGCAAAAGAAGATTTAAAGTAAAAATTATTGTGCACAAAGAGATATGTAAATAATAAAGATTTGAAGGAAAACTATTGACTATATAATTTAGAATGGAGTTGAAACGAATTATTCATGTGGTTCTTTAAAAACAATAACAAGTGCTTATCGTTTTGCTTATCTAAAAGGCTGTAAACCTCTACCACATATTTGTGGTTGCTACCATACATATGACATGCGCATGCTGCTTTGTAAGTCAAAAGCTCCAAAGAACCTGTTGCATTTACCAAAGAACAAAATTATTGAAAAGAAAGCAATCTTCATTCACAACAAATCTACTTCTTAGGATGTAATGAGTACATGTTGAATACTTTTTTTTTTTTTTTTTTTTTGGGTTAGAGTTCAACATGTAAAGGAGTTTCGAATTTTTGAATTTTTGGTCATGGTATATGGGTTGAGTCTACCTCTAACATCTTAGTCGAGAATATATATTTTTACCGATTGAACTACGCTAGATAAGGTACCCTTCTAAGCATCTACATGATACTAAAACTATAAAGACCCAAATGAACTATGAAGGTGTGAAGGGTAAGTACCAATGAAGTAACACTAATTTAACCCTTAGTTAACCTTAACACTAAATCATTTAAACCAAACAGCAACATAAGGACCGAAAATAGCATAGAAATGGAAGTTTAAAAACTTTGCACGTACCATCTGAAGTTTCTGATGTAATATTACAGCAGAAATGGTGCGTCAGCCACCATCGACAACGCAATCTCCATGCGTTTCTCAAGTTCTTTTCAGTAAACAACTTAAGGTTACAGTTAATATTCAAAGAGGACCTCAGCTTATGTCCACCACTCCCAATTGAACATGCTGCTGATACTCTATCCTCTTCAATTTGAGAAAGTTTTAGAAAACACATAGCCAACTCTCTCCATGTATCATATTCTGCACATGTACCATCTAAATGCAAAGCTATCATTTCCAAAAGAGATTCGAGACTGTAATTTCCTGCATTTCCAATAAAAAATTGAAGTGAATCAGAAACAAAAAAAAAACAAAGTTCCAAGACAAGATTTCAAGCAATCACATCGAAGGCAAGCTGATTATCTCCATCACACCATACAATACAACAATCACGCTAACGTGAAAACATTATCATCTTTTCACGTTGTTATTCTTACTGTAAAAATGTAAATTCAGTCACGGTGAGGACTAAAAATTTGAGAACTCTAAAGGAGTTTTATTTCCAAGGAGTTAGGCAACCACAATGGTAAATTTTTGCGTTCATGTTATGACAAGCATTCCATAGATAACTGGCTGGGGTGAAGAAGAAAAAATAGAAAAGTATTGACCTTCAGGTAATGAAACCAGAATACACTATTCTATAAGATAGCTTTTCATGGTCAGAACTATTATATATTATAAACAAGCATTAGAGACTACACACCGTATCTATGTGTGAGGAATTCAACCACAAATTATCATCTCAGAATCTCAAATTTGTAACTCTCCTTGAGGTCTAATAGTTCATATAGAAGACTGTTCTCAGCTGTTAACATACCGTTTCTATGCATGTGAACAAGTTTCCCCAGTGAATGACAACATGTTGGATCCTTCTTCAATATCTTCTCGTAACAAGTCGAAAGCAAGAGAACGTTACTATGATCAAAATGTTCCACAAGTGCAGCCCTCAATCTGCAGAATTTCTAAATCAATATTTATTTAAAGGTAAGACGCCTTCAAACCTATGTTATAAGTGATTTGACGGATTACACTTGGTTCTTATGTTTCTTTGTGTGTGTGTGTGTGTGTGTGTGTGTGTGTGTGTGTAATTTTCATAGAGAAACAGGCTTCCATTTTAATGGGTCAACATGGAGGCAACAGAAAATAAAGAAACGAGCCCCAACTCTCGATAATTAAACACAGGATAATTATAAATAGATTAGAGGATACGTGACCATTTACTATTTTGATCCCATCTAAAAAGTTCCCAATCTCTTTAACATATGATTTCTGAAATAATCAATTTCAAACACTAAATGCAAAATAGAGAACAAGGCCTTGAGCAAGTTTTAGTACCTGAAGGGAAGTGTTGCATTGGAGTCGCGACATATATTTTCCATTTCATCGAGTGCTTTGTCAACTCGACCACCAATCAACAACAACTGAAATTTGTACATCAAAGAGAGAGATGAGCATACAGAAGAAATTGATTTTGTGAATGATCTAGCAAATTTCATGCATGACAATCAAAAGAAGAATTTCCTTCCCCAGAAGAACTTCAGAGACAAGAGAGCAGATGCTTTTCTGAGATAACGGGGAGGGTTCTTTGGCAGGTTGCTTTTTTGGCTATGCTGTGAAACATTTGGTTTGAGATAACCAAGAGAAATTTTAAGGGGCTTGGTAGAAGTGCGGATTTAGGCTGACTTAAATGCTTTCACATATCTACAACTAGAGAGTTATGTAATTGTCCTTTGTTTCATTTTTAAGGACAAGAGATCTTATAGTAATTTTCTTCTGCTTTTGGTCTACTTGTTTGTCCCTTATGTAACTTCCTTCTTTGTCTTGCCTATTCATCTTAATGTTAGTTTGGTTAAAGAAGAAAATGGAAACGAGAAGTTCGGGGATTGAGCGTCTAAGAAAGAGGAATAAGGCACTCTTAGCAAACGTGTGCCCAGAACATTCTCAGGTCCAAACAAATTGGGGCACAATATTCTCCAGCGTAGAGGGGCAACAAATGAGATCCATGAAGGCTCTAGAAGTCTTTGGCGGTTAGTTGCCAGAGTAAAAAAGAGATTCTATTGCAGGGCTTTTGGAAGTACACTACCCTGTTCGAGATTGGAGGCTGCCTCTTTGTCCTTTAGGTTGTTTTGTTGGTTGCAGCTTCCATGAATCAAAGTTCAGTTTCTTATCCAAAACTAGAGACACTTGATTGTAGTAAATTGAAAGCTAATCTTAGAAGATGGAAGCAAAAACAGTTTATAAGAAGACCTTATGGTGATTAGATCAACCACGCTCAATGTCCCTTTTCCGAGTTTCAAAGTGACAACAGTACAAACAGGTAACATTTCTTTTTTATGATTATGGTGAATTAAAGAGCCATTCATGCTTGCCTTCGAATTTTGTGATGCACGTTGGATTCTCCACATATACATTTTTTTTAAATTGAGGTGGAGAATAAAATAGTAAAGTGGATATTGTAATAGAGAAGTGGGCAATCAAACGGGCATTCTTATTAAGAGTTCGTCCCATTTCCAAGCAAAGGCAACATTAAGTAGTTATAAGAATAACATAATCATGCAGAGCATTAGTCAGCAATCTATCCATAAAACTTTCAAGTAATGGATGAATTTAAAAGAAGCCGCTAAGCTTAAGGGGGATATTGCGATGTGAATGTAATTAGTTTTCATGTTAGACTTGTTTAAAAAGTTAGTGTCGGTTTCCAGTGATAACCTATAAGATACCAGATATTATCAAAGAATCACCTAAACTGAATACAATTTTGACAACTTAGGTTTGCCTTACCTGTATAAAAGGAAGTAAGGCAACCAATATTGGTGGATTTGAGTTGAGTGCAAGTTCTAGATGCTTCACTGCGTCCTTATAATAGTCATTCAGAAACTCGCCGCATAAACTAAGGGCATTCTCCCAATTCTCAACGGAAGATGGCAAATGTAGAGGCAACAACAGTGGATCCAAACCCTCTGTGGCAACAAAAAAAGGTATTAATTTTTTTTAGTAAACTTGTAATCGTGAATTCATCAACTGACATTTTCATAACATTATAAATGAATTTAAAAAAATAGAGAATAGATATCAACTTAGGGCTAAAAAAATTATAACGTACAGAAGATCACATTTGTAAATGATGGCTTTCTTCTGTAGCCATATTAATGATCACAGATCAGAATAATAATCAGGTCATTGATACTCAACTTACATGCCAGTCCCTCATAGTTATATGACAAATCGAAGTATAGAATATGTGTGTACGCGTGCATAGATATAAACAAAAAACAAAAATATGAGCAATATTACTAAACAGAAGCAACAAAGAATAAAAATATTCAAACACTTTCACATGTTGGTAACCTAGATAGATAAATGAATTGGAAGCGCAAAAGTTTCCAACAGAATAACGAATCCAATTATGAGAAGCATGAAAAATAGAGAAGGTTTAAGATCACATAATTACATAATTTTAAACTTACCAAGAGCAGAAAAAATTGAAACACAGTGCTGATAATCTCCATTATCTGAGAAAGAGGCTTCGTTTTCATCTTTTTCCACAGAACTCACATAAAAATCTAGTGGCTCAAACTTTTGGGGATGATTTTCCACTTTTATTTTATGATCATCCTCAAAAGAAGCTTCTGTGTGACCCTCACTATCAACATGAATTAATTTACGATCCATGACGGAAGTCTCTGAATGACTCTGATATGAAGCACCATCTCCACGAGAGTTGCTGACAGAACACCCATCTGAGTTTAGAATCATCCTATCTGATCGAATTGGGGAGTGATACTGGAGAGAGTCCCTCCACTGAATCTCTTCTGGAAGTGTAGAGAACCATAGCTGCCGAAATGTCAATCCTATAATCATATTTGACATTGGATCATTCACAGATTCATGCTCTTGCATGAGGCTGACATAAGAAAAATAGCATAATTAGTTGGATTAAAGCCTTTCATTTCTGGTTATTCCTTAACATCCAATAATACGTTCGTATATAAGCCAACTCTGGATAGTTTGTATAGTATAAAATGTTCATGGGTTCTTTTTACATTTTAAATATTCATATAACTCATAAAATTGGAAACACCCTCCAAGTGGACAAATGATATGGCTAATAACTAATAAGATTTCAATATCTGCTTTGGTTAAACGTTTCAACCAAATAAGGTTTTTAAAAAATACAGCAAAACTTGCATGCATGCCACATGTACACAACTTATATGGCCAGTCTGAATACCATACCATAAAGCAGCCTGATGTGCATCCTCCGTGCTTCCTTCTTCGAGGCAGAAAAGAATGAATTCCACATGGACCATAAATCTGTCCTGCAAACCTTGGAAATTTAGGATAAGCATGCAGACAGTTGGGAAAAACACATCTTCTCCAAATGAAGCATGCATAAGATAGACCAATTTCTCGTCAGCTATCCTCTCAAGGACGGAACCAAGGTTCATTACCCAAAATAATCCCAGTATTTCTCTCCTTTTCATGTGTTCTGTGTCAGAAGAATTTAGCAGACCATTTTATTATCTTCTTTTTAGTTTGTACAACTCATTCACTATGAAGCTCTGAAAAATCTTTATGGGATGTTTCACTTTCCAGGGGCCATTTCCTAAATGTGAAAGCTACTCTAAGGTTGATTCTTGGGAGATGTCCGTTTGAAGAAATAAGTTGAAGTTCTACTGGAGTAATATAGTATGTGCACTCTATTGGAGAGTTAGGTTGAATTCCAATCCTTTGTTCTCTTTCTTGTTTAAATGAAAAGAATTTTCTGTGATGCTTTAATATAGTTGCAATCGGAAAGTCATTAGAGTGGAAGTAGTCTTCATTATGTGGTAAGGGTTTCAAGTTCTTTCTTAACGACTTATTAACGTTATTCTACATTCAGGAACAAACCAAGAGGCAAAATATAGTTGAGATGGAACTTCAATTTTATTAAACAAAGTGTACAAGATTTCCGTCCTAACAACTCTTTATAAGTCAATATTCAAGACAGATGAATTTAAGCCATTAACTTTAGGTGAATTCCCAAGGTTATGTGTGGAAGTTGTATAGTTTTATTGTATTGTAGATTCAAGGTATGTGCCTCTAATAAACATGATTTTTTGTTTCCCTCCCTGGCTGTAGGTCAATTTATAACACGGCAGAACACAAATCAATCTCTCCTCTTAAAAAAAGAAATGAAGATGCTGATGACAATAGATAAAATAAATAATCAAATGTTGGGACTCCATAGAATGAGATGAGACCACAGGTCCAACAACAATCGAAGGATCAAAGAGATACGATATATCTTCAACTAGTCGAAAACAAAAATATCCATGTTGTAAAAAAAAGAAATTTAAGAAAAATCCCTCGATTTCATAACTTATAGACCTCCCTCTTTCTTATATTTATCATTCTCCCTACTTCATTCAAATTTCAAGCATATTGGATGCCATAAATTATTAAACTACTTTAACAACAGAGATTAAATGCAATTTTCATTATTCATGGTTATACATATAATCTTGCCAACAATTGGAGAAAAAGGATAAATCATCGTGGAATATGCAATGTTCCCTTTAAGACAAGTAAGAATTTCTACAGCCCATACCTCAACTGGCCAACGCTTCATTGATCCAATCTTCCTCATCCAATTGTCATAAATGTGTTTGATCCTATTTGGTCTCATACGATCACCTTCTATATGCTTAAGAAGCTCCATTGAAACCTAAAACAATTTTAGTCATACTCAGCAAATCACATACTAGAGGAATTTAATTTCATACATCAATGCAAGAGTCTATGAATTGAATCAAATGTGAGTTGTTGTGACACCACCAAGACCCCACACAACACACAAATTATATGTAAAAGGTACATGCACAATAACCAAAATGAGAATAGCTCAACTGATTAACACATACGTCCTCAACCAAGAGGTTAACAGTTCAAATCCCCGACTAACAAGAAGTAAAAAAAACAAATGTACATGCACAAAACACTTAATTCAATAATGCATACTACAGTAATTTACTTCATAAAACAGATATGATCCAGTAAAGAAAGAAATAACATAGAACTGAAAAGGGACTGGATGAACAACATAAAGAGTCCGTATAAAGCAAATCCACCACCAAAAGATGAATATTTAAATATCCCCTACATAACCCCTCCCCCTAGCAATATACAGTTATCTCTGTTTCTAATCTAAGACATACACAAAAGTATTTTACAGAGTAAGGTCACCAAGTTCCAATATTGAGCTACATAAGGCTCATGCGAGTCTCCATCAACAAGAAAGCTTGGTCTGTTCTTACTATCACAAAGGGTGCAAGAACCACAAACTCAACTGGATCTGTTCTACCGGTTGTACGACTATGTAAAAGAGCTCTAAAGTATATTTTACATAGATGATAGATTATAATTCCTTCACCTCCCTTTCCATTTGAAATATACATAGTTAATGAAATTGTATGCAAATCAATAGAATTAATATAGATATCAACAAATAGGCGTGAATATATTACCGAATACTTCAAACGATTCCTAATAGGAGATCTATCCCGCAAAGTCCCTTTCAGTAACAGGCTCAATACACCACTTGCTTCCACCCAGTTTTGCTGCATCATAAGTTTGCGCAAGACATTGCGCAATGTAGTTCGATTTTCTGCCCTCAACATCTTCGGTCCAATCCCCAGAACAAACGATGGCTTTGTCAAAGCCAATGTAATTTTTCTCATTGCCGCTGCTCGCCGGCCATCATTACTACCGTCAGCTGCTGTATCAGGCTTTCTTTTCCGACCAGTGGATCTTTCAGAACCATATTCAGCTTCCATCACAAGCGTATCCCCCACTAATTCTGGTTCCATTCTTCCAAAAATCCGCCTCACTCGTACTTGCAATAGCAAAGGTATTACGTGCTAGAGGTCAGCTTCGAAAACGGAGCTCAAAAGTTGAACTGGCCGGTCGGTTTAAGGTTCGGTTAGGGCAGGGAGCCGTGTAGGAGCGGCGAGAAGCGGAGAGCCAGTAGCGGCGGCGGTGGTCTGTAAAATCGTGAAGGTAAAGAGTTTGGCGGCAAGGTGAAGGCGGAACCAAGCATTTTGTTTTATTATTATTATTATTATTATTATTATTTTAAATCGATTGTATATTTTTTTTTTGTTTAATCAACATATAAACTAAATCCTAATATATCCAAAAAATAAAATAAAAAATCAAGCACGAAATTAAAAATAAAAATAAAAAACTTATCGAATATAAATTAGAGTTCCATAACTTATTAAATATAGTTTAAATTGAAAAACTAAATAAATATTAAATTTATAATTTAACTAAGTATATATTTTAATTTTTTGACGTATTTTATAAAAATAATGTAATTTTTATACTCCATAAAAAGCTTATTTAAATTTTTTAAATAATATGTAATTTTCGTAATATAGTAATCTCAACGGTGAAATTTTGGTGGAATATGGAGATTTTAATGTTATTTTAAAAACAAAATAAAACGGAATTTTTATTATGGCAAAAATGGAAATGATGAATATTTTATTTGATGAGAATAAATCTTTATAAACAAATTAAGGAAAGCTGTTCTGTTCAGTCAGTTTGTAACAATCCAAGCTTACGACTAGCAAATTCTGTTCGTTTTAGCCCGTTATGTATCGTCGTCAACCTCACCGTTTTGTAACGTGTCAAGGGAAAATTTTCTACACTTGAATGATTTGTTCACACATTCAACCAGTGTGACATCTCACATTATATTTAAAATAAAAAATAGTATCTAATGTTTTAGTATGATAAAAAAACCGAAATTGAAACAAGCACGGTCAATATAAAAAAGAATGATTCTTGAGCTCAAGTACGAGCGACTCAATCGCATGTGCTCGACTAAATATACATCCACGAAACTGTAAAATCCCTTGTGAAACTTCAATTTCGGTCGATAATGCTTGTCAACTTCATCACCACAGCTTCGGCGACACAACATAAAAAGGCAGTGATGTGACTTGTGTAGTGAGAGATTTTTTTCAATGGAACCTAACGACATTTAGTTTATGAATACACAATGAAACATTATGAGTTCAAAGTAGACCTTACAGTCAAAACGTGGACCAAAGGTGCCTAATAGCTTGATTGAATTACTCGAATTAAGGATCAAATAAATTATAAATTAAAATTTTATGGACTAAAATCTAATTTTAATAGATAAATAATTGAAAATTTATCGTTTTTCTTTAAAAAATAATTAATTGAGAACAAATAATTTGATAATTATTAATAATAAAAATGAAATCTTGCAAATTATAAAGGATAAAAACGTCAATTTGATTCAGATTTTAATATAAAAAATAATATCGTTACTAGGTTTATCACCAGAAGACTTTAATATAAAAAAATTAAAAAATTAAAAGATATTTAAAGATAAGTTTAATATATATATATATATTATGAAATGATTGATTAGGTATTAAAGTAATATAAATAATTTAAAAGCGTGGAACTGAAAAATGATCAAAATGGGTTGTTTTTACCATATAAATGCAATTTCAAGTTCATCTCTATCTTTTAACATGGTGAGCTTCTTGAACACGTCATGACGTGATTTCGATCGTGAATCTAGTTGCGTGGGGGAATCACCGATCATTGGAACTGCCGTGTGTTCTCCGGTGCCGTTTTCCGGTTTCAATAGTCTCCACAATCGATCATCATCTTCATCCGCTTTTTATTCTTCTTCATTTTCAATGGCTGCTCAATCGGTCGGCGAAATGGACGGCGGAAATTTCCCTTCCGACCTCGCCTACCAGTCCGGCTTCAACAATCATTTCTCGTCGGAGGCGATTCCCGGTGCTCTTCCTCAATTGCAAAACAGTCCTCTGATATGCCCTTACGGCCTCTATGCTGAGCAGATCTCTGGCACTTCCTTCACATCCCCTCGCAAGGTCAACATGTGCAGGTACTCTTTTGTATTCTAGTGTTGTCGGTGTGGTTTTTCTGGTTTTGGTGTCTTTTTTGTGTACGCATTTCGGTTTTTGGTGCGCAGTTGGCTGTATCGGATTAAGCCGTCGGTCACGCATGAACCGTTTAGGCCTCGTTTGCCTAAAAACGAGAAGTTGATCAGTGAATTTAATGCGTCAAATTGTTCATCGACTCCGACTCAGCTAAGGTGGAGACCGGCGGAGGTTCCTGATACACCGCTGGATTTCGTTGATGGTCTGTACACTGTTTGTGGAGCCGGCAGTTCGTTTCTTCGGCATGGTTTTGCTATTCACATGTAAGTATGTAATCGGTATTCCTTCTACGGTTTCTTAGCTTTGAATCTTTTTCTAACAATCAGTAAATTTTTTATGGGAAGGTATTATTTGTCGGATTTATCGGTGGGATATTTTGTCAGAGCAGAAAATATGATCTCTTAAGTTCGACTCTCTTTTTCCCACCATGGGGGTCGTTCGTTACCAACACGAAACAGTACAAATTTTAAACATCGTGTTTACGAGTATTGATACCCCCCCAATAAATAATATTCTCGATACCCTTTTCTGGGATTTGGTGGGGAAGAAAGCAATAAAGATACCCTTTCACACTGGTCATTGGTTGAATGCTATGACTGAAACAGTATTGATCATTTGTATAGGTACACAGCCAATAAGTCAATGGAGAACTGTGCGTTCTGTAATGCTGACGGCGACTTCTTGATAGTCCCTCAGAGTGGAAGTGAGTTATTGTTGATAGTTACTTTCATTGAAAATTATGAACGTAGTGGGCTTCAATCTGAGTATTTTTATTCGGAAAATCTAGTTAGTTTTAGATTCATTGCACGAACATCTTGTGCGATCTGTAAAGCTGTTCCTTATAGTGAAAGAGATGTAAAGCTGATTCCAATTCTATGTTTTCAACTTTTGGCTACATACATAATCCTCAACTGTCTTTGCATTATCTTGTCATTGAGTTATGGAAGTCTCTGCTGTATATTGAATCTGAAGGAAACTATATTCCTGTCTTAAAAGTTTTAAGGAAACAGGATCAAACTCTTATAGAATATTCTTATTCCTTAGGGCTGTGGATTATTACCGAGTGTGGAAGACTGGAAGTTTCTCCTGGTGAAATAGTGGTTTTACCTCAAGGTTTTCGCTTTGTTGTTTATCTGCCTGATGGTCCATCACGTGGCTACGTAGCTGAGATTTTTGGCAGTCATTTTCAGCTTCCTGATCTCGGACCAATAGGTATCTAACCTCTTATTATCTTCTCGACAGCCATTTATTTAGGTTTTGACCACATTCTTTTCCTTTTTTTCCCGAACATTGGGAAATGGTTTTCTGAGTTTTGCATTTTCAACTAATGTAATATTGAGGGCTAAGTTTATTGACATGTAGGTGCTAATGGTCTTGCTGCACCAAGGGATTTTCTTGCCCCTGTAGCCTGGTTTGAAAATATTTCTCGGCCCGGTTACACAATTGTGCAAAAATATGGTGGGGAATTGTTTACTGCGATACAGGACTTTTCTCCCTTTAATGTAGTTGCCTGGCATGGTAATTATGTTCCCTATAAGGTGGGTGTTGCATATGCCATTGAGTATTGCTTAACTTTGGTTTCTTTTTGTGGAATTAAAAATAAGTTTGTCTATACTTTCTTTCAGGCTTTTTGCTAATTTATGTCTTATTATAGACTAATGTTTCTTATCTTTGCACGTGTGTGCCAATTCCACCTGAATATAACTGAATGTTGATCCTTCTCCTTGCAGTACGATCTTAGTAAGTTCTGCCCTTACAATACTGTGTTATTTGATCACAGTGATCCATCAATAAATACAGGTGCATACATAGAATGCCCTCATTTATTTCGCTTTAAATATACTGCTTTAAAATCCTTGACATTTCATTGAATTTCAAGTGTTTTATTCGCCTATCTGAATTATCATGTTGCTGCCCTGTTGTAGTATTAACGGCACCAACTGATAAACCCGGAGTAGCGTTACTCGACTTTGTCATTTTCCCCCCAAGATGGCTCGTCTCTGAACACACATTCCGTCCTCCATATTACCATCGCAACTGCATGAGTGAATTCATGGGTCTCATATATGGAGGCTACGAGGTAATTTTCATCGTCTCGTTTTTAGATAAAGAGACTGAATGAACCAAAATATTTAGGGAAGGAAGCGAAGTTGCTTCTTTTATTATTACTCCACTTGCCTTATAAGGTCGCAAAAGCCTCTCTTTGCCTGTTACCTTAATGATAATGTTGTTTCTAGGCAGAAAATTGGATCTGACTTCTCCCCCTTCGACAGGGTTCTAGTTTACATGTCAAATGGATTGATTTTATTCCAGTAATGTATTTTTTTCCCTAGATTTTTAGAATTTCTGATTCATCTTTCAGGCAAAAGCTGATGGGTTCCTTCCTGGGGGTGCCAGCCTTCATAATTGCATGACTCCCCATGGCCCAGATACTAAAACATACGAGGTATGCAGTGCTTCTTATAAGTTCCATTAGTCATTTAATTTCCACCACATTCAAACTTTCTACCTCACAAGTTTCTCTGATGGCAATTAATTATAAATCCAAGCTCCCATCTTGAAGGTACAGCATGATAACATAAAGCATAGTCTTTCTTCTATAATTGATATGATTAGTAAAAAATAGATATATTGTATTGTTAATTTTTTTTCGATTCGATAAATATCAACAAACTTTCTTTTAATATCCACGAGGCACTCGTAGTTGTAAGGTATTTAATTCTAGATAAGTAGTCACCGTGGCTTGACCCGATTCCCTCTAGAACCTCTAAGCTCTTTATAGATTGCATGATCCTTATTGTTGACCACTATGTCAACTCATGGAAGTTTACTTGGAAAGCTACAAGTGGATCTTCTCATTCTTCCAACAGTGTATACTTTTAGTTTAATTGATCTTAGACCATTCCTTTTATGATTCGACGAAAAGTCAGTAAGCATTCTCTTGATTTAGGCCACTATTGCTCGAGGAAACGAGGCTGGACCTTATCGAATCACCGACACAATGGCATTTATGTTTGAATCAAGTCTGATCCCTCGCGTATGCTCTTGGGCTCTGGAGTCTCCATGCATGGATCATGACTACTACCAATGCTGGATAGGCTTGAAATCTCATTTCACAAGTGAAGGAACAACTCGAGACATGGATCCACAGAAGGTAAAAACTGATGTTGAAAATGGAAGACAGACTGTGTAGATATAATGTTGGATGAACATCATGGATTTCATGAAAAGGTTTCCATCCAAAGTGTACATATAAGAATAAAATTATGAATCTTATAAAAAATAATAATAAATTATGATAAAATGATGAATCTTCTTGCTGTAACTTCTTTACTCTGGTAATGCCTACATTTGTTAATCTTTCAATAGTAAATATCTGATCTGACCTTAGCTCAAGGGAGGTCCCCCTTGCGCCTTGATTCCGTGCCTCTTCCCTTGTCCCCGATCTTTGGTGTCGTCAAATGATTCTAGTATGGTCGGTAAAAATCTACTACCCATATGTATTTTTTTTTTCCTGTTTTTGTTTTTCCTTTTTTGAAGTCCTCTTTGAAGATATGGAGAAGGCTGATGGGTTAGAAGTCTACTTATGTTTGATAGAACTATTGCACAGATTTCTTTTCCAAGGTGTGGTTATTCTCTGTGTTCTGTTAAAAAAGATTATGGAAACTAAAAAGAATATGATTTTATGCAAATTCATTGATTATTTGAATTTTTTTGTCATTTTCATCCAAAAGTGTTATTTTTTACTTTTGAAAAAATCGTTAAAAAGAATATTTTCATTGCTTTTAATGAATTATAAAACGTAAACAAAATTCAAAATTGATGAAATTGTGCAAATTTTTATATTATAAAAATTAGGTTTTTTCACATTAGTTTTTGTTAAAACTAGTAGATGAAATAGTAAAACGGTAGAAATTGTAGTAATTATTTATTCCTAATGTAGTTGGAAGATGATCATGATCAATCTTTACATACTCATCAAAGATAGAACATACCATTGTTTCGTCAATTTTTGATATCTGCAAGTGTTCGGCTAGATAGCACACACCTTGACTATTCTCACGAGACAACTGCCTGACCCCTACTACATTTCTAGTTGAACATACGATTGTCTCATCATTTTTTGATTTCTACAAGTGTTCAGCTAAATAACATATACCTTGACTATTATCACGAGACAACTATCTGACCCTACTGCATTTCTAGTTGAACATACGATTGTCTCGTCGTCTTTTGATATCTGCAAGTGTTCGGCTAGATAGCATACACCTTAACTATTCTCACAAGACAATTATCCGACCCTAAAACATTTCTAGATAGTATGTTGCTCACGAGTATGAGTTTTATAACTCATCATGTTATGCTTAAGATGATGTTTACAAATTTCTCCCTAGCTTATATTCAATTTATTACTTGTTTTTTAAACCTTTGTATGCTGATTTAGCTCAAACATAAATGTAGACTCATTGAGTATATCTGATTAAGGAAAGAAACTTGAACATACCATTCTTATGATCTCAAACATATGGTCTACTCTGCAAAAAGGTTCCAAAAGCAACAGGTACAAACTCTGGTGTTTATAATTTCAGATTAAGATCAACACTTTCATCTTCAATATTGAATCTGCCCAAAGTTTTGGGGGATGCCTGGCCACTTTGTGCCATTTCTGGAGGGAAAAAGCGGTAGTATGGCTGAAGTCGATTGCACCAACTCGGTTTTGGATGGGGACAAGTTGGGATCTCCACGCTTCCCTTCAACAAATCGACGAAAACAGCAAAAATTATCAGAATGCAGAAAGAAACACGACCTCGGTGCACTAACAACTCGAAATGGATATCATTTTTGCTGTTTTTCTTACTCGACGAGGTAGCGATATGAGATCTGCAAACTCATGGTTACTATCCACAACATGAGCTGAAAGGTGCTTGAGTTTTGAGCTTTGGCATATCCATGTAGTTGTTGGAGTGGCTAGTGTGAGTAAATCTCCTCTAAAAGTATTTCCTTTCAACTTTTTCCTTGAATTTGGTTCTGAGGATGAAGATGAACAAGATGGACCTTCTCTGAATAGTAAAAGACAGACGATTTAGACTCACTTAAAACACATTTGATAATTGGAAGTGTTGAAAGGAAAACAAGATGAACATATGACAAACCCGATAAACGGATAACTATAGAAGCCAACGTTACTACAAGAAGCGGATTCATCTGATCTCATAGGAGCAGCCATAGGAGGTCTGCAGTTGAAAGTAGGGCTGGCAGGGATGTCCATAGACAAGGCATATGGTCTCTTCATGCCAAACATCTACAACCACACATGAATATATTCACTAAAGATCATAGCATTCGCTTGTTCGGTTTTTTGATTTTGAACATATCGGAAATTCAACATGACCCAAACTTATAGCTTTTATGTTCAACTCGTGACTGATCGTTACCATATTTTAAGTTAGTCTTCGACTCATCGTGTCTTTTATGACGAGTCCATGCATTCTCATTTGAAACGCAAAAGGTATCTGCTAGCCTAACATGCACTATTCAAAGATAAGTGAACTACAGAAGCCAAAAATTTCCACAGTTCAATCAGGAGGGACTTAGTTGAAGACTAAAATCTACAGAATTTTATCCCAATAGCAAAGCTTCTTACAAGTTGTTAGTGCTATGGCATTGACATGTTTAAGTTGAATGAATTCAAAATGACTATAACCTTGGTACCTCTGGCCACACTGCAGTGTAGTTGCCACAATAGCTTTGGTTTGAAGGGGGCTCTGTAAGAAAGTTTAGCAGGGACGATGACGATGACACGTCCACCTATACATTTCATATAAATATCCTTCATATAATGGTTTTTGAAGTCCTAATTTATATTTAAATGGAAATTTGGAAGACAAACAAACCAAAAGTGGATAATTACCCCTGCAGAGGAAGATAGCTGATGTAGCTGTTCTTTTTGCACCAATCCTGGGGAAGGCCAATCAATGTTGGCTTCATTGGTCAAAACGAAATTCGATCGAAATCCAAAGTTGAAATCGGAGATACAATTATCCTTTTGAAGATTGAATTCTAGGGGATTCCATGTTTTAGGGACCTCTCCTTGCCCAAGTACAGGCATATCCGTCCGTTCGGTCTCGAAACCACCATTATTCAACTGGATCAGTGCAGTACTACTGTTCATGCTTGTATCATCAATATTTATGCTAGGCAAAGGTGACTTAAAAACAAAACTGGATGGAGATAGAGAGGCAAGTGGAACAGAACAGGAAGATTGCTTTATGGGGTGCAAATTTGGAGCTGATACAGATAGCTTAGAGGAGATCTTGGCAGGTGATAAAGAAGATGAGGGTGAAAAAATTGCAGTAGCATTTTTCTTTTGCTGTTCTTCTAGCCTGATCTTTTCAAGTTGTGCAACACCTAGACCTCTTTGAGGAGCTCTCCTTTGTTTTGACTTCCTATTGGAACCAAACCCTAAACTACCACCACCACTACCATTATCATGAGTTTGATATTCTTGTGCCATTCTTGCAATCTTCCATCTAATCTTTATCTACTCACAAAATATCACTCCATAAAATTTGACACAAACCCTAAATTCAGACATGGATATAGACCGTAACTTTTTTGACATTTCAGTAGAGCTCAAAATCACTGGCGTATTTCATATATCTCAATCGCTCTGTTCTAATGCACTTCCATTCACGTTTTGAAAATCACTGCAAAAATCCACAACTCCTTTAATCCATCGGAGAGCAATGCAAATCAAAATCCAAATGAAGTAAGATAACAATCTGAAGAACTTACCCGGCTGTTCAACGCAAGAGATCGAATGAGGAAGAATTTTCGGATTTTTCTCGATCCAGTTGCTTCTTGTCTGTGAGGAAATCAAACTCGAAAAATGTGGAAGGGCTCCATAACATGTTTTCAGGAAAGTTAAATCGGGCAAATCTAAAAGCGCCATAAATAGTAGTGCTCTTTGCGATCTTTTTTGCCGCCCGAATCCTCGGTCTAACTCATCCACTTCCTTCCTAGACCCTGAAAATTCTCACTCTGTTCTTCCCTCTCTCTCTCAAATTATGGTTACAATTCTCTAATTTAAAGAAATGACCAATTATCACTTCAATTTTACTTCTCAACATTCCTCTTGTTCTTCATGGTTTGAAGGATGAACGTTCTTTTAGTTCAAATAAAGAGTGAGAGATTATGAACACTTCAGATATCTTCCGGTAAAAAAACATTATATATTTAATTTAATAATTAAAGACACTGTTTTATTTATTTATTTATTTTTAATTTAACAATTTTTATAAGAGAATAAAATAATTAAAATTCACAAAAAATTAATTTACCAAATTTATATTATTATTTTTTAACTCTACAAATTGCAGTTTCCAATTCCAATGCGCGCGCGCGCCTCTTCTTCATCATTCCGCCATTAGAGGGGCGATCCTTCATCTTCCGGAGATGAAACCGCGGTTTTGTTTTGATTCAGCTGTTAGCTCCAAAATCATGTACTTCGATGGAGCCATGCTTCTTCTCTCTTTTCCTTTTCTTTCTATTTCTACTCCCTCTCGCCTCCGGTGCTGGACGCTGTTTGTTGCTTCTCCTCTGGTAAGCTCCTGTTCTATTTTAAGATTATTTTGTCTTTTATCTCTCTGTATTTTTTTTTGTTGCATTTTGTGAAATTCAATCGAGGAAGAATCATCATCCGGTTTAATGGTGAGGATGAGGGAGAAGTATTTGTTTGCGGTTGTTGTGATTTTGTCTTAAGAGTTTGTATTGATTGTCTTATTTTTCCTGTAGAGCATATAATCTATTTGTTAGAATGTCTGGAAGAGAAGGAATATGGGCCTCTAATTTATACACTCTGCAATTTCCATTTTGAGTAGCATTCTGGTTGAATACGGATGAGTCCAGCAAATTGTTTTTGGACAATATTCTAGCAACGCAAGGTGAAACATGTTTCAAGCAATGGATAACAATTTAGCTTTCTCTTTAATTTGTTATCTTTTGAAGATAAGAATGAAGAGTATAGAAATAGTTTTTCATCATTCTTTCTAGTGGTAGCCTTCCCATAAACTTGGGGTAGAAATAACGAAACAAGAAAGCTGTGAAAGCAGAATGGAAATGTCAAGAAGTCAGTTTGGCTTCATACTCTATATATTTAGAGCCAGTTCTGATTGAATTCATCTCTAGTTCTTCATGTTCCTAGAATGGCCATAAACTTCAGTGATCCAAAATTGATAGCCATCTGGGAGGGTCAGGTGTGTGGTAAGTGTAAACAAACCTTCGGTCACCTCAGAGATAAGATAACACGGGGTCGTTCCACCTGATGAGAATACCCCACGAGGAGCCACTAGCAGCATCCATGGATGTCTAGCTAATATGCTCCACTCCAAAGAGATTTGATTCTCCATCTATCGATGGTATGCAACTTAGTCTCTTGAAGAATAACCAAAGTGGGGTTTAATCTGAGGAGAAAAGTTTTGATTGAAGTCCTTTTTTAGGTATCTCCAACGCCTCCGCCATTCCAAGAAATAACGATCGTAAAATGGGGTTGCCACCCTTCGAGAGCTTAGATGACGATTGGCCATAGTTCACATTGGTAACGGGGCCTGCAAGCTCTCTAACCATCTTCTTCTGCTTTTGTACTATTTTGGTTCTCTTATTGGTGGTGGTATAGGCATAATGCACAAATGATACTCCTGTAACCAAGGAACAATAACATGCATGGCCTCAGCAGGTGAAATGGGTCAGGGGGCTGTATCTCCTCTTCTAATTCAGGCTCGGGGTCGAGAAAGAGGGTGCCAACCTCGGTATTTGCTAATTGAATTTGTTCATTAGAGGGAGGGAGAGGAGTTTTTTAGGCTACCATACCAAGGATGGTGGAGTAGAAGAGAGAGGGAGAGTGCTGGAGACAAAAATCATCATCTATTTTTGTGGTTAATGGTCACCGCTAAATTTTCAGGTGAAGGGCGAAAGGCGAGAGATCGGGTAATTTATGTTGAGCATGGATGGTGGTGATAGCAAGTGGGGTTGGATTTGGACGGGCAACTGAGGGAAAGGGGAAGAAATGGGCTTTATAGTTTTAGGAGGTGAGCCTAGCTTTTATGTACTAGTCTCAGGCCTTTTTGGGAGACGTGGGATTTTTGGTCCATGAGGGGGACGAGCTTTGATAGGAGGGGACAAAAGAGTTATCATTGCTTAGAGAGGGTGGGTCAGCTATTAGGTACACCGATGGTGGCTGTACAGTAGAAATGTCAGGTAAAGGAAGACAAAAAAGGACAGTGGTGTCGGCGATAGACACGATGGATTGGGGGATAGAGACTTGTTAGCAATGGGGTTGCATTTCTGAAGGAGACGAACCGGGAATACTCCAGCGACGGCCCTTTTCCATGAACCCTTTTAAAACAAACCCACCAAGTAATTTGAAATGACAAAAAAGGATCAATCTGAACCATTAGTGGCAACGTAGATGAGGACGAAATAGCAACTTTTGATAGGATAAATTCCGATTTGTTTTCCATAGTCTTGAAGTCTTTTTAGACAAAGCCTCTACAAGCTTCTTTCGTATATCTAAGGGATTGGGCCGTTTGTTTTACATTTTGGGATGGTAAAAGGAAAGGGAAGTGGGAAGAGTTTTGTGAACCATGTTTGGAGAAGGATTTTAAAAACTTTGCATGGGAAGAAGTCTTTTCTCAGATATAAAAAATCCTATGTAAAAGATGGGTTTTTAAAACTCATCCTTTGTTTCCTTTTGTTTTTTTATTTTATTATTATTATTATTTTGCATTATTTCTTCCTTCAATGATTTATTTTTCTCGATTTTCTTTCATTTTTTAATTCTTTTATTTTCTTGGGCATGAGCTTAGGGATTCCAAGACCATGTTTGTTTTAAAGTTTTAATTTCTTCCATCATCTTAAATTCTTTGAAAAACTTGAGTTTTCTTCTGTCTTCATTTATTTTTCATTTTTATTTGTGATTTTATTTTACATATCCATAATTAATTAATCAATTAGTTATCTTGGTTTATCAAAATTAATTATTTAATTAGAGTAAATCAATAATAATTTGTTTAAATGTATATTTAATTCATTTTTACAAATAAAAGTTTAACAAATGAATTAATTAGTTAATTACTATATTAATATTTTAATTATCAATAATTATTACTAATCACTAATTAATTATAAATAATTATTTATTGGGACTAATCTTGATTAGCTCATTCATTAATATATCATAATTTTAAAGTATAATTAGTCATTCAATTTGAAATTGTAATTGATAATAAAGAACTATAATTAATTAAAATTAATTAAGTATTTTATTATAATAACTATTTTAAATATGTTAAACTAATTCTCCAACCACACGAGACTCCAAAGAGTTTATGGAACAAAGTTTTGTAAAAATATTTACAATATTTTCTTCATAAAGAGAAAAATGAACTTTCAAACTTGGGGTAACTTAAGAACACAAGTTAAAATAAGGAGGAATGTTGGAAGATAAATAATATTTAAACCTTTATTATTATTACCTTGAATAAATCAATTATGGACTCTAAGTTTGCCTTGGTTGGTTGACAAGATTTCTTAAATTAATGCGTGCTCAAATTATCATATCATTAAAGAATTGACTATATTATACTGTATTGCCACTCACTTTATTATCCATCCCATCATCTGTTCAGATTGTTCAATGATCAAAAGCAAACTCTAAAAGATATCTGAATTCCTGTAGGTACTATATAATACTGACATTTTAAAGAACGAAGTATAGGACTCATTTATTTAAGCTGTTTTTCCTATATAAATGTGGGAATTCTTTGCCCCTTTTTGATTGAAATGGATGTCTTCTTTAATTATGAAAATTAAGCAGATAAGTCCATGCAGAGAGGCTCCATATCAGTTGGTAGAACAAGGGGCATATTTTACACCCATTGGCAAACAAGAGTTGCTTTATCAGCTGTAAATCAGTTCCTGTTTTTGTCTGCAAATAAATAAGTCTTTAAAGGAGTTTTGTGAAGTTTCTGTTGAGTCATTCTAAAGGTGAACCCATCTGCAGTGGAGGGCGAACTCCTTAGATCTAAGTCCGGCTTCATAGAGCCTTGACAAAGAACAATGGGGATGGAGTTGGAAGGATAGATGGATTGCAGATAGCCATACGAGATACGAGCCAATACTCACCCCACCATCCCAAAGAAGGTGCAGGTGAAGCAATCAGGCGTACTCAATAATAAAGTGACTTATCAACTGGGGTCGAGGGACTCAAATTCAGCCAGAGATTCTCCGTCGAACAGCAAGTGGAGTTTAAAGGCCAGAGATTCAATGTACCCAACTGCTGAAACAAGCTACAAGAAGCTGAAGGTCATTTCTGTAGGTAATCAACCAACCCAGAATCCACAGCTGACATTCAATGATATGAAATTGGTATTCCTCACAATAATTTCACTGCTTGCTTTGTAGTGTGAATCTCTATTATTTTGCCTAACAAGAAAAAAAAAAACTTGGTCTTCCATGAAAAAGTATGCTTTATACTTCCATCATAACCTTATCCTAGGCATTTCCTTGATTAGTTTGCGATTCTCAAGAAAGAAGAAGACAGAGTGTCTGAACCTTAGAGGTCTCATTTACACTTTCCTTGCTCTGTGTTTATTGCTCTGCATATACTGAATTAAAGAAGCACCAACTAAAGCTGAGCATTGTCGCTATCTCCACATGAGACAATTTTTTTTATCCAAGAGTCTGCAACATAGAGAGAAAGACAGAGAGAGAGAGAGAGGAACATTCCAGCTAGATTCTGAAATTTAACAGGGTTGGGGACCATAGACAGATGGTGAAGCAACTTAATTAGGTGGTATCCATCTGTATATTCTTCTATAATTGGGCATTTTTGTGTTCATACCCTTCTTTCTTGGTTGTCCAGTAGATTTACTCCACTCTGCCCCACTTGATCTACCAGCCACGATATCCATCACACTCGTATTGAATATGGTGCAACATTTCAGATTCCTCTACCACAGGATCTTATTGAGTTCTAATCAGTTCCCTTTTCTCTATCAAAACCTACGACTCATTGTTTCAGAAGGAAATACTAGCCCTTATACCAAGACTTAGAAACAGGAATCTAATTCTACCAATTCGGGTACAATAGGATCCCCGAGACTGGTGATAAGCTTCAACTTGAGGTTGAGATAAGAACAGAATCTTAGTGCTGATGGATTTATGAGAATCAGCCTTCCTGTGCTTTCCTTTTCATACTAGAATTCAGATTCCAAGTTTATCATTCAAGGAGGCTGAAAGGAAAGCCACAACGCACTGTTGCCATAATATTTTGCCAATTTTGTGATCAAAATTTCTGAATTTGATCGCTCAGGATTAGGAGGCATACCTTAAGACTTGCTGAATTTCTGAGCTCGAAAACTTCAAGCAATTATCTACTGTTCTTGGAAAATGACTTGTCATTTGCTAACATGCCCCAAAATCCAAGCAATGAAAGAGAAGTGAATGATTTATTCTTATAATTCTTTCTGCAGGTTTTAAGGAAGATGTTGAGGCAAAACACCTTTCTCTGGGAATTCACTCGAGCAGACATCATAGTTGCAGGAAATAGCAATTAGCTTATGCAATCTGGACAACAGCTTAGCTCCTTTAAACAGGTAAAAGATACCGATTATTCCTCTAGTTTTCGTAACAAGAAAGCATCCACCAACTTTAACCAAAAGTTGATAAGCATAAAGTCAAGATATGCCTAAAACTTAAAAATCTCTAGTCTTTTACTATAGAATTATGCTGTTATGCATAGAATTAAGGGGACCATACCACAAACAGGCTCATCAGTAGTTTCCTGCTTCGAAGGGGAAAGTAAAGAATCCCAGAGAAACTAAAACTGAAATATTGATTAAAAAAGTAGTTATAATAATCAAAGTCTTGCTACATAAACAAAACGAAAGACAGTTTCATCGTTGGATTAAACAAATATTAGAACTAAGAGTCCTTTTTTTTTTCCATCATGAAATAACATAAACAACTGACAGAAGATAAATAAACCATGGACCATAAGACCTGAAAAACTCTCAGATTCAGTATTTCCATGGTAAAGGCCATTGAAACAAAACGACCCAAAATTCTACCCTCTTGAGAACCATGCGGTGGCTTGACTGCTGGTGCTGCTAACCTTGGCTTTCTGGTTGATGATGCACACCTGCAATAACATAATCGTCTAAAGTAGGAGAAAATCTGAGGTTAGACCAATTGTGTTGAGGATCAGATAAATTTGAGAAATGGGTTTCGAAGTTAGGACCTGTTGACGGAGAAATCTTGGGATTTTGATCTAATCAATGGCGAGAATCAGAGGAAGCAGAGGATGGCTTGTCTGAAATGCCATTGTGCTCCTCATCACCTTGAATTCGCGTTGGAATGTGAAACCCGGAGAACCCGCCTGAGGCGAATCCTAAACTTGTGTAGGAAGATTGGTGGATTGATGGTGGCATGTGATGCTGTTGATGATCAGTAGCTGTAAGTGATTGATCAATCCAAGCGCGAATTGAAGGTGTGTTACTGGACTGAAGGGGTCCCCTCTGAGAAAAAAACTGGTTTTCACCAAATAATGGCTGCATAAGTGACGACGGTGGCAGTGCAGTTGACAAGTGAGGCGAGTTGAAGACATATCCTGCACTTCTAATCGCAGCTCCGCCATGGCCACTGCTGCCGCCACTACCAGTTTCTGCACCAGATGCATTCCAGGAAGTTATCCTCGGGAACCGGCTAATCTCTGCCGGATTGAGGTTGTTGTGCTCAGACCAACCAGCGGTGGTCACATCAAACCCACTTAATGTGGCGGTGCCGGGGAATAAAACGTGATCATTCTGATGACCTTGACTCTGGTGCTGAGCATGATGATGCCGGTGAATAGCTATTGGGTCTTGAAAAGATTGCAAAGAAAGCCGCAGATCTTGGTTCTGGCTACTCGTCCTGGAAAGCAAATCTTGTGGGAAATTCTGGAACTGAATGGACGATGAGGTGGTCTCCGCCGCCGCCGTGCCTATGGGGAAGAAGGACTTGATGGTATCAGCAATGGAGTCCGAGTCCAACGACGGTGGGAGAAAGCTCGAGGTGCTGTTATTTGGGCCTCCCCCCATTTGGGTATGCTGCAAGTTTTGCAGAGGAAACTCTGAGACTCTGCTGTGGCTCCCCACCACCGAAGCTCTCCGATTACCGGTTGGACTGAAGACATCACGTTGGACAGAAAGTAGACTCTCGTTCTCATCGTTTAGGCTCTGCTGCTCCTGCCGCTGTGTGGATGCGTTTGCTGTGCTCGGGTTCCATGCAGGGAGCTCGGCGAGCTCGTCAATGGAGGCCTTGGCCTTTTTGATAAGCCAGTCTACAGCTTTACTGGGTCGGTCGTAGCCGAGGCGGTCTTGGACATCGTAGAACTGGATGGCGGTATGGGCCGAGAGGCGAACCCGGCGGTCTCTTGTGCCTTTGGCGGTGCAAACTTTGCTGTGACGATCTTTTCTTCCAGTGGAACGAACAATGTGGCCTCCTTGAACCTCCACGATCTCGCCGCCGCCCCCGCCGGTTCTCATCCCCAGCCTTGACGACGTTGCTGTTTGGCGGTGGCTCTCGCCCATTTTTCTCGCATATTCGATGCTCTGGTCGGCAAAAGTGGAGGCAGAGGCGGCAGGTGCCGCCACAGGATGAGGAGGAGGAAGCTGAAAGTAAGAGCGTTTCTTGGGGGCTTGCTGCTGGTGGGTTTGTTGTTGTTGTTGTGACTGTGAATCTAAAGCTGCGTAGTAATTGTGTAGACTTTGGTCGTCTTGGTGGGTGTTTTGAAGAAAAAGATGCTGATCCTGGTGCACATTGAAGGGCTGCGATTGCTGCTGATGGAGGTTATGGTGGTCTTGGCGGTGGTGGGGCGGAGAATCTTGGTCGTCTTCCTCCTCTTTTCCTTCTACATGCCTCGAATTTAGAATCTGGTTCTGATGATGATGATGGCGATTTCCTTGAGGATCCAGACTCGGACTGTTTTGCTTTCCTTCTTCCAGCTTTAAATGGGCAGTGCTTTTTCCTAATCTTAATGGCTTCTTCTATCCTCTTCTCTCTCCTCTCTCTCCCCTTCTCCTTTCTGCAATTGCTGCTGCTGCCACCACTCTGAAACCTGTTGCTTCTGCTGCTGCTGAAGATTCTGCCGCCTCGTCTGCCTCTCCCGAAAAGTTCTGCCATTCATTTTTTTCACTTCCATCCCCCATTCCCTCCCCAACTATTCCCCAATACTGAAAATCCAATACCAAAACCACAACCAGAAGCCTAAACCCAGTTCAATTCCACAGCCTAACCCATCTCTCACGCTCTCTCTCTGTCTCTTTGTCTCTCTCTCCTCCCACTTTCTCTCTCTGCTTCAGCACAGCTTTTGAGAGTTATGTCCCTTTATGTGATAGATATCCACTTGACCAGGAAAACCCCAGATCACTTTACACAACCCCCTTCCTCCCCAATTCCCTTAACGGTCTGGTTGGGCAATTCTCTTTCTACATGAGATATTTATAGAGACAGAGCCTGTGATAGGTGTTCTTTCTCTGGCTACGGATTGTTTGGAAGCTATGGAAATTGAATGGAACAGTACATCATCAAGGCTACAAAGGAAAACAAGAGACCCAATCGAGGTCTTTAATGGCGGCAGCAGCAGCAGCAGCGGACAGTGGAACTTAGCCTACTGCCCTGCTCGTAAAGAAGATCGTAAAGATCTCTGCCAATATCATTACTGAATTTACTGCGATAGTTTGTACTACAGCAATCCCTCCCGATATATTATTTTCTGCCAAAATCTTCTTTTTTCTATTCAATTATTGGTTTATTCAACTTTATGCTGTCTAATACAACACCCTTTCTCTCTCTACAAAACTTGTGGCTTTGGAGCTGTTTATTTCCATTCAGTTTTCTTATGCCTCTCTGACATTAGATCTTCAAAAATAAATTCCAACTTCAAAAGGGGTTAATAATTGATAGGAACATATTGAAAACTCTGACATGGGTTACTTCACAAGTGGAGAATCATTAGTTCATGTTGAAATTGGAATAACCTTTTATTTGTCCTTCTTTATCTCCTTTTTTTTTTTTCTTCTTCTTCCCTTTATTACCAAAGCAGAACTGAGGTGGAGAGATTTAGAACTGTGTGGAATCTTCAAGCTGTTGTACCCTACCTTCTCAAGTCAAATGTGACTCACTCCTTCCCTTGGCCTTGCCTTCTAATTCCCATTTGGTTTCAATTGACATAGTTGATTCTGTAATTTACATAACCATTGCTTTATTTGCATACATGTTGTTGTTGTGTTTTTTGGTGAATAATATGAAGAAAGTCCTTTAATGATATTATTGAAGCTTTATTTCCATTTGCAGTGACAGTTATTGGATATTAACTTTTAGCAGCGACATGTTTTTAACTGCTTTGCTGAAAATATAGTTACTGAATCAACCATTTCAACTGTTGTAGTAGTAGTAGTGGTGAATAATGGGTGTGCCAGAAAAACATAAAAGAAAAATTGTCCTTTCTGTGTGTAGAAAGGGGGAAGGGAAATGAATTGGAAAGAGAAGATTGAAGAGTTTCTTAGTTGAATTCAAATTAACTGACTCACTTATTGTTTTCATTTCACAGTTTTTGATAGGCTGGAAAGCAGTTTTGGTTATAGCTTTTGGCTGAGCTCTCTCTCTCAGGTACTTGTCTGAATCCTTTGGTAGATTGTATCTAATTATATGCATTTGTTAAATATTGTGCCCTTTGTTTCTCTCTCTTTTACTCCTCTTATTATGACCTCTCTGTGTTTTGTTGTCTTTCTAAAACACCTTTAATGGCTGCCCTCTCTCTCTCTCTAGAAAGCTTTTATGATGGGTCTCCTCTGTTTCTCTTGCTTCACTTAGAAGAAAAAAGTTACCTTTTCTTATTTTTATTTTTTTTAAAAGTCCTGGTTTTTTTTTCTCCCTTATTCATTCTTAAATGAAAGGGAGAGATATACAGATATTGATGATTTTTTGTGGATAATTTCACTGATTCTTCTTATTTTTAGGTAAAAAAAAAAAAAAAAAACTTTTTAAAAGTTTTGTTTATAATAATTTAGTTCTTGTTCTGTTCATTCGGTTGTTTTAGATTTGTCATAATTTAGTGTATTCTGAAAAATCTCATCAAAATTAAGTGTTTATTGAGCTCATAACATATTTGGTTAGAGAATAATTGTCATAAATTTGAAATTAATAGGTTGAAATCTAATTCTAAGTTTTTTTTTTTTTTTCTCTTTACAAATATCAATATGCCAATTATTTTTTACAATTTTTGGTTTTCATATTTAATACAGTAGAATATGAACTAATTTCTCAATTAAATGAGGGAATAACTAACGTTTAAGCGTCTTTTATAAAAAGAAATAATTGCTCGACAAAATCCTCTTTGTTCTATTTAAATTATTATATAATTTTTTAAAAATAATTATATATATATATATATATATATATATTATTTGTTCAAAATAATAAATTTTTAAGATAAAAATAATTCAGTTGACTTTAGCTTCCCTTGATGCCATTTAGATTCGTAGCTCTACCTTTTACTAAAAGTTTTTATTTTATTTAAGTAATTTTATATTTTTATTTTATTTTAAAGAATGGTTCTATGAGACAAAAATGCATGATTGGATCTACAGTTTACTTTTGAGATGTGATTTTTTTTTTTGGAAACAATAATAATAATTTTTTTTTTTTTTAAACTTTCATACAAACTTTGAATTAAATTTAAAGGAAAAAAAATTATACCAATTAGATCTCCAAATTAATAATTATAGTTTTTTTTTTACTTGATTTCATTTAACAACTCAAAATCACCTAATAAAATTATTTTTCACCAAAATCTTAATAATTTGCTCTAATTAAGTCGAGAAAATAGATTTAAAAAATCACCTATATTAGTGAAATTGTCATATTCCACCTCTCATAATTATAAATTAAATCCTAACTATAGATTTACGGAGATTTAAAGTTTTAATTAATACACTAATTTTTTTTTCTTTCCAAAAATTATCTTAGTTAAATATCTAGAAATTATAAAGAAAATACCCAAAATTGGTTAAGAAAATAATAGAGTTGATGAAGTTACCCCATTTGAGAGGACAACGAAGCTTCCCTTTCATTTGTTGTGTGGGTCTTTTTCCAGTTCCCAAATCTTACTGTCTTGAAAATGGACACTTCAAAACAACACCCAATAAAAATTAAATCTTTTGTATAATTGGATAATTAACATTTATAGTTACTCACTCATGTTATTATTTATTTATTTATTTATTTTTCCAAAAATAAATAATAGTTACAATCATCTCCTAAATTCAGATATATGTTTTTAAAAATTTCAGGCATGTGAATTTTACCATTTAAAAATAACAAGAATTTCAATGAAATAACTTCTAAAATATTAAAAAAATATTTTAAAATCAAACAAAATATTTGAATATATATATATATATATTCAAAGTAATAAATGAGACAGATCCATTGAAATAATTCTCATAAAAGCATAGCGAATAAACAAGAACAATAAATTAAATTACAGAAAAAATATATATATATAGTAGAGTAGATTGGTACCTTATTTTATTTAAATAATATTTTTTTTATAAATCCTTTATTTTATTAAATTTGTGGGCAAAAATTCTTTTTAACAGGACATTCCAAACGTTTGACTCATAAATTAAAATGGTATATTATTCTTAGGCTCTAAAATCGTACTTTTATTTAGCTTTAGCTTCTAGATTTAATTATTCTAGGCTACAAATTCAATAATATTATATAAATTAAATGCTTAAATTTAATAATTTTTTTTTATATATAATATATAGTACAAAATTGAGGGTTATTTGGGAGCCAAATTCCCTTATATTATTGGGTAGTTTCCCTTGGTGTGGGTCAATTACACTTATGGTTACATTATATTAATATGCATAAATGATTTATGTACGACATGTCGGCTGACATCTTAGCAAATCCATTGTAGCCTTGTTAATACCTAGGACTACTTGTCGTCGTCCCAAAATCAAGATTTCAGCCTTCAAGAACATAAATAACTTGGAAAATCCCAATCCCAATCCCAAGTCCATTTAGTCTCATCATTTTTGCCATTCCTTAAGGGATAAATATGTCTTTTACCCTAATTTCTATTCCTAATCGAACATATTCCGTTACTTGATATTTTAACTAAGACTGTGACTAGTTAGTTCAAATAATACATCGACTACATATTTCGCGTTCTGTAGATCCCAAAAGAATCGAACCTTTTAACATTGCATTATTCGAATGTTGCTATCGAGAAACGTGATAAAAAGTCAAAATATTTGTAGGTATCTATTAAAACGTATATATTTTTTTAGAAAAAAAAAATTTTTGGTTTTTTTTTTTAAATATAGACTAAATTATTAAAAAAAAAAAAAAAAACATAGTCCTATTCTTTCAATCGTTACATTATTATCCTTACTTTCATAAATGTTTCGAAACTGACTCAATTTATTTCGCTCTCGTTCATTCAAACTTAATCTAATCAAATTAGTTTTATTTTATTTTTTATTTTTTATTTTTTATTTTTTTAGGGTTTATTGATAGTGTGTTGGATGTGTCTGCAAATGTTGTCTTGTCCCTTTCTCCTCTCCTATCTCTAATTTGCATCTTTCCCCTTTTAACTTTATTTTTATTATTATTATTATTATTTATTTGTTTTATTCAAACTTTTTTAATGTTTTTTTTATGACTTTTCTTTTAAATATCTATGGATATTAATGTTTTCTTGATATTTTTCTTCCTTGCTTTAAATATTTTACATTAAATTGCGTTCTTTTATTTTTATTTTATACAAATTTTATCTAAAAAATAATATAATTATTTTCCATATTTCTTATTATATTTATATTAATTTAACATTTTCATAATATCAAAATTTAATTGAGAAAACCCTATTTATTATTTATTTATTAAAAAAAAAACATTAAAAATTGTCTGAGAGAGAGACAAAAATAGGGTTTGAAAATGATAATTAATAAATGTCAGAGGAGGTAAGGGCTAAAAAGTAAATATGTTTGAATTAAATATTTCGAACCACATGAATTCTTTTTTTTTTTTTTTTTTTAATTTTTAACTTTTTTACTTCTCTTTGTTTTTTCTCTTTCTCTATTAACATTTTTTTTTTGTATTTTATATATTAAATGCTTACTTAAATATTTTATAAAAACTACGTCAGTTGGTCGACCAATTCATAAATGACTCACAATTTAAACCAAGCTACGTTGAATCAGGTACGTAAAAAATTTCTCGACTCGCCGAACTAAAAAAAAATTAATTTTTAATTTAAAATTCATCTTTTATGATGATCGAGTAAACGTGAGATATATGACTGAATTGAAACTTTAATCGAATGAGAACGATTCTGTGGATACGGAACTTTGGGTAAGAAGTGATATCTGCTACTAGACAAGTGTACCTTCTTTTTCAGTGGCTCAATCATAGAAACTTTAAAGGTAAATATGTTCAGCTTCATTGGTTTTATAGATATTGTTCGTTTTGGTCTATTACGTATCGACGTTAGTCTCACATTTTTTTAAAACGCGTCTGTTATGGAGAAGTTTTCATACCCTTTTAAGGAATGTGTCATTCGTCTCTAAAAACGATGTGGGATCTCTCATTCAAGTACAGTAGATATCGTGGTCATGTAGCAGAATATACAGGCAGCTGTCGATGTAGTTCATGTCAAGTAGGTAACATGGTCTGTAGCAAGAGATGTAAGAGAATACCGAGACAATCAGAATCCGAATTCTAAATCTTTGTTCAAATCTCGAGACGGTTAAAATTGAATAATTGAGTGAATAATAACAAAATTTACCTAATTTATTAGAATAGGGGATGACACTATTTTAGTTTACCTATGTTTATTAGGTTACACAATCTTTGATTTAATGGCTTAATTAAGCTCTATAATATAATCTTAAGACCTTACACTTTATTGCAAATTTAATTGAACTGGTCCCCAAATTCAAAATTACGTGACGTTTAATTCTCGTTTGATAATTATTTTGACCACCAATGGGTCGTTTTTTTAAATTTTGTACTATGACGTTTTTAAATATATTAAATGAAAAAATAATTTTCATTTAATTTAGTTATTGTTTTATTTTATATAAATGTTCGAGTCCTCACCATTAATTTTTTATTTTTTTTTTTGGTAAATTTGAAACCTAACGCATACACGTTTTGATGACTAGATAGTCGGTAAATAGTTAATAGTAATAATTTAGTTCGATTTAGTCCTTTTTTGTAAAAATTGTTGATAAGGTTTTCTGAAATGTTACGTAGGTAAATCAATAAACTAACTAAAGACGTAACGTGTTTATAAAGTTACAAAGTCAACTACCGTAAAATTTGACATTTATTTTTTTTTTCTGTCAAGTATTTCTCTTGTTATAACTCAATCAACTCGAACTATCTAATCATAAAATCTTAAAAAAAAAAAAAAAAAATTTGGTTAGGTTTATGAGTTGACATTTTATTGATCGGGTCAACTTGACCAACTCGAAAATAAGGTTACAACCCAACCAAACCCTACCCTACTTTTAATGATATATATAATTAAAAATAATAAAAAAAATTAATTTTTGAGATTTATTAGATTTGGGAGAGATATTAAAAGGGCATATGAAGAGTACCAAAGAGTATAATGGGAAGTTGCTATCAATCAATTTCAAAAACCCTAATTTTCTTCCCTCTTTTTCTACCCACAATATATTATCATTTTCTTTTATACATATATTTTCAACAATTTAATTTTAAAAAAAATAAAAAATAAAAAATATTTATTATTGTGACAAATTACTCGACCGATCTTAAAGCTTGACATGCCTTCTAGTCAGCATAACACCTTAAGTCTCACATCATATTCAAACCGAACATATTATACATTAACATTTCTTCGTTAAATTGCGTAAAAAATTGATAACTAAAAAAGCGGGAAAAAAAAATCAATAATTTATTTATTAAAAATTAATTATTATTTTTTTACCATGGTAATTGTTGGGTGTGGATGTGAATAGGTGTTGAAGGGTCCAAAGGTGGGCTACAAATCAAAGGACAAATCAACATCCAATTGTCTTTATTTATTCTTTTTTATAAAGTTGCGGACATAATATCGGCAAATTTCCATTACTACCCCTCACCTATTTTTTTTTTCTTTTTTTTTTTCTAATAATTAAAATAAAAATCAATTTTATAAAATTAATTATATTTTCTACCTTTGAAAATTCCCCTACCCCAATTTCAACTTAAACTACCAATGACTCTCCTCCGAGGCATTAAACCATCAATATCATATTTTTCTTTTTCTTTTATTATTATTATTATTATTATTATTTTTTAATTTGGGTATTACCAAATATATATATTAAAATATTCTAAAAAGAAAGATTTAAATATAATCTTTGCATTAAGGGCTTTGCCATGCATAAGCCCAATAGTAATTGGGCCCATTCGAATTCAGCCCTGGCCCAATTTCTCACCAGTTAAATGAACTCAGCATCTGCTTATTTTTAAATTTTAAAATATTATTCGTAAATTAATGATGTATTTATAAATTATTAAATTTGGGACTAATTATTAATTAAAATTTGTCTGAAATTTCATTCAAAAAATATATATATAACTACCTGAAGCTTCACCGTGAAGGATAAGCGTTGTCCTTTTTGAAAGAA
The DNA here is from genome assembly GCF_057944985.1 of Cucurbita pepo subsp. pepo. Taxonomy (NCBI): domain Eukaryota; kingdom Viridiplantae; phylum Streptophyta; class Magnoliopsida; order Cucurbitales; family Cucurbitaceae; genus Cucurbita; species Cucurbita pepo. The sequence goes on from NC_141798.1 coordinate 2,487,615, forward strand.
AGGTCAAGAAACCCGACCAAAAAGTGATCTCAATTACAAAGTGGTAACCCTATCGATACCACCCTTTTTCTGCTCGCTCCTTTTCTCTCTAAAAAATGGAAGAGGTGGTAGTCGACGTTAATAGTAAAAATATTATTGGTATTTTTGAAAATTTAAAAATATTTTGAGACTTAGTTCAATTTTTTTTTAATATTTTTATTAATTTAACGGAAAAAGAATGTAGATAATAGATTAATAATGGATCTCATTTTATAATTATTTAAGTTTTTATAATTTTTAACATTAAATCTAAAAAATACTATTTTTACATTTTCTTTTAAAAATTAAAAACTAAAAGCTAAATAGGAAATTTTTTTAAATTTTATTAGAATAGTCAAAAGATAAACTCAAATTCATAATTACTTTTTAAATAGAGAAGAAAATGCATTAGACGAAACATGTTGCAATCACACTCGCGGTCTACGCGCGTGAAGATCACCCTCGGCCACCACTTCTGCGTTTCACAGTGAACAACGGAAGTCCGGATTCCGAACTAACCAGAAAAAACGATGAGCTTCATCAATTCGTCCAACAACTTTCCGAATCCATCATCAATCCACTGTACGATTTCTTGGATTTCTTCTCCTCGTGTATCGGAAACCGTAATTTTTTTTTCTCTCGTTCCTGTGATCGTCAAGCTTAAACCCTAGTTTTTGTTGTTTTGGATTTCTGTTCTACATCCTTCAGCTTCGTCGATCGTGCATTAAACTTGTAAGAACTCATGGTTTTTATGGAATTTTTTCTAGTATCATTTGGTATCCTTCTCTTTTGACAGTATCGGCGTTTTGTTATTGTAGCAGATTACATGTATGGCTTCGGTGCTGCGAGGTGGTGGTGAACCGGGAGGGAATCCCAGGAGGACGGATGATAACAAGTTTAGTACCGGAAAACAACGGAAAGAGAGTAAAATCCCCAAACGTGCTCGACATTCCGTACAGATTCCTGCCGTCGCGGCCGCCAATGGCGGTGGTGATCCGTCTTCTCCTTCTCATTATCCGATCGATGCTTTAGTCACGCCTAGGGATTCTTCAGGTCAAAATCGCTACATCGAACAGGTTAATGCCGATGGAGTGCCGGGATATACGAGGTTTGAGAACCGGGTTAGGATTTGCTTGAATTCTAGATCAAGATCTGGGATTAAAGAGCTTACGACGAAGCTTAAGGGCGAGCTTGATCACGTCAGGAGCCTTGTGAAGAAATTTGAATCTCAAGAACTGCAGATTAGTGGTTATGGTGGTGATGTTGGACATAGTCAGTCGCAGTTTTCTGCTAATAATTTGGTAGAGAAGGTTGGTAACACATGGAAGGATGATTCTGTGGTGGGTTCCGCCGATGTGCCCGCTTCTCGACTTGTTCGAAGCGTTTCGGTGGCCGAAAACTTCGGAGAATTTGCAGAGAAAGAAATGAACAAGCATAAAAATTCAAGATATAATCCTAAGACGGAGTTCCCAGTATCGGATTGCGATTCGAATCGAGGTAAGATTGATCCATTGCTTAAAAGCTGTAACAATTTGCTGGAAAGATTGATGAAACATAAGCATGGTTGGGTGTTTAATGTGCCTGTTGATGCCAAGCGTTTGGGGCTTCATGATTATCACAAGATCATAACGAAGCCAATGGATTTAGGCACTGTAAAGATGAGATTAAACAAGAACTGGTACAAGTCACCAAGAGAGTTTGCTGAGGATGTGAGACTCACATTTAGTAATGCCATTACATATAACCCGAAAGGGGAGGACGTTCATATAATGGCGGAGCAGTTATCGAACGTATTCGAAGAGAAATGGAGGATTATTGAAGCCAAACAAAATGTTGGTAAGGATGATGGATCCAGAAAATCTCCAGCTCTTGCCACACCGCCAGTGGAATCAAGAACTTTCAGTAAATCGGAGTCTACGACGAAGCCTCCGCCTGCAAATAGGGAGAGTTTAGGTAAGTCGGATTCGATAACAACGCCTGCAAACGTTCCTGATAAGAAACCAAATGCTAAGAATCATGGAAACATAGAGATGAATTATGAAGAAAAGCAGAAACTGAGCATTGATCTTCAGGATTTACCATCAGATGAGCTGAATAATGTTGTGAAGATCATTAAAAAGAGGAACCAGGGACTCTTCCAAAACGATGATGAAATTGAGTTGGATATTGGTAGTGTTGACTCCAAAACCCTCTGGGAACTTGAGAGGTTTGTGGCTGATTACAAAAAAAGCTTGATCACGAACAAGAGAAAAGTCGACACCGATCTTCAATCATCGCGCTTCTCGACCAAGGATATGGTAAGATTTGAATCAATCTGTTACAGTTTCAAGTTCCTTTCTTATAAAAAACGGTCGGCAGGGTGAAACAAACGCTATATTGTAACGATGCAGGATCGAGCTGTGGATGATGCAGGAGGAGGACCTGTAGGCGGCAATGCAGGTAAAATTGTTGAAATCTTTGGTGAATGCTTCAGTCTATAACTTTTGGTAACTTAGAAATGGAATGATGTAAAAGCATGTTTCCACCATTGAAGCAACCTCTTGATATACCTAGCAGTAGCAGTAACTTGGAGACGTTAATGGTTATATGATCTATGTTTCTACAGACTCTGAAGGTGAGGGCGACAGTTCCTCGACGTGTGGAGATGCGAATCAGTCTCCCTCAGGTTGAATCGACTAAAACAAGGTACGAGTTCGAAGTCTAGTACTGAATGTGGTAGCTCACTTCATGATCTTGTTGGCTTGGAAGCATCACATATGAAAATATTTCCTAATGTGTGATATTTAGCTGAATCAACAAGGTTAAAGATTGACTACCATTTGGTCTGATATTGATAAACATGGGAAGTTTTTGTGTTATCCTCTGCTCTTTAGATAGCTTCGTCTGTTGATATTTAAAAACTTGGAGATCGAAACCGAGAAGGCTGAAAAACTCTAGGAATTTGGCAATTGTTTTCAGGAGAGTCTTCATCTTTCCCGATTTTACGATAAGCAAGTTGAAACTTGGAAGTTGATTGTTCTATTATCCTTAAGTAATCCCATCTGAATAATCCTATAATTTGATCAGAATCTCCAAACCAATTTTCATTTATGTTTCGCATTGATGCTCAAGTAACAAGTCGGGTTACAAATCGAGGCTTGTTCTTATGAAGATGAAACTGACGAATTCGTTCCTCTGCAACAGGATCGTAGGGAGCAATCTCCATCTTCCATGCTGATTTGGAGGGAAGAGATCAAAAGTTCTATTGATAAATTTAGATTATATTCATGATTCCTTCGCATTTTATGAAATCATTTTGATAATTGTATATTTTTGTGAAATAGAACTTAGAAGGTAGCACAAGTTAATTCCTTTCTAGGATGGATTGATTGATCTTTCCATTTTCTTTAGCAGCTGTATATACTTAAGGATCTTCTTTGGAATATGAATTTAATCTTTTCTTTGTCAGCAATGAACTGTTCATAGTGTATTTATTATGAAAATGCAACCAAATTACTAAATTAAATCATAGTAAACTATCTCTTTGAGTCCTAACAATCATTGTAGGTTCCTACTGAAACTTTTTAACTTCACCCCGACCGAACATGGTTGGTATCTTTCGCGTCCTAACAAGCATAGCCATTCTTGATCCATAATTCACATTTTCACCATAATCCCTGAACTTTTAAGTTTATTCTATGCTTAATCCTCACACTTATGAAATGATTCTTTATAGTAGGGCCTTACTCATCTAAAAATGTTGCTTTTAGGACGTCTATATGTTAAATCATGAATATGATCATCTATTTTACGAGAGAATGTGTTCAAATCATGGTAGCCACCGGCTTAACATTTAACATCCTATGAGTTACTTTAGCAACCAAATACGCCAAGACCACATATTGAACACGACCTAAAAATAATCCACCCAACCCAACCCAACCCAACCAATCAAGCACTGTTTCAGTCCAAATGGTCGGACGATTCTTCATATTAAAGATCGAAGATTCTAATAGAGATCCCTCAAAAATATGACACCGGGAATTATTGATAAAACTTATACGAGGGAAATGAACTACTCTAACAAAAAAAGTAAAGCCGGTTGCTCGTGAGCAGCATCATCAGTTACAGTTGGGTGAGAAAAGAAACAATGGATGAGTTTTATGGTAACGTGGGCAAGAGATACCTGTCCGGATTGTAAATAATACAACCACCACCTAACTTTTGTTGGCAAACTCGATTCCCTTCTCAATTGAAGCTTTGAGCTCGGGCTTCAGCTTTTCCAAACCTTCTTTCTCGAAGTCTGAGAGATGGCCCAAACCCAAAACTGACTCTACTCCGTTCTTTCCAAGCTTCACCTGTTTATAAAAGAAATTCAAAGTGATGAACAATAATTCATGGTGTCGAAAGATTTGGACTCTAATGAGTTTCAACTCAAACAATATGCTAGAAGGAACAAGCAGTCCAAACAGAACATAATCAATTACCTTTGAAGCAAAGAATGGAAGTTCAGTGACAGTTGATTGCACAAACGAGCATTCCACAACATCTGGAACCCCATTCAGTCCCTTGAGACAAGCATCTGCAAAAAGGGCACCAGCATAGCTGCCAGAAGCAGTAAAAATGTTAAAATTTTACTTGCATTATTGACATGGCAAGGAAAATAAGAACAGAGAATGATGAAAGAAGCCCCGGCTGTTGAGGAAATCAACTTCTGATAAATAATTCAGCAGCAAGTAAAAAGTCTTACGCCATTGATAATGTAGCAGAACCCTTGCCGGCCTTTGCTTCCACAACTTCCGTTCCTCCATCTTGAGTTCGCTTGGTGAGAGCAACAATAGTCTCATCTGACAAATTAGCTTTTGGGGTAGCCTGTGACAATCAGATGCACCGTATAAAGGCTATAACCCCTCAAATTCAAAGCAATCGATGCAATCCCCACGCAGGAACACTGGTTATACATCTAGCATATTTGTAAAAAGAAGGGAAGTACCTGAGAAAATAGTGGAAGAATGGTGATGCCCGCATGGCCACCAATAACAGGCACATTAACCTCTGCAAGCGTATAACAATAGTCAGGCAATAAAATTTGACCTTTCATCATTGTAAATAGAAATTAACGGAGAAATTTCAAGCATAAAATTTTAGCAAGGAATTATACCAGCTACTGGAGCATTTGCTTTCCCAGCATAAAAGGTTTTGGCCCTGACAACATCAAGAGTAGTAACACCAAACAACTTCTTCTCATCATAAGTGCCAGCTTTCTTGAAAACCTCAGCAGCAATTGGCACAGTTGAGTTGACGGGGTTGCTGATCATGTTAACAAGAGCCTGCAAAACCGTATTTTGATTACAAAATGAAGTAAAAATAACAAAATTAAAGAATTTGCATCTCAGTATAAGAGTGGTGGGTACTGACATTGGGGCAGTACTTAGCAATGGCAGTGCAAAGTGATTTAACAATGCCAGCATTGATGTTGAAGAGATCATCACGGGTCATGCCGGGCTTTCTTGGAACTCCAGCAGGAATGATGACAACATCAGATCCCTCCAAAGCTTTACCGAGTTGGTCCTCACCCACGTAGCCAGTAACCTACACAGAAAAATCTTGTAGTGAACAATGATCTAACGACGAAATCAAGAGATGGAAAAAAAAAAAATTAAAAAAGAAAGAGAGAGGGAGAGAAATGAAACAAATTAGCTCAAACCGTTGGCATGAACGAATAAGAACAAAACAGGAACTCCAAAAACATGCAGACACCCGAGTTATAAACTTCCTTAAATTTTGAAGCAGAAAACAAGCAAAAAGCACAACAATCGAAATCAACCGAATCAAAATCAGATCGATTGCAACTCAAACAGAGGCATCAACAAACCAAAAACACAACTATTTATAACCGTACAAGAAGAAAAAAAGAGAAATGATAAGATTTACCTCGGATCTAGTGTTAACATGACCAACATCGGCGGCAACACCAGGAGTACCAGCAATATCGTAGAGAGCAAGCTGGGAGACAAGTGGATTAAGCTTCATGAGAAGCGCCAAGGGCTGTCCAATCCCACCGGCGGCACCAAGCACGGCCACTTTCCTTTCCGGCACTGATTCAGTCCCAAAGCTACGGGTCAAGAGGTGCTTCGACGAAGAGGACCTCGAGGCGACGGAATGAACAGATCTGAGAATTGAGGCCTTCATGGTTCCACGTAGAAGAACAGCGACGATACCAAGAAAACAACAGAGAGGAGGGTTTTGGCGGAAATGAGGGGTTCTTCTTCAGATCATATCGAAGTGCTTTTGCCTTTATTCTCGAGGCCAAGGGCTCGATTGTAATTTGGATTTCTTTTTCCATGTAAAAATGGAAATTAAAAGAAATGGGTATATTTCATGTTCGCATTGTTTTTTATTTCTTTTTTCTGATATAATTTAAATACTCTTTAAATAATAAATTGTTTATATCTACAAAAATAGATCAAGTTTATTCAATACATTTACTTTAATATCTATGAAATTAATTTTTTTTACTAAAACTAATCGGGTACTTTTTTTTTTTTGTATTTATTTTCAATGTTTCTCAAAAATGAAAATATTTGCATTTAAACGTAATTTCTACAAAATAGAATAATTCAAATCAAACACAATAAGAAATTGAATTCTATTTATAAAAAAAAAAAAATAGAAAACCCAAAATTTTCAGGTTTTTGTTTGTTTGGTACATAAACTTATTAAAAAGTATTTAATAAATTCTAAAATTATCAATTAATAAGTCTCTTAAAATCTAAAATTATGTATGTTTTTTTTAACCTATTTAACATTTTTAAAATATATAAATTAAAAAAAAAAAAAGATATATCAATTTCTTCTTTGCACATATAGACATAAATACACACCTTGAACATTTAAATTTTTTCCTTTTGAACAATAAATATCTAACAAATAAAGCCATTTTCTTTTTCATTATATTACTATTTATTACGAACTTGAATAATTAAACATTCGAAACCTTCGAAACCGAGTCATTAGGGAGACGAATAATCGTCAAGTACAAGAATCAAAATGGATATAAACTTACATAATTTCGAAGTTAAAAGGGCTTCAATAGTTCAATTGGTTGTACCTCAAGTCTTCTTGACCGATTTTAAGTCCTCCAAGCAGGGGCTCAGTGGGATGGTTTTGATGCCCATTTGCCATTTCATACACCACCATACACACACCAGAAAAACAAAAAAAAGGCCAAATATTGTGTGTATGAGAGACAGAAGCTGATAAAGATTTAGAAGCCAGATATTCAGATTTATTTAGGACAAAACACAGCTAATCTCTCTCACAAGTTGAAAACATTGAGAACAACACCTCCACTAGTTACTAAAATCCATCTAACAAGTTGCAAACAAGACAAAAATTTCTGTAAACAAGCTCTTACGAATCCATTATAACACAAACCAAACCAATTTAAAAGTAATGAACTTACCAAATTTGTGAACCAAACACATCTTTAACAACTAAATATGAACTATATAACAAGTTCATACCCCACAAAACACAACTCACAAAATGAAGGGAAACAAGTCAAGATTCGATTTCAACTCACAACCTCATTCCTTGCTTTAAAAGTTCATGAAAATTACATGAGATCGAGAGGGAAATTAAGCAAGCAATGGGCTCCATGTAACACACATACACAATCCACCGTTCAACCAAGCCAACGACAACTACCGAACAGAAAACTAAGCAAGCAATTGGTTGTACAGAAAATGAACTCAACCCATCACCGTGCACACATGTATTTGGTTGAAGCATCCAGCACAATTATGCAGTAAATCATCAATGAGATATAACGAAAAGTCACAGCTCAAAGATGAAAATATCATCTCTACAATCCATAAATCAAAAACCCTTAACCATTAAAGATGAGATACAAAAAGGGCTTCAAGTACCATACAAATCCAAGCTTGACAAAGTTTGTGCTGCCAACAACTTTCTTCAAAACAGATGCACACAGCAGAGCAGCAATAGAAGTGGATCCATACAGCATGGACAGACAAAGTAACAGAATCACAAAGAACAGAGAGTAGCGATAGAAGGAAATCAATTCAAAGGCATGACAAGTAAGAGAAGTGAAGTAGAAAGCACTTGATACCAACAACTGCAAAGGATTCAAAAGTTCCCAGCAGAAAAGCAACGACAAAGAAAATACAAGGTCTTTCAAGCAGGTTGACATACTCAAATCAAGATGGCGGAGCCACATAATGAGTAGTCGGGAGGGAAAAGATTCTCCACATAATTTGAAAGCAACAGAAAGCAGAAGAACTACAGTAACTAGAGCGAATAGTACTCATATAATACTAAATTTACTACTAGTAGAAAAGTCAAATAGCACAATTAAGTCATTGGGTAGAGTACAAAAATTATCTAACTTTCTAACTCTGTCTCTTTGACTACCAATAATTCTCAATGAACAACTCAAAGGTGCAGTTAAACAGCAGAGGCCACAAGCAAAGCTAATGCATTCATCAAACCAGAGTTACAGTCTGCAATCAACGCAATCACCAGAGCACATAAAGCATCTGCGCCCAACAAACATCATAACCTGAATCAGAAACCCATTTAACTAAATTCATCACTACACTCAATCATACAAGAAAAGGACATGCTAAGCGATAGCAAACAATTCAAACATTATGTTAAAACAATCTTTTACCCTACTCGAAAACCACTTAATAATAAGATAAATATTTCAAAGGGAAATACAGCAGATTTAGTCAAAACTCTGAAATTATAAAGCATTTTTTTAACAATAAAAACTATAAAGGCGTGATAGCATTGATATTGTATAGTGGACCAATACGCATGTTTACAGATGAAATACCCAAAAGAAGGGTAAACCAACATATTTCCTACAACAAGTTTTAACAATGCTACAACAAGTACACTCGAGCACATACATCTTACATCAACAAAAAAGGTACAAGAGAACCAAGTCACAGACCAAGAGCTTCTTAAGAGAACAGGACACTTATTGTAACAACTGGGATTTTTTTATAAAAAATATCTAATTATATCTATTTAAGCCACACAAGACCCAAGGAAAAGCCAAACTTGCATCATCGACTTTGGTGATTGCATTGTTGGCTTGGTTCACAAGTCCAACTCAGAATTGGCTTCTACACACTGATTGTTCTAGTCCTCAATTTTGTTCACAATCCTTACAATTTTTGTTTACTTATCGCCCTGCCACTTGTGGGTTTACTACTTTTGCCCAAACATCCACAACATTTACCATCGTCGCCAGTGGAAGCAAATGAGGATTGACAACAATAAATTCTTTTTCTTTGTTCGATTTCTTTTCGTGGTTATCAATCAATTTTGTTACCTCACGATCAAGTTTTTCTTCATTGTCGCTTTACATCGTCTCACACACAAGTGTCTTTCGAAGTGGTGGTCATTACCACCATCGCTACAGCAGAGACGAGGGTGAGTGGCCGTGCTAGGTTTGCTCAAAGAGAGCGTTGGTTCAAGATGCTTCCAAACTTCAATTTTATTTGGTTTTCACCTGTCTAATTATTTTCCTTTGGTTCAACCGCTTCTTCAATCCAAGTTGCAGTTTTCACTTTCTTTCACTCAGTTTGATGATTTTACATCAGTTTTTTTCTGGTTTAGGGCCACTATTAGGCATTTTGAATGAGATTTGTGTGTTAGGGCTCAATATTTGTACGCAGCAAACATTGGGGATAAATCTTAGTCTCTTGTGTTGGGAGTTAATTGATCGTTGGGGACGAGAAACCAATCTTCAGATAAGAATTATCTTCGTTAAATATTCTAAGCCCTTGATTATGGTTTGTTATGTTACAATAGTATTTGTTCTCTAGGTTTCAGGGTTAAAATTTAGAATTTGTTGTAGGATTGGACTAAACTTTGTGCAAGTCATGGGAAAATTTGTGTTGCTGCTAGGAATCATTTGACGTGATTTTCTTATTGGATAACATTTTTGTTTTAAGATGCTACGTATGCATGCATTATTTGTTCAGTGATTGTTGTGTTGATTGTGCATACATGGAAATGATGTTTTGAAACATCTATAAGATCTTGCATGTGTTGATTGATATAAGATGAGTGATATAACTTCTAGCATTTGCTCACTTGTATGCATGGGACTTATTCCACGAAGTTCAAAGGATTTTATTCATAAGCTTAAAGGCCATTCAGTCTTTGTTTATGGAAATTGATCATCAACTAACAGCTTAGATAATTAGGGTACTCTACGAAAATTGTAAGGACAACTACTCATTTGTGTCTATGGAAATTGGTCAAATTTTGAACAGTTTTAAATTCCTCCATCTTATGAATTCATAATCAAGTAAAGGCAAAAGGTGTACCGAGGGTGTGACGAGAAAAATTGTTAGCTTGTCAAGGGTTTAGAGTCTTTATGCTTATTTACTCAATTTTGAATTTGTGACTATTTAGGATCTTAATGAGCTTTCTATTTGCTTAGGATCTGAATGAGCTTTCCATTGTTTCTTATAAGATCTTTGTTTTGTTTGTTTCATACTTGGTGCACCTATTGGATTTAAAGGAGTACCCCAAACAAACTCTTTTTCATTTTGACGTAAATGTTTTTACTTTTATTCACTTTTAAAATAATGGAAAACCTTTTCGGCAATGACCCTAGGTGGTCTAGGTCTAGAAAGTCGGATCCTTGCACCTTTTTTTGCCTAGCATGTTTGCCCAACACATGTCAGACACACTAACCTTTGTTGGACATGTGTTGGACACTCGGTGCAAAGTCAATACAGGTCAAACATTTGTTAGACATGTATCAAAGACTTGTTAAGTCTATCATATACACATTAAAAATTATAGAGGAAAATACATCAAGCTCATATTTTTAAATGTGTGTGTGTTTTAGTAAAAGTAATGCATATTTTAGTAAACGTGTGTGTGTCCAAATTTTTTTTTTTAAAAAGGACGTGTAGCATTGTATCTATGTCTTGTATCTATATCCGTGCTTCTTAGAGGATGACTAAACATTATTTCAAATAAACTAGATAATACAACTAACACTCCCCACACTCCCTACATTCCCTACATTCATATAAACAATGTAATATTCTCCCGTAAACAACAAAGGCAAGATTTTCATTACTGCAATTAGATAAACAATCTAATTCAACAGTAAATAAACATATTCAACAACTTCTCTCAGAAAATGAAACCAATACTCTAAGAAAATCTGACATTCCTAGGCCACATAATATGAGCTGGGGGAGGTGATGAACTGTCGTCCAAACAAAAAAAAAAAAAAAGGAAGGGGATAAACTGCAGAACAATTGCAACGTTCACGATAAGAGGCAGGTATTATGTACGAGAAAAATATATACATAACAGAGAATAGAAGATGAGAATGTCTTCATTCCCCAAAGCTAAATGGTAAGGTAAAAGAAGAGAGGATGAACGGGCAAGGACAAGTAGGAGAGCAAGGTTAATTTCCATCAGGAGCAAATGAAGAAAGAATAACTTCCTACTACCATTTTCCATATCCTCTTGGTTAAATGTCCAGAAACAATTTATAAACAAACACTCTCTTCCTCTGTTAGTAAATGTAAATGGAGAAAAATGCTCCATGAAACTACAAAGTTCCACATCTAAGCAATTTTGAGAACAGAAAATCCAAACATAATCAACTTTAGCAGTGAATAAAGATATACAACAAAAAATTACAATCAGAACATGAAATAAACATTCTAAAAATACCAACTTCCCAAACGAACTTAATATGAATTAACAAAGGGATAATTAATTGTGTATATGTGCGGCAAGCAGAAGAAGCACAATGAAGCAATGTGTAGGAAATATGCCAGCTAAAACTCAAACTTTCTAGGACTGAATCGCATTCACATATATGTTCCAGGTTACAACAACATAATTCATAAACAAGTGTAACTGCATGAAGATGGAATCCAACACAAATAATGACAACACGAACATAAATACTTTCACAAGCACAAAATGTCCAGAATAAGGTGAAAATGAAACGCCTAAAAAGAAAACACAAAAAACATAAATCAAGAGTGGATATTGACATAAAAAAATCACAAGACGTGATAGTAAAGAGAGTCCATATTCGTAGTATCTAGAAGAAATGGTTTTGTTGAGAACTGCATGATATTTGATGCACAATATTCACGCAGACAACAAGCCAGACCCAGATGATACTAAAGCAAACTTTAACAAGCTAGGAAAAAAGAAAACACTAAACGTGAAATAACCAAAAAAACATAGATTTTCAGGTAAAACATGCGTGCACGGTAAGCCCGAATGCTGATAGCGATAAAACTAAAATTAGTATCGGAAGATCACACTGGAATTAAACACCGTCACGCAGAGGGGGAAAAGCAAAGTAATAAGGATAACCAGAACACGGTATGGGGTATGATTTGACTAATATACCATCACACTTCATGCAGTAATTTACAGTATGAATAAAAACGAGAATACCTCAGTAATAAGGTGGCACACTGGGATACATTCCTCCAGGCGGAACACGTGGCGCCGGTGATGTTACCGCCTGTTGATGGAGCGGATTTGGGTGCCCAGATGCTGATGACATGCTATAATGCCCACTATCCTGATAACCACCCGAAGGCATTCCCACCGAACTCTGTGGCAACCTATACAGAGATGATGGCCCCCCGGTTCCGCCCAATCCACCAGCAGAACCACCCAAACCACCACCTACACTACCCATACCACCATAAATTGAGGACGCGGGACCGCCGTACCCACCACCATATGGACCGCCGCCATATCCGCCAGAGCTTCCCAACGAAGATGGAGCCTGACCACCGACAGAAGATAGACCCGGCCCCATTGAGGAGTTCAGCGGATGATGACCCAGTGGCTGTCCCCCTTGTACGCCACTAGAAAAGCCTCCATACGACCCCATGCCTCCCGGCCCACCATATTGTCCGCCTGAACCAGGCATTGCCGAAGGAGGAGCCATAGGCATGCCATCTCCATGCAAATTCCCTTGACCGGCCCCCGGCGTTTGAATTCCATCCTGCCCACCGCCAGGTTTCCCTTTCTTCCCATCGTTAGCGAATTTACAACTCAACTGCCTTCCATCAATCGTCTTGATTGGATCCACCAGAGCTGCCTGTGCCCCTTCTGGCTTCTTGTACACAAATAAAGCATAACCTCTGCACTTACCCGTCTGCTTATCAAATCCTAGCGGTCCCTCCTCAATTTCTCCATACAGCGAAAAGTGTGCCAACAGTTTATCGGCCGGCATATCCATCGGAACATTCGCCACATAAATTTTCCTCAACGACATGTCCGCAGCGTTCGAATTCTGCCCGGAAATTCCCACTGCAGCCAATTGCGTTACTGTAACACGGCCATCAATCGTCTTGCTCGGTTCCTTCAAAGCCAGTATAGCCCCATCAACATGCTTGAAAGTCACAAAGCCATACCCTTTCGATTTCCCGGTCGCCTTGTCAATAATAACAACCGCTTCTTCAAGCTCCCCATACGCGGAAAAGAGAGAGCGCAAACCTTCTGTACTTGTATCGCAACTAAGACCCCGAATAAACAGCTTCCGCTGGGAGACGTCTCGGTCGGCAATAGATCGAACCGCATCAAGGACATCCGTGTGACGCGAAACAGCATCTTGGAGAATATCGATAAGCTGGTCCGGAGTGAAACGATCAATGATCTTACGAGCATCATCGGAGGTAATTTTTAAGAAAGAATTTTCGGAGGAGTCGACGCCATTTTCTTCCATCCTCCGCTTCTTGGTGGCGTCCATGGCGGAGATGAGACGAAGAAGGAGGTCCCTGGAAGTGTAGAGTGGAAGTAGAAGAAGAAGAACAACAAGGAGGTGAAGCTAAACCCTAATCCGAGTCTAGGAACGATGACCAAGACGAAGAGGATTGAAACGAATGGCGGGCAGTTGATTCTATAATGGTTTAATTGGGCTGGGCCCATAGCTAATGTCGGTGTCGGAACTTTTCTGGGCTCGTGGGCTTCTAAGAAAGCCCAATTAAGCCCTGATAAATTCTATAATGGTTTAATTGGGCTTGGCCCATTTCCAATGTCGGTGTCGGAGTTTTCTGGGCTCTTGGGCTTCTCTGAAAGCCCAATCAAGCCCTTTTTCATTAAAATTTTGATAAATTCTATATTTATTCGGCAGTCGATTCTATAATGGTTTGGGCTAGGCCCATAGCCAATGTCGGCGTCATGGTTTTCTGGGCTTTTGGGCTTCTCTGAAAGCCCAATCAAGCCCATTTTAGTTTAAATTTTGATAAATTCTATATTTTTTAGGCAGTCGATTCTATAATGGTTTAATTGGGCTGGGCCGATGGCCAATGTCGGTGCAGAGTTTTCTGGGATCGTGGGCTTCTATGAAAGCCCAATAAAGCCCTTTTTCATTTAAATTTTGATCAATTCTATATTTTGGGCCGTCGATTCTATAATGGTTTAATTGGGCTGGGCCCACTGGTCAATGTCGGTGTCGGAACTTTTCTGGGCTCGTGGGCTTCTAGAAAGCCCAATCAAGCATTTTCATTTAATTTTTTTATAAATGCTATATTTTCGGCCGTCGATTCTATAACGGTTTAATTGGGCTGGGCCCATGGGCAATGTCGGTCAGAGTTTTCTGGGCTCGTGGGCTTTTATGAAAGCCCAATAAAGCCCTTTTTCATTTAATTTTTTATCAATTCTATATTTTGGGCCGTCGATTCTATCATGGTTTAATTGGGCTGGGCCCATGGCCAATGTCGGTGTCGGAACTTTTCTGGGCTTATGGGCTTCTATGAAAGCCCAATCAAGCTTTTTTTCACTCGCCAAAATAAATATAATTTATAAACTCTAGATTAAGAAAGGCCTTGAAAAAAAAATTATAAATTTGAGTTTTTAAAAATTTATTGGGAAAAAGAGCGGCGGGCATTTGGTCTGAAGCAAGCAATGGTTTATATAAATTCTACCGCCAACCACAGTGGTTTCAGTGCCATTAGCGTAATTGAATTTTGCATTTTATGGGCATTGGGCTGTTGGGTCCTTCGGGTTCGTCTTCTGCGAATCCCTCTCGGACACTGACTCTCCGTCGCCGGTTTCTTCATCTGTCTCCACCTTATGGGTTACCATTTCACTCGAATTCCATACATTCACATGTAAATTCTTCTCCATTCTCTTACATTTTCAAGCTCGCTGGAAATTTCTTTGTGTAGGTTTAGCGAAATTTTGTATCGTTTCTCTGTTTCCCCTTATGGATCTGTAAGTCTCTGCCAGATTAACATCTCTGAATTAGATTGCAAGGAAGTGGTCATATTCCTTCTGTTTTTTAAAATTATTTTGCGTGCATTTGTCAGTATTGTGAAGGCTGGGTGAAGTTGAAGGGCAATGTGAATCAATAGACTCTCCTGCATTTTAGAACCTTATTTATCTTCTTTGGTTGATACTAATGTACTTTAAGTACTAGGATCGAATTGAAACTACAATTGAGAAGAGTGTTGTTTAATCTTTTATTCATTATTTTTCATAGACTACTACATACGTTAATATTAATTAGTCTGAAAGAAGTGAAGGTTTATGAATCTAAAATTTGAATGCTGTTCTTCTTTTGAGAGTTGAAAGGAAAAACATAGATGTTACAACTTTCTTTTATAAGACATACTTATCTTATTGCATTTCTGAATGTATAACAGGAAATTATTAGGTGCAACATTATCTGTTAATCTTGCTCCAAATTCTGCTATCTGGAAGACTTTCTATTACCCAGTTGCCAACGTCAATCATCCATCAAATGTGATGCCAATGAATCAGCAGATATCTATATGCAGGAATGATTCATTATCTTCTCCTTTCAATGTCTTCAACAGAACAAATTCTTCCCAGTCCTTGCTGTTCATTGTTGCTGAGGGTAGAATTTCCAACTCTGGTGAGTGCTACAAGCCTAAATGTTCCTCAGTTTCCTTTGAGAAGCAGGTTTCAAGCAGAAATATCGGCGACGACGATTGCCCAGAAAATCATGAAACTGAAAATGACAAGGAGTGGCAAAGACGAAGAAAAATAGGAGTGGCAAATAAGGGCAAAGTACCATGGAACAAGGGCAAGAAACACAGCTTGGGTAAGAACATTTAGTAGGTTCTCTAGCAGTGGTGAATTTTAAGTGGCTAAGGTTATACTTGGTGGAGTTTGGGATTTTAACATATAATTTATCTGCAGAAACTCGTAAGCGAATCAAGCAGAGAACAATTGAAGCCTTGAAAAACCCCAAGGTGAGGTTCACATTTCAGGCTGATTCACCAGTCATATTCTGTAATTTCAACTTTTTCATTTTTCTTTAATATTTCAGGTGAGGAGGAAGATGTCCGAATATCCCCGCCCCACTCATAGGTTTCACTCTTAACCCTTCACTCTTTTATTTCTGAATGCCGAAATGAACTTGAATAACAGAAGATTTAACATCAGATGCTTTCGGATTTTGTTGGATATTTTAGTGAAAAGCAAAGATCTCTTGTAGCATTGTCACTTTATAGAGTTAATATGAAGTTTTATGTAAGAATGAATTGTAAACCTTACAATCTACTTTCAAGATCTCTTATAAAAGGGGGAAAATAGAAAAATCCTGATTTTGGATCTGGCACTGAAATCATGAACAGGCTGTGGGCGAAAATGCTCGACTCTTATAGTCCTAGAATTGATGCCATTGGCTCCCAAATTTCAACATTTAGCACTTGACCATGTGGAATTAAGAATCTCGCTTATGTTCAACATTCCTCAGAATTTTACTGTCTATTTCAGTTCTTTGTCAGGAAAACTTATTATTTTGAGGGAATTTCCTCGTTATCAAGTGGAATTGTTCAGCTTGACGAGGCAAATCTCGTCTGTTTATTAGGCATAAACATGCTATAAGATACAGTCGTGCTTTATTCTATTTGCAGTGATCAGGTCAAAACTAAAATTAGCTCCTCACTCAGACGTGTATGGGGAAAGAGATTATTGAAGAAGAGATTAAACGAGGCGTTCTTCCAGTCTTGGAAGGAAAGCATAGCTGTTGCTGCGAAGAAAGGAGGGAAGGGAGAACAAGAACATGACTGGGACAGCCATGACAAGATAATACAAGAAATGCTTCATCAAAAGCTTAAAATGGTTGAAGAGAAGGAAAAATTAAAGCTGATGAGAGCAGAGAATGCGAAAAAGAGAAAAATCCAAGGAAGGGGTGCCAAAATAAAGAAAAGGAAAATGTGTTCTAGAAGAAGAAAAGGAGGAAAAAGAAAGATGAAAGAGGGAGAAGACATCCAGAGAACGATGAAGGAGCTAACTGCAATTGAAAGATCGGGACTTAAGCAAAGATTGAAGAAGGTAAAGATCAGGGAGGTCCCGTAGATTTACTTAATAGTTTGACTGATCCACTAAATGGATCAAAATGATAGCATGCAATGGAACTGATCTATAACAAAGGCCAACCTACCATAGCTATTTGGAGATGTAAATTTCTAGGCCAGCCTTCATTTTAATCTGTCAGCCCTATGATAATGATGTTCTTATTATGTTTTCATGTCTTCTATTAAGGTTATCCTCTTTCACTTACCTTTTGATTAGATTCGCAAAAAGATTGCAATAAACAGTGTAGTTGCTGCTCAAGGAAGCGTTGCATCAGTGGTGCCCCGAGGCACAACCTGGGAAAAAATGGATCTAGATCTTATAAAGAAGGGTAAACTGAGGGAAGAAGTGTCGCTGGCAGATCAAATTCAATTTGCCAAGAACAGAAAAGCAGAATCTATAGCTTGCAAAATTCTTGTAGCTTCTACTTTGTCGTACGGATGCACCAGGGGAGCGTAAAGATAACTTTTGACTGACCTTCACTGCTTGCAAGAAGACAATTTTCTGGTGTCTTAAGGTGACTTTTCCTCCCATCCAAGGTGATTTTCATTTTTATCAATAGCTTATGTTCTTATTTGTTAGTGATTCTTCTTGAAAGGAAGAAAATTTTCTTCACTTTCAATGTCACTTTTCCACCGGGAGATCAAAAGGTTTCTTTTGTTTTGTTCAACGTGATAAGATCACTTCCAGTAATTCTGCAAAACTCACACCCCACGCGCGCGCGCACGCACACAAAACTTCTGTAATCCTTGTCTTGACTCCTGCACATTTATATCCATTGGAGTCACAGAATCTTGTTCAATTCGACACGAGTAAAAGGCTTGGGAAACTGCTACAGCTCACGAGCTTTTGACGACTTGAAGAAAGGTAGTGAGAAGAAGTTGAAAAGTTTTACTTTGCAGGATGGATTTTGATAAGCGATCGAGCAAGAGCTCCACGTCCATGGCAGCAGATAGATGGCTTGCCTTTTGCTCTGCCTGCTTCATAATTGTGTGCGGGTATGTAAAGATACTAAGTTCCTTGATACAATTCTGAATTCAAATTTTTCCTCTAATTTTCTTCTTTAGGAATTGATAAACTATCTCAAAGTTAAGGTGGAAAAATAATTCGAATTGTGATTCAACTAGAAAAGTTTAGAGAACTATTGCCATTGCCATACCAGTAAGTGAGCCACAATACAGGAGAGTTGAGGGGGGCATTGTTGCAAGAAAATGTGGCCAAATGAGATTGCCCAAAAACATAGATGACATTGTGAATGTTATTACATCATCTCATGCATCTTTGAAACTATACTACCCACAAAGAAAAACTAAACTCATGGTTTGCCGCAGTAGTACCTGAACAAATACTCAGTGGCCAGAAGGATTTCAGGTTTGAACCAAGCAACAAGTAAATCTTAAAAAACCAAAGAATTCCGCTACTTTGAGACTTTCCTGAACAGTTGATGACTATTCTCGTTGATTGTTATGCACATTCCTAGACCACCCACCAGCATTAGGCTGCATCTCTCTATAGCTGTTTTGAGCAGGTGGCCCACCCGTGTTTGAAGCTCCACCATAGTAGTTGGACGGTGGTGCTCCCCAATGGTTGTTTGGCTGTGGCTCTCCAGAGTTGTATGGTGGTGGTGGTGCATAGTTGTGCGGTGGTGGTACGCTAAAGTTGTTCGGCGGTGGTGGTGGTGGTGGTGGTCCGCTAAAGTTGTTCTGTGGTGGTGGAGGTGGTCTGCTAAAGTTATTCGGTGGTGGTGGTGGTCCACTAAAGTTGTTGGGCCGTGGCGGTGGTGGTCCGCTAAAGTTGCTTGGTGGTGGTGGTGGTGGCGGCGGCCGGCTAAAGGTGTTGGGTGGTGGCGGCGGTGGTCGGCTATAGTTGCCTTGGGGCATTCCATCATGATTGCGAGGTGGCATATTACTTGGAGCTGTTCCTGAAGTAGGTGAAGCATTTGGGAATTCTCTGTTCCGGGTATGTTCCCTCCTATTGAAATTTCTTGAGCCGTCTGAATTACGCCTATTCCTTTCATTTGCTCTAGCATTGTTTCTTACCCATTCCTCATGGTACTTCGGGTCATATGGAACAGCCTGACCATTTATAAAAGGCTCCCCTGCCAAAAGAAGAAGAATGAATCACATCAGATAATAGTTTTAGCTTTATGAATTCGCAAGAAATAAGAGCTTTCCAATTTTGTTCGTCTGGTGTTGTACCGAATAAACACATTAGGATTAGTGTTTCCATTCAAACTCTCCTTTTGCTAACAGTCCAGGAGTGCATTCTAATCTCATGCACAGTTCTTACCTGGATGAAACATGATCCTAACCCTAAACCAACGTTAAACCAACCACGAGTAGATATTGTGGTCTTTGGGCTTCTCCTTTTGAACTTTTCCTCAACACCGCTAGCAGATATTATCCTGAACTTTTCCTTTTAAACTTTCACTCAAAGTTTTTAAACGCGTCAGCTAGAGATAGAGGTTTGCACACCCTTATAAAAATTACTTTGTTCCGTGGGATCTCACAATACTCCCCCTTCGACCTCCTTTGAGACCCAACATCCTCACTGGCACTTGTTCCCTTTTCTCCAATTAATGTGGGATCTCACAATCCACCCCCCTTTGGGGCCGAGCATCCTCGTTGGACACCGCCCAATGTCTACCACCCTTTGGGGCTCAGCGTTCTCACTAACACATCACTTGATATCTAGCTTTGATACCATTTGTAACCGACCAAACTCACCGCTAGTAGATGTAGTCCTCTTTGAGCTTTCCCTCAAAGTATTTAAAACAGGTTTCCATACCCTTATAAACAGTTCCCCTCCCAACCGATGTGGGATCTCACACCACTTCTATAATCCCCTCAACCAATGTGGGATCTCCCGTCACCTCTTTCAATAACCATTAGACACTGAAATAAGTCAAATGCTAATTTTCTCAACTTAATACGAAAAGGAATTACCTCCATAATCTTTATTCTTAACATCCAAGTATGAATCAGGAAGGACCCAACGAACCTTAGGCAGCTCTGAGAAGGAAAAGGCACAAACTTAGTACAATCAACACAAAAGAAAGAAATAACAAACACAAGGAAACAAAAGAAAACAAGGCACAAACAAAGGTATAATACCTTTAATCTTGTAAGAAAGTTCTTCAGAAACAAGGCACCCAAATGCATAGTAGCACCTTGTTGAAACAGAGTATATCTTCATCCTAGCTTCTTCCTCACTGTATCAATAAGAAACACCAAATAGCGAAACGTTAAATATTTCTTTCAGATGAGTCCGATCTTGAAATGTTGCTGTAGAAGACAAACGAAAGAATTTACCACTTTGTTCTAAACATACAAGTCTAATCACTAAAATGCCAAGAGAAACAAAATTAAATGCAATCATCGGGGTAACCCAACAGATTCAATACAATCGATCAAAACGAAACTTGACCTTCCGACAACCATGGCAAGTGTTTTGATATAGCTATCGATAATTTCATCCCTCGTGGGATCGCCCTCTGGCTTCTCCATAACAATGAGCCAGTGCTCAAAATCACAGCCATCAAGTAATATGGTCTCCTTGGGTGGGCGATTAGACCAGTTCGGATTCGGATCTTTGAGAGAGGATGAAGTGGTACTGGTGGCGAACTCCCTCGCGCTCGCGCTCGCCGCTGGAGAGAGGCCGCGGAAATCAGCGACAACTATAGCAGCGAGGGGACGAAGGCGACGGAGAAGAAAGGCAGAGGAGTGTGAAGAGGCGGATAAGGCCGTTCCAGTGGCAGTGAGAAATGAACGAGACAATATGGAAGCCGAAATCAGGGTTTTAGGTAGCGAGCGGTACAAGAGCCGAGTCGCCATTGGAGAGGGCTTGAGACAAAGACAAGGGTTTATCTGGGGCTTAGTCCTCTTTTAAAAGGAAAGCTTATAACACTATATTATTGAAATTATATATATATATAATCCTTAAATAAAATAAAAATAAAAGCCTTTGAAGGAAAAAATTGATTAGCCTTGCAAAAGTTGGTAAATTATTTTAGCATTTCATATTAATACTTTTTAATACTAAAATATTTAATAAAATATAATATTATAAATTGGTTTAAAATCGCCTAAATTGTGAGTTTAATTTCCAAATAATGTTGGATATTTTGTTAAATAATTTTGGTAAAAACTAAAATAGAATTTAACCCAATAATAACAAATTCCTCATTTTTCCATACCACTTGAAAAATAAATATTGTTTCTGTTTTTTGGTAAAACTTTAGTTGTTTTTGCAAATCTATTGTATGCAAATCTATCAACATGATAATAACATGAAAACACGAGAAGGTATGAATTTCCTTCCATGCCAACAGGATCAAAGATTCAAAGAATTGTCAATATACACCTCGAGTACCCAACGACATGCCGTGCGATACGAATATTCTTGAACAAGAAATGTAGCAACAATGTATTTTCTCCATGAAATTTCATGACTAAGAACTCCTACAACAGGACTGCACAGTTACAAACAGGGTGGAAAAAGTATTGAAGCAGAATAGATGTATACTCATGATAGAACAAACATATATATGTGCCTCCTTTTAGTTAGAAGGCTCATCACCAAAAAAATAATTTCCAACTCAGTTACTACGATCAAATATCGAAGTGAAGGTTATGGTACCGTACGAGGTGTCCATGAACCCTGACGATGAAGTTGATTCACTTTGCTTTCCCGAGTCTTCAGTCGTCGATGTAAGCTTCGAATTGGGCTCGGCTTTCTTGCCTAGTACATCTTTTCGAAGCATGAACTCTGAAAGCATTCCAGGTCTAGATATTGTTTGATCAGTTATATCAATGTCACCCGTTAGCATCTTGACGACGGTTGACATAGATGGCCGGAGCGTTGGCATATCTTGAGTGCAAAGAAGACCAACTTTTAAATATCTGCAAGCCTCTTCAGCCTCAAAGTCTCCATGTAATGATATGTCTACCAATTCCAGCAATTGCCCTGTCTCATGATGCTTCCACACCTGTAGCATTTACATCTCTTTGTTAGAATTACCAAATCATTAAGGAAACTTCACAGTTTATCACAAAAAGGATGCAGGTCCTATCCAAATGGATGCTTCATATTTTCCCCTGATCTCCAACAAACACCTTAAGGAATTTGAATTGAAAACCAAATCAAGTCGTGCATACAGAGAAAATATTTAAAGTATCAATTTCATGCTTGCATACTTACAAATCATTAATCATTTCACATATAAAATGAATTACATTCATTTGGAAGACAGAAGACAGTGATATTAGAGCAAATCTCCAACTAGCTTCACTTACTCTTCCTTAACCTTAATATGAAGTTAACGATCTTTTTCAAGTTTTCATTAACAACTCACATCTTCACATTGCATAGTATATCATGTGTAAAAGAATCTGATGTGACGTGTATGCACAAGCAGAAGCCTGAAGCGATAAAAATAAACAAAAGGAAACACAGACCTTGAGGCCTGAGGAAAGAGAACTAGAAGCAGAAGTCTGACTACTGAATGGGCACCTATCAATCTTGATAAAAACATTAAAATTTATGTAATATACAATGGGCATGATCCTGGAACTCATGGCATAATAGCAATGTCGATGATAACTTAGAACTTTCTAGAAATTCATTTCAAAATGCAATGCAAAGCTTTTGTAGTATGTTTCAGTTATAATTTCATTATTGTCTTGAATGTAGTCTTAGTTTAATATTACATCCGATTCCAGAAAAAGAACATGTTTAACTTAAATGTTGAATAAATATTGGACGACATGTCAGAAACTATAATGCAGCACTCAAAAGCATAGCTAAATACTGTACTCAAAGTTTTGGATTCTTAGGGCGGTTAGACAAGCATTAATATGTCCATCTTAGAAAAACATGGTAGGAATCTAGAAGTTAAACAAACCATAGTATAACATCAATACAGTCCAGTTGGCTATAGGTTTTGATGCTCGTCCTAGCTAATTTAGTGCACATGTTTATAAAATAATTTTGTTATCAATTACAAGGAATGCCTAGTTATGAAGTCTTTCATTTCAGTTGCAAAGTCAACAAATAACCCCAACTACATCCCATCCCCCACCTTTTATTTTCTGACATCTAAAACAGCAACTAATGCATACCATTTCTAGAAGATATGGTTCCTCAGCAGGCAACCGTTTGTTTATGTTGTACCTCCCACATACAATCTCCAAGAGTAAGACACCAAAACTATAAATATCTGTTCTTCTTGTCGCTTGCCCCCGGATGGCATATTCAGGTGCAAGATAACCTCTTCATAAACAATACAGCAGCAGAGTTAGTTTATGAAGGAAAGTAAAAATGGTAAATTTGCAAGGGGAGATTGCAAGACTCAAGAATAAGAGTCCGCTTGGCAGAACATGTAGTAAGTAAACCACAAAGACTAAGGCCGGTGGTACCAGAAGGTCTCTTGGATATGCAAGAGGCCCGTCAGGACATTGCATACCTGGCTGAGTAACAATAATATGAATATCGTAAGGTAAGACAATTGCTTCTAATTTGAACTCGCTGGAAGAGTAAGGGTAAAAATAATTTGGATATTAAAAAGGAAAAAGAAGGAGCAATAGTCCCGACTCCTAAGAGAATATAGACCATCTAAAAGAACATCACGAGTTAGCATAGGACATACAATTTGCCAGCATCACCTTTTACCATCATTGCTTGTTCCAATTAGAGCAGAAAAATTTGTATGACCAAAAGTAGGAACTTCTACAAACATACAAGATGTCAATGGCAGACCATCTCGTATGGATGTCTAAAATCCAAACAGGAGAGATAGCATCCAGACATAAAAAGAACTTAATGCAACTGAGAGAAGTCACAGAATAGAATACATGAGGACTCCAAACAGAAACAGCCATCAGCAAGCTTAAAAAGATATTAGATAACATACGGTGAGTACATATCATTTTCAGAGGATTTAGCCCTATAGTTTTCTCAGAAGCACAACTTACTCTGTCCCAGCAATACATGTACTGACGTGGGTCATGTGAGACGGGAGTAATCTAGCAAGACCAAAATCAGAAATTTTTGCAGTTAAGTCCTTATCAAGCAGGATATTGCTTGCTTTGATGTCCCTGTGAACAACATGGGGCTGAACTTCCTCATGAAGGAACGTGAGCCCCTGTGCAATGCCAATGCATATTTTACACCTCGTTTGCCAATTGAATTGGGTATTTCCTCGTCCTCTACCTATCATAAGAGGGTCTATTAGATTAAGTTGTTTATAGGAAAACTACAGAACTGAGAAACTAAAACAGAACAGGATATATAATCACCAAAAAGCATCTTATCAAGGCTGCCATTTTCCAGGTAAGGATAGACCAAAATCCGGTGCTGCCCTTCCACACAACAACCATGCAACTTAACCAGGTTATCATGGTTTATAACCGTAATCACATTGATTTCTGCCAAAAACTCCCGTGTTCCTTGGCTTGAGTCCATGGATAGTACCTTTATGGCAGCAAGAGTTCCATTTCTGAGCCTTCCCTGCTTAAGTGAAATAGTTTGCAAAACAGAATTCAGTGCTAGGAGGGATGAAGAAACAACGTTTGGACATTAGTTATCATCAAGATACAACAGGAAGCTCCTTCAGCTATACCTTGTAAACAGATCCAAAGCCTCCCTGTCCAAGTTTGTTTTCAAATCTGAAATTTTCAGTTGCTTTTCTAAGTTCTTCGTAAGAGTACAAGCGAACGTTCGGAATTTTTGAAATCTCTGTATCAAATCAACCTATTATAGAGCTTAACAACATCATTTAAAAAATTCATAGCAAATGGGTCTAGAAAAAGTCTCAGTGCTCAGAAAAGGTAAATAATTTTGATGATTTATTAGTGCTACACGATAATACCAGAGCACTAAGGGAGAAGACGAAGATTTTTACAAAGCTCTTCGACAATGATTTTTACTACGCTATATCTTAATCTAAATTGTCTAATACTTTTGCTTCATGTAGTCACACCTCCCTCATTGTAAATTGGGAAGGTCTTTTATAAGTACTGTGGATGACATATCCCTTTGGTAAATTTCAAACCACCAAACCTTAATGAAATTGTCTCTTATTATAGAAGGAGAGAAAAGAAAAATCAATGTGGGTAGGAAGTTCACTGCAGAATGTTCCTAGAAGAGTTCCTTCTACTAAACAATCAGAAATTGAACCCTCGTACCATCTTAGACAAACATTGCCACCTAAGGGAAGAGAGAAAGAGGAATTAAAAGAAGACAATATGTCTTCTTTCTCTCTTTTTCTTTTTATAATCTAGGACTTAGACGATCACACCCTTTTCTATCAACAGACCTTTCTTTACTTAGTAATTGAAGATTTGAAATATTATTTTAAGCATCCAATTAGGATGATCTATATTGCACCTCAAGCAAGTTTACACCAAAAAATTTAAAGAATAATCTCAATATTATGTAGAAGAAAGCCACTGATTTCTGATGGATTGGACCCCTTCATCGGTGTAGACCTATTCATCTAAACAATGACTAATGTTCATCATGCTGTGGTACAAGTATAATTCCAAGGTTCCAACAAAGTATCTCATATAATCACTATCATATGTGAATAAATTATTGCAAGATCACGTGTGCTACTTCAAGCTCAACCAACATACCTTCGATTGCTGCTGCTTCTGCAGCTGCTGTATGGGAAGTCAACGAATCTCTGTTTCTTCTTGAACAAAAACAGAAACAAGTCATCACACCCTCTGTATTGTTCAATTTCTGATCCAACGAATCAAATCTCTGCCATTAGGAAAAAAGAAATTTAGACATAAACCCATAGTATGAGTTTGTCAAGCACTCAAGTCTCCTCTCGAATTATCCCATAAACAGAAGGACAATAGATGAATCTGATGGCCGTTTGACATCAAAATAAATGAATGCCATTACTGAATCTAAAGTCTGCATCTTTAACAAGAAAGAATATATGCAAAGAATTAAGATAAATAAACAGTTAAAGACAACATTGTCCCTTATATTATAGCCACTACGACAATCTTTATAGATCCCAGTAAGAGAGAAGCGAAATAAAAGCATTGTAATCTGGGGATTGACATAAATCATAATTTCAAGATACCGTGTTACTGGACGAGCAAACAATTTAAAAAATACATGATAACATTCAATTGAAGATGCCATGAAATGATCTCAACGCCAAGATGAGTTCCTCGTCGATCCTAACAAAGTAATTAGAACTAGAATATAAGCCATGAACACTTCTATGCTTTCTATAATTCCATCAGGATGAACTGAGAAATAATAGCTCTCTCAGCTTAGAGTACTCAAATCAGGCACCAGATATTTCTCGGTAAGCATGGATTTAACAAGCCTCTAGAGCTAAAACAATTTTCTAGCAAAATTAAGCTAAATTTGATGCTGCTTAGGCTACATAATCAATAACACTAACATTGAGAATTCAGACTAGCAACGAACCAAAACCGCCAAAAAAGAACAAGATCTGGAAAATCATTCAGAACTACATTAATTCCAACTCCATTCTGATCCAAGCGAAATGTAAACTTCGGCAACTCAACCTACCTTGACCACAACAAGTCTCCGACAGTTCTGACCTGATGAAAGCTTTAAGAAACTTCCTCCCCTGTAGTGGAAAGCAAGATAACGACAGACACTTGTTTACTCGTGGTTTTCTCAGCCGGCCAAATGCGAAAAGAAGCAAACAGTAACACGAACAGAGTCCAACTGCATTCAATCAACAAACAGATAAAGATTTTCGCCAAGTTTTCAGTGAAATGCAACAAGAATCGCGGAATGAAAGAGAGAGAGAGAGTTTACATTTCAGAATTTGCGCGTGGAATTCCTCGATCCTGAGATGAAAAGTCGATTTGAAAGAACCGGGATAAAAGATTCTACCTCTACGCCGCTCTTGCGTTCGCCAACAAAGTACTTGGCGTTCAACTTTCACAAGCTTGTAATTTATTATTCGTTGAAATACCAGTTTTTATAGTTCCACGTGGTAATTAGTTTTTTAAAGTTCTTTTTTATCGTTAAATAATAATAAAATAATTTTCAAATCCAAAAATAATTTACGATAATCATAATGTAAACCTGCTTCCAAAATTTATTGAGATAAAATAAATAAATATTAAAAATAATAATAAATAAATTTTCAATAGGATGACAAAATTGACCAATTAAAAGTACAATAAAATTTAAAATACAATAATCAAATATTATTAAGACGGTAATACATTAATTTTACTTATTACATTATAAATTATTTATTATTACATTTTTTACAAAAGACTACATTATAAAAAAAAATACATTAATTTTACTTATTTTTAAAAAAATATTTATATTCTTACGTATTATTAATAGAGTGCTAGCCCATCATCTCTAATCATGCCAAAATTAATTTCACGGGCATGCTAAATAAAGATACATAAATAAAAATATTAAAAAAAGTTCACACAATAAATTCATTAATTTTTTCTTTAACAATTTGTTTTTATTTTATTTATTTATTTATTTTATTAATTTTTTCTTTAACCATTTGTTTTTATTTTATTTTATTTATTTATTTATTATTATTGACTTTATGTGAGGTATGGCATGCATATGCCATACTGATAAGAGTTTATCATGATTGCATCCATTAATTTATTTTTCCTATAAGTTTTTAAAAATGGGTAGTGGTGGGCCCACCATATTTAAATATAAGAGAATGGTGGCTTCAATGTTACACGGAAAATTCTGTTTTTTTCTTTTTTTTTTTCTTTTTTACAAAAGACTAAATTACAAAAAATAATAATAATAATACATTAATTTGACTTATCGTTAAAAAAATATATATTCATATTCTTGCAACAAAAAAAATTACAATACTAAAATTATTGAAGCATAAAATCTCAAAAGGAATTAAGTATCATTTTTTAAAAAAATATTAAATATCATGGACCAATTTTAAAAGTAATTAAATGCCGAAAACTATCTGAACTTTTAACGGCAAATGAAAACGAGAGTTTTCAACATTTGGACGTTTCGAAGGCATCGTTGAAACCTTTATTTACTCAAATGGAAAATATAGGGGCAGCGGGATTAGAATTTAGAGTTCAGGGTTTAGTGGTAGGGTCGGTGCTGCGCTTTCAGAGAAGCATGAGACCGAAAGAAAAAGACTTCCACGTCTTGGTAGATGGTCGAAGGTCTGTCTTAGAATCCAAACATTTATAAGGAAAATAAAGTTTAAAGGAAAAATGACAATAAAAAAAAAAACTAAATTACTTCTTCTGAGGGTTTGATATCAGCCTGAAAATAACACGAGCTAATAAATAGGGCTATGTCGTCTTTTCGCCTCGATGTCGTCTATCAAAAATAGTTCATATTATTTAATAAAACTCGTGTTACTCAAGCTTCAGATGCTGCACGTGCAAGGACTTATATACGTGTGTGTGAGTATTTAAACTAGTTTGTGCAAATCTCAACTGTTTTAAAGGGACAACTATTTAGCTCTACTATATTTCATGTCCAACCTCCAACCTAACTCGTAAGGTGTTAAATTCTAGATAAGTAACTACCATGAATTGAACTCAATTCTGAGACTAGTCATTTGTTATTTACACAACACTAGTCGACAATTCGGCGAACCCATGAGAGTTAAGTCGCACCAACCGGGGTTAACGATCCATAATTATTCCTCCAATATGGATTCCAAAAACATAGATTAAAAAAGAAAACCTCAAGTTAAGACCTTGCATTTCAGGGTTTATATAACTCAGTTTATTATTCAACAAACATCTATACAAAATTTCGAAGTGGATTCACACGTTCAAATGAGTATCCAACTCTCCAGTTCATACAAGTCATTCCATTCATAGTAGCTAAGATAACGAAACACTCACAGTGAGAATGCTCGAATGACATTTATTCACTGATGAAGACCATTGTTTTTCCCAGCCGGACTGCTATGTCCCTACAAAACAGCTTCTCCACGATTGCCAAAGAAAACTCCATCGTAGTTCCAGGTCCCCTGCTTGTAATCAGGTTTCCGTCAACTACCACCCTGTCTTCGATTTCGCTTTTGTCGGACAGTTTGTCGCACAATGCAGGAAAAGCAGTGGCTTTTTTATCCTGAAATGGTAGCAAGCTCATTTTATATTAAAACCGTACTATAAATGAATGAAAAGTAAAAACTGGTTCTTGTTAAAGTTCTTAAATGGTAATGAGCATGAAATCATACGGGACAAGAAAAAAGTCCATTGAAATATTCAACTCCTTGCATGCTTCATTTCCGAGGTCAGAAATTAGGGACCAAGAATGAATTATGGATTTCAGGGAGTCAAAAAATTTGAGATAACCAATATCATAGATGAAGTTGTCGAGAGAACTTTAATCAATATTGTCAATATGTCCAATGTACAAAAGTTCAAGATCGTATGAGGAATACTGCAAATTGTTTCAGTGTCTTTTTTTTCTTTGAATATCTACGAGTGTCTAGACTAGTTTGTGACAATTTCAACTAATCTTGCGAATAACCGACTAACACTACCATATTTAGTTGCTAAAGAAACACGTAGGGTTTAAAATCCTAAATAGGTATCCACCATGGATTGAATCCCAATCTCTCATTATGAAAATCTTACAATGCAATCTACTTAGCCTGCTAATAGATATGCACAATGTATATGAAAGAGACGCAAAATTTATATGAAAGCTCGCCTTTGTTGGAGTAACATGAAACTAATGACTGATTAGTTACAAGAGATACACTCTGGTTCAGCGAAAATAATGCTGTATGAGATTTATAACTTAGTGTATAGGGCCGTAATCAGGAGATGAAAGTAATAGAAAATATGGTAAGTTAATACCTTCAACAAACCATGGGGTTCTAAGACCAGAGCTGGGGATGCACATATTGCTCCATAGGGTTTGTTTGATTCTCTCTGGTTCTTTAGTAGATTAATCAGTTTTTCAGATTTTGCAAATGCTTCGGCGCCACCAAGCCCTCCCTGCAAATATGCAGGTCAAATTTAGTTCAAATTAATCAATAATACATACAATCCAAAAAATTCAAACTCACAGGCAAAACTATTAGGTCGTATGACTGTTCAGCAGCCTCATCGAGAAGTAAATCTGCCTCCAGTTTAACTTTTCGAGAAGCAAGAATCTCTAGTTTGTCCTCAACAGAAGCCACCACCACTTTCCCTTTTGCTCGTCGAAGAATGTCAATGATCATAACAGCCTCCATTTCCTCAGTGCCATCAGCTATAGGTACGAGAATCTGAAAGCAAAGTATGAATATTACCCACTATACACTTAGTAATTCCAATTTCAAATTAAAACAAGACTACCATTTAGTTGGAATAATTGTTTGGTGATAGTACTATCTCTGGAATAAAATTAAAAATGAACACCAACGTTGTTTAGATTAAATTATTTAACTAATAGCAAATAAAAATTTTATAATTCTTCATATAGCTTGATATATGAGAGTACCTCAAGAACGTTGAAAATGTCCCCATGATTGTAACTATTTTTAACTATTGAACACTATAGTTTCTAAATAGTAATTGGTATCCTTGTCTTAACAAAGGTATTGAACTTTGTGTAGATACAACATTTTTTGCGGTGCAAAAGATTTAAATTTCTTCACGCATCAATCTGGTTTCTAAATCTAGACTTCTACTCAATTTCCAGCCAAAGCATGTTACTTTCCAACTCCTTCAAAGGTCTCGGGAAATATAAAGGTGTAAGGACATCATCAAATAAATCCATTCCACAGGTAATTGTGTTCCTTACAACTGCCTAACAATGTTTTAAGAGGATTAAGGCACAAAATGAGGTGAGGCGTAAACTCTTAGGCATTATGAGGTGTAACCCTCATTTTAAATAGAAAAAAATAAATAAACAGTGTAAAAACATAAAATATTATGTTCCAAATATTGCAATATTCATATAAAAGTTTAAAATACATCATTTATTTAATTGGAACCAAACATGATATCTAAAAAACTAGAGAAATATTTTAAATAAAAAAAAAAGAGAGAGAGAGAAAGAGAGAACACTTTAAAAAGTTAGAAAAAAAATACTGAAAAAAAACACATTGATTCTTTTTAATTAGAAGTTAGAAAAAAAATATTTAACAAAATCAAGAAACTTGTACTCCTTAAAAAAAAAGTTAAAAAAAAAATAAAAAATAAAAAATCAAACCACAAACAGTAGTAAAAGGGTAGATTGAAAAGGCGAAGGTAGTGGTCTGGCATCACAGAAAAGACAAAAAAGAAAGAAAAAAACTGAAAAGAAAACGGTGCAATAAATAATAAACAAAAGAAAAGAAGGTTGAACTCATTAAATAATGCACTACCACCGCCAAAAGCCACCACAACTAGGAATTTGTAGAGGTGTTGGAGCTTCAGTTGAGGCTTACGCATTTCAACCTCAAAACGTAAGGGAAAAAAAAAAATCCAGAGGCTACGTTAATCAGAAACTATTTCATGACTATCTCTGTACTAGACCAGTAGACTTAGTATCCAACACCTCCAATCAGATATACATACAGATGTACGTTGATGGATATTGAAATAGATTTAGACAACATATTCTAAACATGTCAAGAAATAACTCGTATAATTGAAGCACTTTTTCCCTGTCAGAAAGCAGAAGGGACTATTGTTTGATGCATAATAGAAACAAGTTACAGTGGTTGCAACTATTGTAAATGAGTAGAAGACATAAACCTTACCCTTGGGCCATCACCAAATGTCCACTTCTCTTGATTATACTCAGCAATAGTATATTCATGACCATGGTTGGAACGCAACAACTGATGAGACATTAAAAGAGTGCATATGGATAAGCAAACGTTGCATCAAAGAAGGATCTTTGACAAGAAAATACAAGCATTAGTCACTCTGGCAATTGACAAATATCTAAAAGTGATGAAAAGGAAATAGAAGTATAAAGTAGTAAATGTTCCCAGTACCCTTCTTTTGGGAGAAGCAGTATCTTATTTTCTTTAATTCAATTTCCTTCATTTATGTACCTTGTTCTTTGAATAGAGGTCACCCACAGATGAAGGCATTCATATCAAAACCATCGATGATAGGTAAAATCCTTTCAAGAAATCCTCATTATCGTAAAAACATAAGCAGGCAAGGGGACCATCTTCAAGCCAATTAGCTACTTTCACTAGGGGTTTTTCTAAATTCCATTCTTTTTGTACTTTTTCAATTCAATACTCTCGCATGAATGACCAACCCCACTCTTCTCATCTCTGTTGTTCTCTTTTCCATCACAGTAATTGCTCAATTGCGCTCTGCCTATTTTCATCTAGCAATTATAGATGTATGTTTTTACCTCATCTATTTAGAATAAATATACGCGTGTGTGAGCAGCCAAGTGTACGAAAAATGTAGAAGAAAAACACTGTACCAAAGGTGCAGAAACTTCATCAGCCTCCTCTTTCCCATACAACTGCTCAACCAGCGCAACAGCAAACTCCAAGGTAGTACCAGGCCCACGACTTGTCACTACTTGGCCATCAATCTGTACTCGGGATTCAACAGCAGTTGCAGTAGTTCCAAGTTGCTCCATAAATGATGGATAGCATGTGGCCTTTCAAGGACAAGATTTTGAATAAAAGTAAAATTGCGCAAGCAATTCATCATAAATCAAAACAAGACTTGAATCTCAAGAAAAATAACAGCCAGCTTACTTTCAACCCCTTCAGCAAACCCCATGAGCCAAGCACCACTGCCGGTGAAGCACAGATTGCAGCATAAAGTCGACCATCTGCAGCTTGCTTCTTCACTATGTTCTCCAAAACTGCACAGTCTCTAAAATTGGTAGCACCTGGCATACCTCCCTAGAGAGCGAGAAAGCAGAAATTATGCTTCAATAAAACAAACAGTGAAACCTAGTCCAATGAAAAGGGGCATATAGGACTCTGAAAAACCAAGTACATCATAATGGTAGCACCATTGGGCTTGAAGTTTCAAAGCAAATGAGTCATACAATCAATATGGCAACGCAAAATACAGCTATCGATTATTATCAAATATGACCCAAAATGATGGATATAAACCACATAAATCAACTGCTCAACTCCAGATTTGGTTACTATATGCAATGGTGAGAGTGGTGCCCCCATACCGAGAACTTTTGATAAAATCAAGTCAAGATATCATTACTAGGAGATTCGAAATGAAAGAAATCGGACTCCATAGGAAACAGAAACCCTCGTCGCCGATCAACCTTCAATCAACAAATTCTCGAAAACAAAAAAGCGCGGCATCTCTCCAAACCAAACGTCAAAATATTAAAAACGCAATACCTAGCCAACATACAGCAACAAATTAAAAAGGAGGAGAGAAATTCATACAGGAAGTGCGACGAGATCGAAAACAGTGTCCTCGCAATCAGAAATGAGAGAATCAGCAACAATCTTAATCTGATGAGCTGCATCAACACGAAGATGATTCTCCACGGAAGCGACGGTAACATCAGCTCCAGCACGTCGAAGAACGTCAATGGTGATGACTGCCTCGAGCGGCTCGGTGCCGTTCGCAACCGGAACCAAAACCTAAACATCCAACAATAAAAAATTGCAAACAGAAACAAAATTGACAAAAATGAAACAACACAAAGAAAAGGAAATCTCTATGAGAAGAAGATATTCCAATTCGGCAGACATGATAAGACCTTGCGAGCAGGTGAAGACGCCATAGCAGCACGGATGGAGAAGAAGCGGTATCTGCGAGAATGTAGTTGAGGAGTGAGCTTGGTTGGTGTGAGAGAAAAGCGTAGAAGAGGCGAGAAAGGTCCTAGTACTAAACGTGAAATTGCCATGTGTACTAGGAGGGCAGAACGGGTAATTTACAGTAGGTCTCAGTCGTCTTAAGACGCATCCGTGCTTGAGCTCGAGCTTTGGCTATGGCGGAAATGATTCGATGAATTATCAAGTTTTCGTTGTACGGGATCACGTTCGCTGTGGTTCCGCCACGTCATCCGATCCCCTATTCAAATAACAGAATATTGTTTTTAATTAGGGTATATTATTTATAAAGTAATACATTCAAATTACTAGTAATATATTTTATCACGCCATTTGATAAGGATTTAAATTGGGAATACTACTTAGCGGCTAATCTGAAAGAATGACACTTCGTCAGCTCAAGTTCTCCAATTACAGCCTTTCTATCCAAAATTGCAATATATGTCTGGGAGAACAAGTGACGATGGCTAGAACGATGCTGACAGGTCTCTGTGCGAGGAAAATTAGCATATGTTTGTTCCGATAAAAATTTTAGTTACTACAAAATACGACTGGAAATCAATTTTAATAATTTATATAATTTTTAAATTATAAATAATTAGTTAAATTTGTTTAAAATTTTAATAATTAGTAAATTCAATAATTAATTTTATTACATATATTAAATCACTATAAATTAGTTAATAATTGACTACGTTGAAAATAAACTTACGTATAAAACTAAAGTAATTCAATTTTGTATTATCACAAAAAATATATATATATCGTCTCCTCTCCAATCTCTCTCTTCTTCGTCTCCTAAACCCTATCCCGAGCTCTGCAATCCGACCTCAAATGGCGAACAGTAATCTTCCCCGAAGAATCATTAAGGTAAGATCTTCGATGTTCTTCGCGATCTTCCTTGTTTTCCACCCCGATCGGTTTGTCTGGCTTGATTTGTTCGTTTGTTGGGGAAATGGTCTCGTTTTGTTGGGTTGAAGTTTTCTTTGTGGGATTTCGATGAATTTTATATGTATTTGTTAGTAGAACTGGGTTATTGATTGATTTTTTCCTACTTTGTGATCAATCGCAGGAAACTCAGCGTCTCCTCAGTGAGCCTGGTGAGTTTTTGATCATTTTAAAGGGTTTGAGTTATTCGGTTCCTGATCTTGTTACTGGGAATTGTTTGTTTTTTTGGGTATTGGGTGTGGTTAGGTTTTATGGTGTGGATTTATTCATCAGATAATTATGAAGTTGAAGTTCATTTTGATTTGATCTTGATCTCTGATAATGTGATTTTAGCCCCTGGGATTAGCGCCTCGCCTTCAGAAGATAACATGCGATATTTTAACGTGATGATTCTTGGCCCGACCCAGTCACCCTATGAAGGTAAATTACTTGACAGTACGTTGTGATTGTGGGAACGTCAAATTATTTTGAAAATTTTGCTATTCCTTTGTTGGTAATATGGATGGTTATAGAACCAACTACGTATTCAAGTGAAGATTGGCTGAAGTGTTACTGATACTGATATGTTTACTCTATGAAAATGGCATGTCGTTAACAGTGAGGATCAACTGTGGGAATATCTTTTACTCATAAAGACCTCAATTTTGTTTAGTTAAGTATTTGACTTCATAACAATATTAATTAAGCAGCATACGTTTGTGCTTGAACATTTCCTTTATGCCCCATGATGCAACAGTAGAATACTACTGTTCTGAGCTGCAAAGCTTGAGAACATACTGGTTATCATGCCACGATTTTTATTCAATAATGTTGATGTATTCCTTCAATTTGAGTTCCTTTTCTCCTTATCCTTGGTCACATTTAATGTTGTTAATCTGTTTCTATATTGTTCTTCGCATATACTTGTGCTGAATTCAATGTACTTTACAGGAGGAGTTTTCAAGTTGGAACTATTTTTGCCTGAAGAATATCCTATGGCTGCTCCCAAGGTAATTTGCAATTCATCATTCCTGGGATATCTTCCAGCACTTATTCGACAAATCCTACTTGCATTTCTTCCACTGTTGTTCTTTTCAAATAATTAGACATGTTTACCTTTTGTTTTGCTTTTCATTAAAAGAAAAAAATTATTAGCAAATGCATCCAATAAAAATCATAGGGCTAATGGGTGAGCACCAAATATTGTTGGATCATTTGAAAACTTCTTATGCCAAATGTGCTGTTAAATTTTCGTATAATTATTGAGCTACTTATGTTTTCTTGTTCTTACTTCTTGATTGTGATTTCATTTATGGATCATGAGATTGTTAAAGCTTCGTTTGATATTGGATTTGCCATAATTACTATTCTTCTTGTCGATTTCGCATCTTCCCCCTGAACATATAACAAAAATTACAAGTCGTCATAATTTATTTTGCATACACGTAGTTTTTAATGTTTCACGAATCTTGACATTTACGTCTACAATACAACTTGATTCTGTTTGATCTATGGAACATGTGGGAATAAATTTATCTTGCTATTACATGAAGAAGTTTTTGGTATTTGAGATCGTCATGGTTGGAGATGGGAGGATAGTTTTTTTTTATGACCTGCTTCATCAGCCGATTGGTTTGGAAGACTGAGAATTTAACATGTTTGGCTGATTCTTTTAAATATAAGTTTGATCCACAGAGAAAAGAGACGTATCCTAAGAACTTTTTAATCAATATTGAACAATCTTATTTAAGGGTTTAATTTAATACCCCTTGATGTCCAATAACTGCATATTCTGTATCTAGGTAACCTAGGTGCTCCTATTGGAACATATTTTAACCTGTTTTGAGTGCCTCCACCGCCACCTTTTCCCTTTCATCTGATTTTCTTTTGATTTTCACATTTTTCTGTTTGTGTGATTATTTTTTGTGGACCAGGTTCGATTTCTCACGAAGATTTATCATCCAAATATTGATAAGGTAAGTGTCTACTTGCGTAGTTCTTATTGCCATCCTCACCAACATTCTGCAGAGTTGGTTACTGATGGCGTGAATTTCTGCAATTAAGCTTGGCAGGATATGCCTTGACATTCTGAAAGACAAATGGAGTCCAGCTCTACAGATACGAACTGTACTTTTGAGGTATTATAATGTTTAATGCAATTTTCCAGTGTATCCGCATATTAGCTTTGAACATATTGCATGGTCTTTCACTCATTTAATTCACTCTAGGGATACAGATCTGAAAATTTGACCACCGTGTAATTTATGATAAATTTAACTATATCACTTTGGTTTATATATCACAGTATCCAAGCACTTCTGAGTGCTCCAAACCCAGATGATCCACTTTCCGAGAATATTGCCAAACATTGGAAAACGAACGAGGCAGAGGCTGTTGAAACAGGTGAGTTGGTCTAATTTATTGCTTTTGTCGAGCTTTTCTTTTTCAATGAGTAGAGGCTGTTGAATCAATGTGGGTCGACACCTAAACTTTAAACTTTATAATTAGTTATTAATAAGAGCTTATCTATTTGATTGTGCTTGGTAAAATAAATTTTAATATAAGCCTAAGATGTCAATTGGATAAGACATAGACCCGAGATTCGAATCTTAAAAAACTTTCAATTTTGTATATATCTCGACCCACCTAGGTCATAGATTCAATTCAAATTTATGATTAGAGAAATTATTAGTGTCTTTTTGACCGAACCAAAGTGAATAAGTATAAAGAAAGATGGGTATGAAAGGTAGAAAATAATGGAAAATAATAGATTCGTTTGAACTATCTTCTTCACTGTCCAGAAAACAGGTGGGTTACATTATCATTCATCCTGTCTTAGGCTTTTGTTACTCCTGGCTAATGTTATGATTGTCTGGTAATTTTGAATAGAAGAATATAGATGAGATTTTGTTACTCCAGACTAATGTTATTTTTGTCTGGTAATTTTGAATAGAAGAATATAGATCTTCTTAGAGTGAACTAGGTTTGATTTAGTGTTTTAGGGGCTGACACCATTTTGTGATTGGTTCTTATTCTGTCAGCAAAGGAATGGACTCAATTATACGCAAGTGGCGCCTAAAGGGGGAGGAATTACAGAAGCCTTTTTTTAATGTTGTTCGGTTTAATAACATGAATCTAATGTCTATGGTGTACCCATTTGGTGTGGATTTGAATGAAAATTTGGAGGAATTTATAGTGTCAAAAAATCTCTAAAATTGCGTCTGTTTTAGCAGGGAGTGTATGCCCCCCACCATACTTTGTATGATGAATGATTAGATGGATTATATTCTTATTATAACTTCTCCTATTATCTCCTCCCAATCTTCTTCAATCTTTCTCAACCTCTATGGAATAACAACCTTTCTCCTTCCATTTATTACTTGAAATGTTGATTTAGTCCTCACCTAATATCTGTTTGGAATTGTCGAACTTTTATCTACCTTTTATTTAATGATCTAAACCACCCCATTCAAACTATATGAGTCGGATTGAATATTCAAACTATACGAGTCGGAATTTTATTCACTTATTGTAATTTTGTTGATCGGGTTGACCCAACTTACCTATAAATAGGGTTCACTACCCAATCCTAGTTTCAAATTGATACATTGTAAAATGTTTGATATTTGTTTTTTTTTTATGAGATTAAAAAACAGTATGATACCCAATTTAATTTTTTAGTTTGGGTATTGAGTCTATAATGATCCTAGGTCATGTTGGATTATCTAAACCATCAGAGTTGGGACAACAAACTCGAAATTTCAGAGTTGGTCACAAAAAAAATAAATTAAATTGAGTGGATTAACCAAAAAAAAAAAAAAAAAAAAAAAAAAAACTAAATGGTCAAATGTTCTAGTTAAAAATTGACTTCAAATTTCAAATTTGGTTTCCAGTAATAATTCCATTGCCGAGGACTAGAATTTATGTTCTACCCCTTTAAATATCTTTCTTTTTCAAGAATAAATTGTAAAAGTCAAAATTTGACTATATATATAAACCAAAAATTTTAAAAATATAATTGTTAATATTTTGAAATAAAAAGTCAGACTAAAAATTTTAAGGAATTTACAGGAATAACAACAAAAATATACCGAATAAATTGTGAAAAAAATAAATATAATTTTTACCAAAGCAAAACTAAATATCAGGTAAAAATTCACAAATTAAAACTAAAATAATATAATTTATGTAAATATAATTATTAAAAATTAATTTCAAAACATGTGGAGCATAAACACATGGAAAGTCTTCCAACTTATTATAAAATATTTTAAGTTCAATAATTAGATAGCACAAACCCATTTTGATTTTGTCACCCAAAATAAATAAATTATTTAAATAAATTAATATTTATGTGAAGAAATTTAAATAAAAAAAAAAGCGAAATATTTGAACAATTATTTTTAATTGAAAAGAAAAAAAGAAAAGTATTTGCGTTTGGATGGACCGAGTCGTGAAAGTGGAAAAGCCCAAACTCCATTTCTCGCCTCCTCAAAATGCTAAACTCACAGCACTGTCTCCTCAACGCCTCATCGCATCTTTCGCGTTTCCTTCTTTCTCCTTTCCTCACGGCCCTGTCTCTCTAACATCTCCTCCCTTCTCTCTCTCTCCGCGATTTTCCTTCCCATCTTCTGCCCTGTGTTTTCTCTCTCTAAGATCTGTCCTCTCTCTCTCTCTCTCTCTCTCTCTCTCTCTCTCTCTCTCTCTCTCTCTCTCTCTCTCTCTCTCTCTCTCTCTTCTTTCACCATGTGAGTCTGAGCCCTAAAAACCAGCGGCCATGTCTCTTCGCAGATCGTTTCTCTCTCGGAGGTTTTCCTCAAAGTCGTTGTATAGAGTTCCAAATGGTGTAGGAGATGGAATTCTTCGAGTTGCTTCGTCGGAGGTCGAAGATGGCTCTGGTCAGCCCAGCGGCGGCCGGATGCAGTCTGAATCTGCTTGGTCCTCCATGCTACCGGAGCTTCTTCGGGAGATCATTCAGCGGGTTGAGGCTTCTGAGGATAGTTGGCCTAACCGCCAGAACGTTGTTTCGTGTGCTTGTGTCTGTAAGCGTTGGCGGGATATTACTAAGGAGGTCGCCAGGGCCGCCCCTCTTTCCGGGAAAATTACTTTCCCTTCCTGCCTCAAACAGGTATTTCGTGGGATTTTGTTTCGGTAATCATCGAATTTTTTCTTGTTCTTATATTGGTTTTTGAAATTGGATGCAACTCGTTGTTGTTTGGAAGCATTTGCTTCTTCTCGTTCATATGATTCAGTTCTATCTCTTACGTGTTTTCGGTCTTAATTTATTTGAATTACTTTTCGAATTCAACCTGCTACGTATTTGGGATCGGTGGATTGGTTTTCCTAACACAGAGTTGGTTTTTGAAAATGTGTTCGTGATTTCCGGGTGGAGTTGAAGGTAGTTGGCGGTTTTCGTTGATTGGTTGAGAATTCTATTTGTTCTCGATGGGGCAAATCCAGATATTTGTTGTATTGAATGATTAATGACATGGGCTTGTTGCATTGATTAACCGAAGTTTACAAATAATTTTTTCATTTTAAGGCTACCATAATTTTTAATTTCTTTCTGAATCTTATCAGAAAGCATAGTCCTATGAATTGAACAAACGTTAATGCATTTAGAATCCTGATGGTATAATTTAAATGTCCGAACGTTCATCTAAATATGTTAATGTCTAATGCAGCCTGGGCCATGCGATCCTCCGCATCAGTGTCTTATAAAAAGGAACAAGAAGACTTCAACATTTTACCTTTATCTTGCCCTTGCACCATGTGAGTAACTTCTTGTGTATTTATTCAATTTGTAGAGGAAAAGGGTAACAACACTGAGATGGGATCTATTTATGTTATCGTCTGACTTAGGAAAGGCCGAAGTTTTTTTGCAGTCGAATTTATTGGTCTATGCAGGCTCCTCTTTCCCCTTTATTCCCTAGGAAAAGAAATTAAATGAAATACATGTTTTTGCAACCCATGAACATGATGGCCATAGTAAGAACTTAAAAAATCTTTTAAGTGGGCTCAACTCTTAATAAGGACTTGCACAGTTACTGATCATAGATAATTTGGTGGAGGGGGGATATATATTCTTTTGAATTTGGGTTCATGATGGAGTGGTATATCTTCTCTTGAGTTTTGGTCCAGGATCATATTTTGATTTGAACATTTCGTATTATAGTTTTCATTAAATAGTGAATCAACTTGAGCATTCTTTTAGGTTTTATGATTTAAATACAACTGATGAGTACCAAGGAATTGAGAATGTAACACTTGGGCCTTGGGTGAATTTTGTTTTTATCTTTGCGTTTCGTAAATGGTTTTTCTTTTCTTGTTCTCTTAAACACTTATTTTGGTGGATGTAATACTTTTTCTTTTTGCAAGTTTGGTTCATTTATCCACTGTCTTCTGATTTCTTATCCTTTTGTTTTCTTTCTTTGTTACTTTATGTTTATTCCAAAGGACCTGGTCAAGATTAGAAGTGTTTTTTGTCTTCTGTATAAGAATTCTTAGAGACTGGCATGAACAAATAACTAGGCTTATGTTTAACTTGAGTTAGGATTGATTACCATGTGGGTTACTTGGTTTGATTAATTTTTTCTTTCCCTCGCTCACATGAATGAATAATTGACTTTATGAGAAACACCCACCTTTTTAACCTAGGCTTACTCAATGGGTTAAGCTATTACAATTTTGACCAAAAGGTTGGTGATTCAAATCCCACCAAGAGAAATACCGACTTTGATTTTCTTTAACAAAACACAAAATAGAGATGACCATATGAATTGTAGTAAGATGTTCATGAATTTAACAGACTAAGATTTTTTTTAGTATTATTTTATACATATGGTTTTTTGCATTTAAATTGCAACTTTGTGTCCAGTGTATGACTTGGTGGCCACTGATGACTGACATGTCTTGCCTATCTGTTGTTTGTTATTTTCTTTTAGTAATGGAGGAATTTGTATATGTGGTATTAGCTGATTATGGTTTTTCCCTCCTACCTCTCCAGCATTTACAGATAAGGGAAAATTCCTCTTAGCTGCGCGAAGATATAGGCATGGATCTCATACTGAGTATATAATCTCTCTTGATGGTGAAGACTTATCCCAAGGAAGCAATGCTTATTTGGGGAAGTTAAGGTAAGATATTGTTGTTTAGGAAATTTAAGACGGAACAAATTCTTTATTTTGGTGCATCATACTCTTTGCATCCTGTTTTATATGCTGCTTTCTTTTCTTTTGGATATCTAATATACTAGGAGGCAAGCTAGTTTTTGATGGTGGGAATATCCATGTCTTCAGCCTGATCTTCTTGCTCTCCCACGAGGGACACTGTCATTTTTTTTTTTGAGAATTGCAAGAACCAAAACTATGAAACTATGAGTTTTAGTGGGGTAATGTCCTATAGCCACTTCTTTTTGCCTTATCTTAGTAAAAATCAATCTACCGTGTCTCTGTTTGTGGGTCACTAGTTGTGGCATCTTCTCCTTCGTTTTTTTATTCATTTAAAAAGAACAATAATAACAATTGCTGTTATTTTATGGTTCTAATTTTGTTTGTCAAGTGAAAATTTTAAAGAACATTGGTGATCAAGAGACTTGAAAAGAATTTTTACTGTTATTTTGTGGAATAAGGGCATGTTTTAGAGTGATTTTCGAATGACCAAAATCACTTCTGTCATGCCCAAGTGTAAGATGGACGATAATTACAGAAACATCTATTATTCATGAGAACTCCCAGAGTAAGCTACCTTGATAGATAACTAAATCTCAGACCTCCTTCACGCCTCTATCCCCATCCTCATACATTCTACCCCATTCTTGCCCTCTCTCTCAAACAAGGGCTCTTAGAGCATTGAGTGAGCTATAAGGTGG
Source organism: Cucurbita pepo subsp. pepo (assembly GCF_057944985.1). Taxonomy (NCBI): domain Eukaryota; kingdom Viridiplantae; phylum Streptophyta; class Magnoliopsida; order Cucurbitales; family Cucurbitaceae; genus Cucurbita; species Cucurbita pepo. The sequence continues at coordinate 2,530,535 of NC_141798.1, forward strand.
GCCCTTCTTTTAGTTTTCCTCCCTCTATTGTGGGCTCTCTTTCTGTTTGTGTTTGTACTCTTTTATTTTATTTTTTTCAATAAAAGCTCGGTTCCTGATAAAAGAAGATAAAATAAGATACAGTTCTTGCTGAAAGATAATCCGAGTTCTACCACATGTTTAGTCACTGTTGATAGTTCACATCTAGACTTAGGGAGGATCATTAGTTAACAACTATTTTCTCTTTTTTGTTAATGTGCGAAAAATTATTTCATTGTGTTAGCTATAGGGAAATTTGCAGCTCGAAGTTTGTTGGCACAATTTGTAAACGTAGTAGTATGTCTTTTCCTTGTAATAAAATGCACTAAGTTGTTATCCCATTTTCTGATCCCTTTGCAGCTCCGATTTTCTTGGTACCAATTTTACAATCTATGATAGTCAGCCACCACATAACGGTGCAAAGCCATCAAGCAGTAAATCAAGCCGCCGCTTTGCAAGCAAGCAAATTAGCCCACAAGTTTCTGCACGGAACTTCGAAGTTGGGCAAGTCTCTTACAAATTTAATCTTTTGAAATCAAGAGGCCCAAGGAGAATGATATGCTCTCTGAAGTGCCCAGTATCAGAAGACACTGGCACCAGCAAACCTTATGAGGACTCGAAGATGAAGAAATCCGAGTCCTTTTCTCCTTCATCTGGGTCGACAATCTTAAGAAACAAGGCCCCTAGATGGCATGAGCACCTGCAATGCTGGTGCTTGAATTTTCACGGTCGGGTGACGGTAGCATCCGTTAAAAACTTTCAACTTGTCGCTGCTGTTGACCATAGCCAGCCAGGAGTTAAAGGGGACGAAGAAACAGTCCTCCTACAGTTCGGAAAGGTAGGCGACGACACCTTTACTATGGATTATAGGCAGCCATTATCAGCTTTCCAGGCTTTCGCCATTTGCCTTACGAGCTTCGGCACGAAGTTGGCATGCGAGTAGTAGTATATTTTACCATTTTTTAAATTAAGAAACCAGGGCTTGATTGAGAAAAAAAAAAAAATGGATTTTCTTGTACATGGTGCTATGATTGTGTAATTGGGACCAACTGAAAATGAAGTTGAGAGCAACAAAAACAATATTGTGGTGCTAGCAAGCACTGTGGCTTCTTTAACTCTTCATGTATATGTAATATATAATTCAATGGATGAGAATTGTTAATTCATCTCAATGTTTTTTATTTTGTTGCAGCTCTTTAACTCTACTCATTCCCTAAACTAGTAAATCTTTTAGGTTCTTTTATTTGGGTTTCATTCCTTTTTCTTCCTCATCTTTTAAGTCGTTTTAACTCGACAATAGAATTATAGGTTTGATGGTTGGTTGTTAGGTCTTCGAAAAGTCGCATGTGCAGATGAGAGTGGACGAGCTCCCTTCCCAATTCGTTCTATTTCATCAGATTTGAAATGTGATATGATTACGAGGAAGGGAAAGTAACATCCTTCCAAGAATGAATTTCGATGATTTTTGTCAAGTAGCCTAAATAACTTTATTTTATGTAATTATAAAAAATTATATTTAATTTTACTCAAAATTTTAAATTATATAGTGTTACATTTGTTTATTATTATTTTAGTTTTTATAATTTCTAATTCTATGCTTTATATATTTGAGTTTGTGCATTTTTCTTAAATAAACAATTTATTAATATTTGAATTTGCATTTTTTTTTTGGTTGAAAATGATAATTAAAATCTAATTATCTGCCAAAAAAAAAAAAAATATATATATATATATATATATATATATATATTGTTAGAAAGATTGAAATTTGTACATCAAACTTAAATTTTTAATATTTTATGGACTAAATTTATAATTTAGTAATATTTAGAGTTGGAACTTAAATAACGTTTTATAAAATTAGATAAATTTCTAGATGAAACAGGCTTTTTTTTGGGCCCAAACTGAAAAAGGCCGACGGCCCACTAACAGAAAACTCCCCGATCGGCAGAAGCTCCCGGGGAACTCCTCTTTTCTGCAACGAGTTCGTTTCCTGAAGCCGAAGGGGAAACGATGGAATCAAGAAGGCGATCGAAGACGAGGATCGCCATAGTCCACCCAGATCTTGGTATAGGTAAGAGCATATGTTTTATCAACTGATTCAATTGCTGAATTTCGATCAACACCTCTTTTTCATGTTCTGTTGTTTAGTAATTCGTATTTGATCGAATTGATTGATTTGAATTTTGATTTATCGAAGATGATAAAAGTATTTAATAGCGTGTTTGCGCATTAGGTAGTGTTATGGATTTGGACGTTTAGAGAACCGAGGGATTGCACTGGCACATTATGTGAATTTGATTCTTATTTATGTTGATTGGGGCTGTTTCTCTTTTCTTCTAGGAAGTATGGAATGCTGGCTCATCATTTTGAATTGCTGATGTGTGTTTATGTGTTTGATTGCTATCCATGAAACTGACTCACATCCGTTGAATCGTTGTGCCTTTTTTTTTTTTTTTTTTTTTTTTTTCTCTTCAGGTGGTATCTTTCTTACTCTGTTAAGAATACATCGTAAAAATTGAATTGGATTTAGTCCGACAACACAAGTTACTTTTTTTAGCTTGTTATTATTTTTTCTCTCCATTTCTTCTTATTGGTTAACACGTTAATCTTCGAGTTACAGGTTGAGAATACATTGAAAAAATATAATTTAACTTAGCTCAAAAACATAAGATTTTGATCCCAGTGGTGATTTAACATACATTTCATCAAAGGGAAGCTATAATCAGTCACCTTTCTTTAGTTGTCTTTTTCCCGTCTGTTTCTGTAGTCTAACAGGTGAAAGTAATGAAGTAAGATTTCAAAACATCATCTAGAAAACAGAACAAAATCAAGGATGGAATGATAAAACAGAACAAAATTAGAGTCAATCAACAAAAAAAAATTTCTCCATTCTATGTTTCATGTACTTCTAACTTTGAATCTTCAAAGGTTACTGTCATAGATAGCTATTAACGGAGTATGGTGCATACAGGTGGAGCTGAGAGGTTGATTGTAGACGCTGCTGTTGAACTTGCTTCTCATGGACATGATGTCCATATTTTTACATCACACCACGACAAAAATCGGTGCTTTGAGGAGACCCTTTCTGGTGTGCTTCACTGCTTTTATCTTCAATGAATCTGATATTGGAAATAATATATCTTTCTACTGATGAAAAGAATTTTGTGCAATTCAAAAAATGGAAATTAGAAAGAACTTATTCTAGTATTTTTGAACTTAAGAAGTCTTAGTCTCAATTTGAACGGGGCAGAATGAGGCATTTGTGTAGGATGAGGCTGTGATAAAGGAATTATATATCTAAGATTGACTCTTGTACTGTGCAAAGGAGACACGTCCATTCTATTCTGAGAAATTTCAACATCCCCGTTTTGCTTCTGTGATTGGTTCTCGTAGTTTCTTCAAATTTCTGCAATAATATTAGTATCACAGCATATCATTCTAATGCATTCATTTTTAATTTCTTCCAGGCACTTTTCCAGTTACTGTGTATGGTGATTTCCTACCTCGCCATATCTTTTACCGCCTCCATGCAGTATGTGCATATCTACGGTGTATTTTTGTCACTCTCTGCATGCTGTTTATTTGGCCATCATTTGATATCATACTAGCAGATCAGGTTTCTGTTGTTGTTCCGCTACTTAAACTGAAAAGGTCATCAAAGGTATGGATCTTTTCCTACTGTTGTTCATACGTCACTTTATCATGGTCGACTAAAGAAGCTGCGTGCTTATCCAGGTTGTATTTTATTGTCATTTTCCGGATCTGTTACTGGCTAAGCACACAACCTTGTTGAGGAGGCTGTATAGAAAACCCATAGACTTAATTGAAGAAATGACGACTGGTTCGGTTTCTGACAATTCATTCTACTTCTTTCAATTCTTATGTTGATTCAATATTACATTCATATACTCTTCAATATTTACATTTATCACTTAACATAATCACAGGAATGGCAGATTTGATACTGGTCAATAGCAAATTTACTGCATCCACTTTTGCCAATACATTCAAACATCTCAATGCGCGAGGAATTCGACCTGCTGTTCTTTATCCAGCGGTCAATATAGATCAGTTTGATGAGCCTCATACTCCGAAGTAACGGACATGTTTGTATATTCTTGTTCCTATGAGTTGATAAACTTTATATTGTGATTTGCAATATGTGTTTTTTCTAAAAAAAATACTGTTATTGTTTTTTTTTTTTATTGTATCTCTCTGTTATATTCATTCAATTCTTATAAATTCATTCATGTCAGGTTGAGTTTTCTTTCCATCAACCGTTTTGAAAGGAAGAAAAACATTGAATTAGCTATTTCAGCCTTTGCTAGGCTTGGCACACCTGAAGGAGGCGGCATTCTTCAAGATTACAATGTAGCTGATGTTTCCTTGGTCATTGCTGGTAAGTCTCAACTTTTTTCCCTAGGACTATCATATATTGTGGGGGTGAAACAAATACCTGTTGTTTTGTTGATAAGTGATTCATGGTGGATCATTCTTGATCATAAGTATTGACAATAGTGTTGTCTCCTATCAAGATTGGGTGTGAATCGAAAAGTTATTAATCTTTGGCTTTAGCGTTGTCTCCCATCAAGTAAGAACGGGGCGTGGACCGTTATTGAAAAGGATGCTTTAAATTTTAATGTTCTACAGAAGTACTTTGCCATTGCAACTGAGTGATTGCTTGCATTTGTTTGGAAAATGTTTTCTTTGTAAAAACCCTTAGTTATACCTTCATTTTGATTACTGCAATAGAATATGATGGGATCTACTTGGAGATTTTACCAATTAGTTTAATACTTCAGCTCTTCTAAACATCAACCCTCAAGTGTAGAATGTCTGTTTAATACGCTCGGACGCTTTATTCTCGATCTTGGTGCTGCTTCATATTAATAATTGACTCAATGAGTTCAAGCTTGATGCAGTCTAAATTACACTATCATATTACTCGATGAATCTATTTTCTGGAGATTATCTGCAGATTACTTTTGTAATTGTACAACTTTTTTAAGCATTTTTTTTTCAAATTGTATTGCAGGAGGCTTCGATAAACGGCTAAGAGAGAACGTCGAATACTTGGAGGAGCTTAAGAATTTAGCTGAAAGAGAAGGTGTATCTGAGCGTGTTACTTTCATCACATCCTGCTCAACACTCGAAAGAAACGCCCTCCTTTCCCAATGTCTCTGTGTCCTCTACACGCCGAAGGTTTGTGTATCGCCCCATTACACAGTCCTAACGAAATCCTATCCTTTGTTCTTACAATAATATGAATTAATGCAGGATGAACACTTCGGCATTGTTCCTTTGGAAGCCATGGCAGCTTACAAGCCTGTTATCGCATGCAACAGTGGGGGTCCAGTTGAAACTATAAAACACGGTGTGACAGGATTTCTCTGTTCGCCTAATCCTCAAGAGTTCGCTCTGGCAATGGCGAAACTCATCCAGGATCCTGGGATGGCAGCGAGAATGGGGAGGGAAGCCCGACAACACACCGTCGAATCTTTCTCTACAAAGATATTTGGCGAGCAACTGAACCAATACCTTGTCGATGGCGCTCAACTCAAGAGAGACTGAAACTACGCATCGGATCAGTAGCAAGTCGATTCACCACTAGGTACTGCACAAACCTTTGAACGCTAACCTATGGATCATAAATTGGTAGAGTCAGACACCATTAACAGATTTTACAGCTTTGTTCTATGTAATATTTATTGTGCACTGTTGGGTCTCAGTAGAAGAAGATATGAATTAGCATCATTTGAGCATGATTTCCTTAGGTTAAGAACTTCATTTAGCGATGTCACAGTAGTTTCCTAGAACTGGAAGATAAATCTTGAGAATTTTGGTTGAGATTTTTAAACGTTTCAGTGGAACATTTAGTTTATGTTTTGGAATTGAACTCGTTTCATTATTTCTTTTTCCAATTATCATATTGCTCTTAATTTTTTTAATTTTTTATTTAAAAGAATCAATGTTTTGCTTGAAAAATGTTCTTCAATGAATGAAATGTTCAAAATTATTCTATTCTATTATGCTACTTAATGTCAAAGATGTTCAACTTAACATTGAAATATTTAAAATTCTATCAGTATTTGAAGATTGAAAATTAAATTATATATTTTTGAAGATGGAAGTTAAATTAAAAAATAATTATTGTTAATTAAAAACCAATAAAAAAATATTTATTTGAATTTAAAAATAAAAATTCCATTATTCTTGTGTGTTCATTTTTCTTTCAATCAAAATATAAAATCACATTGTTTAATTTAAAAATAAAAAAACGGTAAAAATTAAAATTTATAAATATAATTCAAGCATTTAAAGTAAAAAAAAAAAAAAAAAAAAAAAAAAAAAAAAAAAAAGAAAAAAGAAAAAAGAAGAAGGGTTATCTTAAAACCTAGGCCATCAAATTTAAAAAATATGAATAATAATATATTTCATCCCCAGAGTCGGGTTCGGTAATTACGGTGTTTGGGCCGGGTATGGGTATCTTGTTGGATCCGGCCCAATTTCGAGCCCTAGAGAAAGTGGAATTCCTTCTTGAAGAGCAAGCAAAGGCAGCAACTAAAGTGACCAATTTCCATTTCCATTTCCATTTCAGCGGAGAGATTCAGAGAAAGAAACTGAAGGAGACGAAGATCGCCATGGATCCGAAGCTAACTGAGGTCTCGCAGAACTTCGAGCGCTTCAAAGCTGCTCTTGTCAGGCACGATTATGATTCTTGTAACAATCTCCTCTGTCAGCTCAAGGTATCGATCTGATTCTAGAACCCTAATGTTTCTTCCAATTACTCATCTGTTCACTGCGGTTTCAGCGTGTTTTCTTTTATTCTTGAGGAGATTGGTTTTTAATGATGCCGTTCAAGTTTCTTAAATCTTTTTTTTTTTTGTTTTTCTTTTTGCAGGTTTTTTTGACTGGATTCAGAAGTCTTCCGCCATTGTTTGAAAATACGCCCAATGCTGTCCATGAACTGACGGTGGCTAGTAAGAATGTCTCGCCATACTATATTTCATAGTTCCGCTGCTCTTATTTGCTGGACTATATTTTTTCCATATGAATAATTTGCTGTCGCTTGGATCTTGCAATACTCAACTGAAGAGAAGACTATAATATATGGTTTATGTATCTTCATAGTAATAGATAGAACTTATATTTGTGTGGGACTTGGTATATTCACTTTTGTGATTAGTGCTGTAAGCTACCACCCGAACTAGAAGCTTAAGCCATGAGATTGAGTAAATTTGACTTCTTGATTCTACAATGGTAAGATTATGATGAGGCTTTGAAAGCATTTTCTATCTTAGAAGTTAGATGACCAATACCATAGTTGATGCAAATTTGGATAAGATTTGAATGAGCTTTTGAAGTAATTTTACTCAGAAGTACAAAATATGACACACGAATGTCATAAGTTGATAAACTATCTAATAGAAGTTGGAGAAAGACGGAAACTACTTGGACATGAATAAATAATATACTTTCTGGATCTTTGAATATTCTGATGTTGGAGTTTTCTATACGAAAAAGTTTATTATCTGTAGGGGACTTGGGTTTTTTTTTCCTTTCCTTCACAGTCGTTTTCTAAATTTAGTTCTTATACAATTTTTGTGTTTATTTGGTGTCTTCAGGGGATATATATGAGCACGCTGTGTTGCTTAGTGTGAAGATTGAGGATCAAGAGGCATTTGAAAGAGATTTCTTCCAATTGAAGCCTTACTACACTGATGCTCGGTGTGTTTCTCTTTCTAAATGAAAGTGAAATTTGAATTCCTAAATCCTGTCCAAAATGATTAAATTGCTTTATTATTATGATATATTACTTGTTTATCTCAGACGGGGAAGAAAATATAAAAATGTTTAGCTTTTTCCTTTTTCAGTTGGTGCCTTTGGTTTGTTTTTCTTCCTGAGATTCTTGGAAAAGTTATGCCAATTGCCAAGATTTAAATGATTTATACTCATTTGCGAGCCTGGGGATGGTGTAGTGAGATAAAGAGAAGAAAAGTATAGATATAAGTGGAGTTCTATTGAGCAACTTGATTCTTTGTTAATTTGAAGTGAAATTTCATCAAAGACTAAAGCTACGTATAGATATTATTTGCAAATATAATTTTCTTAGTTGGTCACTATTAGGTAGTTTACATCATATTATTATCTTTCCTTCTTTCATGTAAATGAGTTAATCTAATTAAACTGAACTGCTTTGGCGAGAAAATCATCTGAAAATGAACTGCAGCAGAGTAACAAATGGGTCCTAACTTATCAGGAAAGCATATTCTGAGTTCTCTTGAGGTCCAAAACTGATGTATCTGATTTTAGCCTGAGCTTCCTGTGTTTTAATCTAGCATTTTACGCGATTGCCGTATTGAGATTAACTTGATGTTATCTTGTGTTTGAACTTCTGGGTACAATTTTTTCTCATGAGAGTTTTTTTTTTTGGATCAGTAACCTCCTTCCACCATCCCCTCAGGAGTATCCAATCTTGGGTCTCAACCTTTTGAGGCTTCTTGTGCAGAATAGAATTGCAGAATTCCATACTGAACTTGAACTTCTTTCCACCTCTGCTTTGGAGAGCCCATGCATTAAACATGCTGTGGAGCTTGAACAATCTTTCATGGAAGGTGCTTACAACCGTGTGTTGAGTGCTCGACAGACTGTGCCACACGAAACTTTTGGTTATTTCATGGACCTCCTTGCAAAGACTGTAAGGTAACTCATCTAAATAAGGTCTCTAACTAATATAATGATAGATGATAAATCCCACGTCCTTCCAAGTGTTTGCCAAATTCTCTCTCTCGGGTCGCTGACAAGTAGCTGTTCCATTTCATTCTTAATTTTTTTTTTTTTTTGAGACAACATACATTTCATTCATAATTTATGTCTTTCCTGTCACTTCCAGAGATGAAATAGCTGGTTGCAGTGAGAAGGCATATGATTATCTTTCTATAAGCGATGCACGCCAAATGCTGCTGTTTTCCTCTGACAAAGAACTTTTGGAATATGTCAAGGAGGTAAGCTCTGTTTGATGCATTTAATCCTCGATAATCTGCTTTCTCACTAGCAAGTTTTAGATATAGATGAAAGTTGTCTTTTCGCTGAATACTTCTCTTGACTAACCTCTTGCATGAAGGTTATAAGTACTAAGAGAGTTTCCACGAACTATTTCATGTCTTATTCTTCACATGTTTTCACAATGCACCTGTTGATTACGATCTGTTGTTTCGATGCAGGAGCATCCCGAGTGGGAGATAACAAATGGCGTTGTATATTTCCAGAAGGCGAAAGAATCTGCACCTTGCAAGGAAATACCTTCTCTTCAACTCATCAACCAAACGCTCAGTTACGCAAGGGAGTTGGAGCGGATTGTATGAACCAACCAAGCTAGCAGCTTTTCACCATTGCTATCTGCTGCTTTTCAACATGCCAAGGTTGATAGTTATCCCTCACCCTCTTATGATCTTTATGGGATTTTTCCATTCGACATTGTTATTTTTAGTGACATTGAGTCGGATTTTTGTCGATTTATCTTGGCATTTACATTCTCGTGAGATGATCGTCATTGCATTTGTTATCTTCTAAGTGTTTGTTTACAATTACATATTGTCGCGCATAGTAAGATCGAATGACTTGGAAGTCGTTATTGTTTGATTACTGCTATGGTGTGGGATGTAGATTAAAAAAGGTTTCGAACACTTGAAATGCACACACACAACTTTTTTATGTTACCCATAGTTTTGTCCAATTCAAATATAGACCAGATGAATTTGTCACAGTTTTGCAACTTTATAACTACCACTACTATATTTAAAAAAGCTACTTATTAAAATAATGTTATTAAAAAAGGAGCTATTTATTAAAACCAAATGGACGGAGGAATTAAATATAAATGAAGTGCAATTTGTTAATTGGGGGCCGTGGCGGAGGGAGTGGCGGCGGCGGCGGCGGCGGCGGCGCGCCGAGTTGTGGGGAGTGAGGGCGGCCCCCATGACTCCGGAAGCTTCACAAGGTGTGTCAAATCCGTACAAGTTGTGCCCTTCATTGTCAGCCTCGAATATTTCAAAATCCCTTTTGGCTTACAACTTTATTTATTTATTTTGGAATTTGAATCTTTTCTATGCTTTTTACCATTTTGTGCCATTAAAAAACCCAAATTGCTATGGTCCCCTTTTCTAATATTATTTGTTTTTCTCACTTTAATATCACTTTAATATCACTTTAATATCAGTTCTAATGTAAAACTAATTTGAGATTTGTATCTCGTTAAAAATGAGAATATCTAGAGAGAGTTCGAGATATATTTGGAAAAACAATTAAAAAAATACAAAACAACAGCTTTCTGAATTAAAAATAAAAATCTCGCACGTGAAATTTGAATGTTTCGATAAAAACTTTCTAGCTCCACCTCCATTGTCTCATCAAGTTTATACAACATCGAAAACTAAACCTACATAAGTTATCAAACAATGACCAAGAAAATCGTCCAATAGAATCCTTACTTTGAAATAGCTCGGATCCTTGTTGGTTTGTCTTAAATTCAATAAACTGATTGAGTCATTTTTCCCGACACCTTATGAAATAGAGATTTAAACACTTAAATTAATATTACTTATTTTATTTTAGTTGATGTGTTAAGTATTCATTAGACTCAATTTATTCTAAATTTAAGCCGACCATAAATTTTACTATTTTTAATTATGATTTTTTATAAGCTTGTATTTTGAAATGGTCAATTAATTAACTTATTAATGTTGTGTTTATCACCAACACTTGGAAAACGATGCTAGGTTGACAAAATTATATAAACAATTTTTTAAGAAATACCATTAAATATTTATTGGCGTATTAATTTCTATATTAATATATTATGCCCTTTTCCATCAAAATTTCTTACTCTTTTTTAAAATACATTTGACAATATTTTACTAATTAATTGATTAAATAATTTTAAGTTATTAGATAATAAAATAAAAATATTGCTTTTTCGATTCCATCTGGAATGGTTTGTTCCTCTATATTTGACCTTTTTAATAAATGTCAACTACATAACTTTCTAAAATTTTCCAACGTTGGATTATTTTAATATAACTATTCGAAAATTGAATAATAAGTAATTTTTGTTATTAGTATGAAAATTGAATTAAACCCTTTTTAATTAATTAAGTTACGATCTTTTGAATGATAAACTTGTACGCCTTAAACTGTTTCATTTGAATTAAATTTTTTTATAGTTTAGTCGCACTTTTATAAAATTAATTTGAAAGAGCGTTTAATTAAAACAATAGAAAATTAAAAGAAAAATGTATAACGTTATCATATTTAAAAAAAATATTTTTATATGCCTTACAATTTTTTTTTTTGCAAGTAATTTAATTCTAAATATATTTTTAATATTGTAATCAAATTCTAAAAATTTATTTACCATTTTAAGATAATATCCCATTATTTTTTTTTTGAAATTTCAATAATAGATAAAACTTTAAGTTAAATTACGAATTGGGTCGGTACGTTATTGAAAAATTTAGAATTTAGTCCTTATAGTTTGATAAAATTATCATAAATAGTCCATTTATACAACGATTTTATCAAATCACAAACACAAAAATTTAAATTTTAAATTTATATAGTCCAAATTTTAATTTCTTCAAAATTACGTGACCAAATTTATAATTAAGAAGTTGAAATAGAATCCATCCTCCAATAATAAAGATTCTTTGCCATAATATTGGAATATTCCTTGTTCGAATCTTCTCCATAAATATTGGATTCCATAGAGAAAAAGTCATAAACTTTAATCAATGTCAAATCACACACCAAAATATTTGCTTAATATTTATTATTATTTTTTAATTTATTTACAAATTATTCCTTTGGAAAATTTCCCATCCTTACAGTCACACCCTCCAAATCAAATTATTCTCTACATCATTTAATAAATAATATAAATTCATTAAGGATATTGAGAATTTACATCTCTACCCTTCAACAACAAGATATTATTATTTTTATTCAATTTCTTCATTTATATTTTATTATTTGTTCGAAAAAGAAATAAAATTAGCTAAATTATTTTATAATTCTTATATTTTGATTTTCTAGAAATAAAATAAAATAAAAGACATAATTTTATCAAATATTTATTTATTTATTTTCATAATATTTAAAAAATATCTTAAAATAAAATAAATATTATCGTAAAATTATTAGAAGTTCGGGGATCAAAAGTGTAAATTTTATAATGTTCGAGGACTGAACATAATAAATATTCTTCTTGAGGATAGGGATGAAAACCCTAAAACCAATCGACAGCCACAGATCCTGGGAGCTTTCCAATAAAACAGGAAAAAAAAAAAAAAAAAAAAAAAAAAAACACAAAGTCAAGAGGAAAATTATATAGAAATAAAATGATGGGAACCATGAAAAGTACCCTTCAACTTGAGGAGACAAGTAGCCTGTTTCTTAAATCAAACAAAATACAAAATAAATATCTTTGAAAAACTCGCTAAATTCCATTCGATTTCTTTTGTGGATAATGATTACGTCATAATGTTCGGGATTTAGAATCCGAATTCAACACCCAGTGACTCCTATATTTCTCTGCATCCTCTACAATATGATCATATTACTTACTCCCTGGTGCTAAAAGTGAAAACTATCTCCCCAGACCAACACGAGTTGTTCCAGTATATTTTGTCCTCAATTACATGGACGTCACACTAATCTAAGGGCTCAACTTGTCCAGCAAAGATCAATTCCATCTGGGTTTGGTTTGAAACTCCCGACTTCAATCTCAAATTACGACTGTAACCCCAATTACAATTAGATTTTTTTAGTGATACCGAGACATAGATTTGAAGTACACACTTGAGCATTGAAGTGTATTTATTTTCTCTCATGATCCAACGATCCAAATTCAATATCAACACTTTACACGCTCTCATTATACTAATTAAATAATTAATTATGCGAATGTCACTAACAAATAAATTAAAAATTTCCCATTATTCCAAAAGTAAAGTATATTGATTAATTTTGGAAAAAAAAAATAATGGGGTAGGCAGCTTTGTTATTTGATAATTAAACACATTTGTCTTCATTAAGAGAAAATTAAAAATATTAATTAAAAATATTGGCAATGTACAATGGAGGGAGCGCCCCAATCCAACTTGCTTCAATTAGACTTTGTATTAAAAGTCAATTAACAAATAATTATATTCTATAATCTCAAACTAATCTTTATTGTTAATGCTAACAACTTTTCCAAAAATATAAAATTAATTAATTTTTTTCATTAAAAAATAATATAAACCAACTAATTATTGTTGTTTTTGTCTTGTCTTTTTCCTATATATAATTGCAAATAATAATAATAAAAAATAAAAAAATAAAAAAATAAAAAGATGATGATGCAAGACAAAAGTCCAATTAGCTAAAAAAATAAAAATAAAAATAAAAAAAATAGTAAATTTAATATAATGCTGTATGACATTGGATTTACACATTGTACCATTATATTTTTTAAAGTAGACCACTTCACTAACCCACATGCTTAATTATTGCAATTATCCATTTATTTATTTATTTTTTGTTTATTTAATGGAAGTACAAAAGTTATTTTTTAATTAATAATAATCACAAGCTATTGAATTTTTGTTGACCTCGATTATAAAAATTAAACAAAAACCCACCTAATTTTTAGAATTATTGGTGTTTAATACATTTTATAAACCCCGTTGATTTACTCGAGACAGTACAAGTTCATCGTTAGTAGATATTGTCTATTTTTTGCTGTTATGTATCGTTGTTAGCTTCACACTAAGAGATTTGTGCCCGAATGCTTCGTTTCTCTCTTAAACTAATGTAAAATCTTACATACGAGTTTTTCATTTTTAATTATTTAATTGTCGAACAATCATTTATAAGTTTTTGCATTATTAATTATTTGAGCTCACCAGCTTTTCAACATATACCAAAATCAAGTAAAAAAAATTTCTTGATTAGATTTTGATATCAACATCACACCACTTTATCGATCGTTCATTCCATTGGTTCATTCGAACACGAAGAACGGATAATAGGTTTGCTAAAACGCTATAAAATTCAAAGCATAAAGGGTGTTTTGAGTTTTAAAAGTCTCTTTCTCAAGCAGACAACATGGAATCATGGCAATGAATGGTACTCACTTTCGACCATCCTGACGTACAAAGCCTTTCATTAGTTGTTGAACGATGAAATTAGCGATAGAATTTGGAAGATGTATATAATTAAAGTGAAGGGTACTTTTTGCTTTTTGATTTTTGATTCTTGTAATCACAGTATTATATAGATTTCTCCATTTTTCACTAAAAAGCTCTGAATTTGTTGATACAAAAAGTATGGGAAGTAGAGTAGCGATTGTGGTAGTGGGTTGCAACACGGAATCAAATCTGTTTATTTTATCCAAAAACTCTCATATAATCCAACTTCAACTACTCGTTTTTGGATTCCATGGAATCACACTCCCAAAACAATCCCTACCTCTCCCTCTCCTCTTCCCTTCTTCTTCTTCTTCTTCTTCTTCTTCTTCTACTTCATCGTTTTCCTCTCAAACTAGTTTCAGATCCTTAGAACCCTAAGATTTGGAGCTGTAAATCCATTATCTCCTCGCCATGACCGAGCCCAAGCCCGATTCCGATCACATATCTTCGTTTTTCCCTAAATCGCACCGTTCCGGTGCCGACGACCGGAACCCACTTATGGATTTCGATCTCGATTTGGATATTCCTTGGCCGTTGGATCAAACCCCTTTGTTTTCAACTTCCGATCATCTTGCTTCGCCTCTTTGGGCCTTCTCTGAAGCCGATGATGGCGACGATTCCAAATTTGCTGCCTATGCTTGCTCTGTTCTTGGTGAGCTTCGATTCTGTTTTGCGTTTGTTTTTACCGCTTTTTGTCTAATTTGTTGTTTGGTGGATTTTGATTTTGATTTTGATTTAACTGAATGGTTCTTGTGATTTGAGAAGTGGATCGTCTTCTCATAAGGGTTGAAATCGAAACACCTTTTGTTCGTTTGTTTCTTTGACTGTTTGAGTGCGTTTTTGGACTTGTTTTCTTCAAATTTCTTTAATGAATCAGTGAGGTTTTGAATGGCTTGGTGTTTATGCCATTTAAGAACAAGGAACGAAGGCTACTATGGGATTGAAAGCCTGAATCAATATTTCTTCATCCTGTTTTGGTATATGTTTGATTATTCTTCAGATATATGATTCTGTATGGTGTTTCTGGATGCTGGTTTTCTGTCAGTTTCAATCTTGTCATCTTGAGTTGATATTGTGTTCTTGGATTTAGTTAGAAGGATTCTTTTCCATTTAAAATGGCTTAACTGTACAGCTGAGAGCAGGTACTTCCAATTTGAATTCGGTACCGCAAAAGCCGACCGAGAATCACAAGTTTAAGATTCTTCCCGTTCCGTCCGAGAATCCAGATGGGTATTGCTTGATCAAGGAAAAAATGGCGCAAGCTCTTCGGTACATTAAGGATTTGTCCGACCAGCAAGTTCTAGCTCAGGTTTGGGCACCTGTAAAGAATGGTGACAAGGTTGTACTTTCGACTTCCGGGCAACCGTTTGTTCTTGATACGCAGAGCAACGGGCTTCATCGGTATAGGTTGGTCTCTTTGACGTATATGTTCTCTTTGGACACTGAGTTGGATGGATCTCTCGGTCTCCCTGGTCGTGTTTTTCAACAAAAGTTGCCTGAATGGACTCCAAATGTGCAGTATTACTCAAGCAAGGAGTATTCACGACTTAGGCATGCTCTTGATTATAATGTTCAGGGAACTTTGGCTTTGCCTGTTTTCGACCCTTCGGGGCAGTCTTGTCTTGGTGTTCTCGAGCTAATCATGACTTCACCGAGGATCAATTATGCACCTGAGGTGGACAAAGTCTGTAAAGCTTTGCAGGTTTGAGTTCTCTTCCATTTGTTGAATTACTCGAGTGTTGTCTGGATCTTGATTGTATTGGACGAAGCATATGTCGTGTTTACCGATCATAAACGTTTTTGCTCATTTTATAGATCTCTTTTCCTGCAGGCTGTTAATCTAAAAAGTTCAGAGATTTTGGATCGTCCGAATATCCAGGTCACTTTTGCATTCTGAAAGATGAATATTGTATAGCTTGTTCTTTTTCGCTCGTTCTCACGTATACATACTTCGCAATGCTTTCAGATTTGCAACGAAGGCCGACAGAATGCGCTGGCTGAAATCTTGGCTGTACTCACCGTTGTTTGTGAAACCCATAACTTACCATTGGCTCAAACCTGGGTTCCGTGCAGGCACCGAAACGTGCTCGCCAATGGTGGAGGTTTGAAGAAAAGCTGTACTAGCTTTGATGGTAGTTGTATGGGACGGATCTGTATGTCTGCAACTGAAGTAGCATCCTATGTTGTTGATGCTCACAAGTGGGGTTTTCGCGAGGCGTGTTTAGAACACCATTTACAAAAGGGTCAAGGGGTTTCCGGGAGAGCGTTTTCGTCTCACAGCTCGTGTTTTTGTGGAGACATCACTCAATTCTGCAAGAACGAATACCCTTTGGTACACTACGCACTCATGTTCGGATTAAAGAGCTGTTTTTCGATCTGCTTACGGAGCAAGTTTACTGGAGACGACGAGTACATTCTGGAATTCTTTCTGCCACCGAGCCTCGTTGATTATCAGGAACAAAAGACTTTGTTGGGTGCAATGATGGGAACAATGAAGCAGCATTTCTACACTCTCAAAGTTGCCTCTGGAATCAAACTCGAGGAGGGAGGAATCGTCGAAGTCGTTCAAGCATCAAGAAACGGAGGGTTCGAATCAAGACTTGAATGTATTCATATTCCACCCGAGTCTGATGCCATGCCGAACACGGGAGAGGTAGTTGCCTTAGAAACATTACAACAACGTTCTTTAATGGTTCACGATGCCCCAAAGGACGAAAACAATACTGTTCGGGACAGGGAAAGCGACAACCCCGTTCCTAGTGTCCAGAAGGAAGTGAAAAAAACGTCCAAAAGGAAGCGTGGAAAAGCCGAGAAGTCGATTAGTCTGGACGTTCTTCAACAATATTTTGCTGGTAGTCTTAAGGATGCTGCTAAAAGCCTTGGCGGTATGTTCTTCATTCTGCAGTTTAATTTCATGAAAGCTATGCTTGCATATCTATATGAACACTCTTTTTCACTTCGACAGTTTGTCCGACAACAATGAAGCGTATCTGTAGGCAACACGGGATCTCACGGTGGCCATCTCGAAAGATCAATAAGGTGAATCGCTCTCTTTCAAAGCTAAAACGCGTCATCGATTCCGTTCAAGGGAATGAAGGAACTTTTGGAATGTCTTCTCTTGCTACAAGTCCACTTCCTGTTGCAGTTAGTTCGAGTTCTCATCCGTTAACTCCGGACGGGTCGAATCAAAATTTTTTTTTTGCTTCTCAACCCTCTGATCCTCAACGTAAAGAAACGAACACCTCAGAAGCACAGACAAACAACACACAGGCTAGACTGAAAGATCAATTACACAGGGGAGTGTCGAACCCGGAAGAACTGTTTCACGAGCAGAATGGATCTCTAATGAAGCTCGGAAATGGCTTCAACAATTTTAGAACAGGAAGCGGATCTCGGGACGAGAGCACCGGGACACCTACATCTCATGGTTCTTGCCAAGGTAGTCCTGCAAATGAGAGTAATCCCCTTTCTATTCACCACCAAGAACAATGTGTAAGAAGAGGCTCTCCTGAAGCAGCAGCCTTCCATCCAATCGACAAACCGAACACATCGACACGTGCTTGTCCAGTTCCCGATACGCTTCTGATGGTTGAGCCGAAGGAACCATTTGGAGGAATGCTGATTAAGGATGCAGGAAGCTCTAAGGACTTAAAAAATCTTTGCGCTTCGGTTGCCGATGCCGTTCTCGACGATCAAGTACCTAAATTTTGTTGGCCCAGACCTTCTGATATAGGTATGAGACAACCTATGGAGTCTGTTTGTCACACAGTCCCTCATATATCAGCAAGGCAAGAACCAAGTAGAATGACTATCAAGGCCACTTATAAGGACGATATCATTCGGTTTCAAATTTCCACGTGCACCGGTATTGTGGAGTTACGAGAGGAAGTAGCAAAGAGATTGAAACTAGACGTCGGTACGTTCGATATCAAATACATGGACGACGATCGTGAATGGGTTCTTACTGCTTGCGACGCAGACTTACAAGAGTGTGTAGATATCTCAAAAGCATCAGGTAGCAACATAATAAGATTGTTGGTTCATGATTTATCTGTCAATCTTGGGAGTTCTTGTGAGAGTACTAGGGAGTGACGATCGATCGGGTTGTAGATATCGATAATCCGTCGACTTCCCATCTCCATAAACTGTATTACTAGCATTAGGATGTGAAGATTTAGATGTAGGTATTGATATTATTTCGCTCGAACTGTATAAATTTTTTCATGTGAATTGTATTGATTCTCCTCTCAAGGTTTTTAAACGTGGTCTATTAGGGCGATGTTTTCACACCATTGTAAGGAATGTTTCATTTTCCTCTCCAACTAATGTGAGATTTCACGACCTATTCCCTTAGAGCCAACGTCCTTGTTGGCACACCCTCGGTGTTTGACTTTGATACCATTTGTAACCGTTTAGATCCACATTACCTGGTGTCTGGCTCTGATACGTCTGATACCATTTGTAACCGTTCAAGTCTATCGCTAGCAAATATTATCCTTTTTGAGTTCATACTCTTATGAAATGCTTCGTTTTTTTTTTCTCCAACCAACGTGGAATCTCACCATGCATATTCCATATTAACTCATGTAATTTTTTATTTTTTTATTTTTTATGCATCATAATAATTTTTTTGAAATATATTAATTAAATTATAATATATATATTTTTTTCTGATTTAAAGTTTCATATTCTAAAGCATAATTCCACCATAAGAGAGAATCGAAATCATGATTTAATGGAATTGGAAGGTTCATCAATCTTTTTCCCCATTATTATGAATATATTCTTTTTGTCAATTCATATACTTAATTATCTTTATTTTATTTTATTTTTTAAAGGCTATTTTACATTGCTGTTGGGGAATTATTCTCTTGATTTTCAACTAAAAAGGAAAAAAAAAAAAAAAAAAAAATCTTGATCATTAATTTACTTCCACTTAATGTTAATTAATTGTCTATTAAAAAAAATAAAAAACTTAATAAAGTAATTAATGATTTATAAAATATTTTAAAAACCATTCCCATCTAAATGAATAATATCTTTTTTAACTTTGTAATCTTCTTTTTTTTTTCTTTTTTTTTTTTTAATAATAATTTGATTCTTTGAGTAAAAACTAAGACATCTTTTCTCAATTTAAAAGCCAAAAAGTACTTTTAAAATTCATTATAGGAACCGAACTGAATTAAACCGAATAATTTGTTAGAAATGTCGAGCCTAAGGGGCCAACCACCTCGAGAGCCAATTGGGGATGAGACCCTTGAGGTTAATCACCATGGGTCGGCCACGAACCTTGAAGATCCACCTTTGGTTCAGAAGCTACGTTTAGGAGAGAATAATAAGAGATCAACTCGGCCAAACCGTCGAGTTCAAGGTTAGGAATCAAACGATTAGACTCGAGTATTAAATCCGAAACTATGAATCTTATTCAACCAAGATCATGTTTTTTTTCTTTCTAAGTAACAGCCTTACAGCACAGACATTCATTCAATGAAGCAATTAACAACACAAAGAGAAGAAAAACAATAAATGAGTTCAGTTGATAAAGAGAAACAGAAGGGCTTACTCCAATTAAAGAAATAAAGAAAGAAATAAAGAAAAAACTAAATCAACTCTATACATGATCTTATATGTTACAGAATGTGCATTTTGGATCACTAAAAGCAGCTCCAATATTCATGGAAGACTATCCATTTCAGATTCTAAATCCCAAACCTGACCACTTTTTCGTTGTCTCTTTCTTTGTCTTCCTTGAGCTCGGGTCGATGAGGTTCTCCAAAGACTTTGCTTTCCGGTTTCGGGTTCGGCCTGCTTCCTTCAGTAGCTCAGCCAGTCTCCTCTTTTCATCTTCAAAGTCGGGATTCGCAATTCCGAGCTTTTCTTCTCTCAACTTGAGAACAGATTCCAATGTTTCGATAGCATCGTCGACTCTGCAATAGATTCATAAGAAACTATTAGATAAAGCTTTAACCGTTCAAACCCACCGCTAGTAGATATTATCTTTTTTGGGTTTTCCCTTTCGAGCTTCCCTTCAAGGTTTCTAAAACACGTCTGCTAGGAAGAGGTTTTCAAATCCTTATAAAGAATGTTTTGTTCTCTTCTCCACTGACGTGAGATCTCACAATCCACCCCCCTTCTGATCCCAGCATCCTCGTTGGCACTCGTTCCCTCCTCCAATCGAGGTGGGACCCCCCAATCCACCCCCCTTCGGGGCCCAACATCCTAACTAGCACACTGCCTCGTGTGTGTTGATACCATTAGTAACTGCCCAAACCCACCCTGAGCAGATATTGTCCTATTTGGGTTTTCCCTCTCGGGCTTCCCCTCAAGGTTTCTAAAACGTGTCAACTAGACAAAGGTTTCCACACCCTTATAAAGAATGCTTCGTTCACCTCCCCAACCAATGTGGGATCTCACAATATTAATACTCGAGATAGTATATTCCCCATAGCTTTAACATACGACTTCAAAGATATTTGAATTTATAACTTGACCTTCAACCAGGCCAAGCCAGGCGGTTGAGCTCCGGGCGAGCTATACCGAACCGAATAGGTATAATATGATAGGTAGTGGCAAGAAAATAGTTAAAATAATTTGAAGTACCTGCCCATAGCATCATAAGTTGCAGCAAGGTTGCTATAAACTCCAATGGTATCTTGATGACAATTGCCACACTCCTGCTCCAATATTCCTCTTGCTTCTTCAAACAACTCAGCAGCCTCATCTATCTTGAACAACTGCACACAAGCCAATCCCATTTGGTTCAAAACAACCCCGAAGAACGCAGATTTTCTCTCCCCGGTGGTTCTAAGTTTCGATATCGAACTCTCGAAAGCGCTCCTCGCATCCTCGTATCGTCCAACCATGTAGAACATCACTCCCATTCGTGCTTCTATCCCAGCAATCGTGCTTTGCTGTCCCGGTTTATCCTCCAACATCTTCATTGCCTTTTGTAAGAGCTTCAACGCCTCCTCAGGCTCGTCAACAGACTCGTAAATCGCTGAAATTTCTGTTAATCCACCAGCAATTTCTTCGGGTGAAGTTCCCGGTACAGGCTTTGAGTATATCCTCATTGCATTTTCGCAATACGATTTCGACTCCCGGAGCTTTCCAGTCCGGTGATAAAGGTCAGCAAGGCGTATGAAAACAGAGGCAACCAGAGGATGGTTGTCACCCTTAGATGCTTTGAATACAGTGAGCGCTTTCTGATACGAGAAAACGGCCTCGTCAAAACGACATAGAGACATGTAAATATTTCCAATGCTGACATCAATGGCAGCAACCTCACTGTCTTGTCCATTTGCAATCATCGCCATACTAGCCAGGACGAGGTGCTCAAGCGCCGATTCATAATCACCTTTTGCCTCACAAATAAGCGCCATCAGTCGACGGTCAGCTGCTTCTTCAAGCGACGCAGGCTCACTATGCGCATGATGAATCTCGAGAGTTTTCTTGCACAATTCTTCCGCCCGATCAAATTGCATTGCTTGAACGTGTGCCTCTGATAAATACCTACATATAAAATGACATTCTCCATGGTTATTCTCACGCCTATTCACATTAACTCGATCCACAAACAACCATTCTTCCGAACTATGAACCGAGATAAAACTCCGAACAATAACGGGTATTCACTCGATTAACAGGACATCAAACAAATACAAGCTATGAAACACGCAAAAAACCAGTCAACGATTCGTCTCTAGGCCAATATAATCATAAACAAATAGTTAGTTCAGAGATCCACCTGAAACCTTTACACAAAAAAACACATAATCTAACACAAAACCAGTGTCACACAGCTGAGGATTCATAGGGAAAGAAGCAAAAAGTTGTATCTTTTTAACGGTAAAGTCACAACATCAGCAGATCAAGCACAATCTCAAAATTAACCTTAAACTCTTCCAAAATTAACCTTAAACTCTCCAAAATTAACCTTAAACTCTCCAAAATTCACCTTAAACTCTACAAAATTAACCTTAAACTCTTCAAAATCCAGCTCAAATGCCACAAATTCCCACAATTTTGGAAAGACAAATCTGCATCTAATATAAGAACAGAAGAAACCAAACCTGCAAGTCTCCCCAACTCTGGGATCCGTCTCACCCAAGGCTTCGATCTGAATCTTCAAGCCCTCTTCATAGCAACCAATGGAGCGCTCGATCTGACCCAGCATCGAATACGTATCACCCAGCTGCATATGACCGGAAAAAGCAGCAAGGGCATGATCCGGCCCTCTCCCAATCTGAGGGACTTGAATCGCCTGTTCCAGAACCGGCACCGCCTCCTCAAACCGACCCAAGCTGCAATAAATAGCGGCTAGAACATGAAGACTCATGGCTAGGTCCAGACTCGGTTCACCATCAACGGCGCACCGTTCGAATGACTTCGATGCTCGGATCGCGTAATCTAAAGCTTTGATCGGGCCATCACCGGATGCGATGGTATCCCGAGCGAGCTTAAGAAGAAAAGGACCAAGATCGGGGTTGTCCAGAGAAGAATCCGGCGGAAACAGAGCCGCTGTCGGACTCTCCGGTTGAAGCTTCTTCTTCCCATTCGGCGAAGGCTTAGATCGGGAAGGAGAAGGAGAGGGCTGTTTCTTTGTTAGAGGAGATGGGGGTCGATGACTCGTGGCCGGCGGCGTGTCGGGAACTGAAATCCGGAGCGGCGGAGCATCCGGCGGGGTTTTGACGGAGACTAAACCGGGCATGGCGGCGGAAAAAACAGGGGAAGTGGAATTGGAAGCGGAATTGAAGAGGGTTTATCTTAGATTTGGGGAAATGGGGATTGGTAATAGAGATCAAAGGATGGAACAGCCCACCTCGCTGAACCAAATTAAGATGAACAATTTGGGAGTGGGAGTTTGAAGGTGAAGCTGCAGTAGATCAGATGTCAATGACTGTCCTGGCTGTCACAACTCGGGCTGTCGGTCTGCTCCAGTGAGGGAGAGAACCAGACAAAGTAGGTTAGGAGGGTAAAATCGTAATTTCAGCTCACTTATCTTTATTCTTTACCTTACGTTGTCATAAATTATTTCCGTTTTTTTCTTCGGGTTGAATAATTCATTTCTTAGATTTTAAATAAACGTAAGTTTCTAACTTCAAGTTATATAATTCAACCAAAAATAAATTCAAATAATTAATTTTAAGTTATTTATTCAACATTATTTTTCTGTTAGATATTCGTGCATTACTTTCAAAATGTGACATTTTTCTTTGGTTGATGTAAATAATATTAACCCATTTAATCGAGCGGTTGAAGACTTTGCCCTAACGGATGGAAATTAACATCCAATCTGTGATATCCCACATTGGTTGGGGACGAGAACAAAACTCCATTGATAAAGGTGGGAAAAGCCTAGAGCGGACAATATCTGCTAGCGGTGAATCTGGGTCATTACAAATGGTATCAGAGCTAGATACCGGACGATGTGTCAGCTTTTCTCGAGTGCCAGCGAGGACGCTGGGCCTCGAAGGGGGGGTGGATTGTGACCTCCCACATTGGTTGGGGAGGAGAACAAAACATCATTTATAAGGGTGTGGAAACCTTCCCTAGCAGACACGTTTTAAAGCCTTGAGGGGAAGCCCAAACAAGACAATATCTGCTAGCGGTGGATCTGGGTCGTTACAGAATCAGTACAGTTCAGTCTCACTTATCATAGTGTCTCGTGATATTAAATGAGTAATTATCACGATATAATATATGTCGTTCATATTCATACACGAAGTCTCATAATAGATTTTTTCATCACAATTGCATACATCATATACCATCAATCAATCAACGTTTAGGATCAAATTAGATGTTGAAAATTTACTTAAAAAAGCCACGAAGAATTTATCAAAGAAATTTTTACTCAAAGTTGTTTTCGACCTCGTATGGACAGTCCAAACTAGCAATATTTTTTCCAAGCCTTAATTTAACCGACCGAAATCCTCCGTAACAAGATTTGCAACTCGACCCAAGAGTTTTGGTCGAATAGATAATGTTTTAAGACGAACGTTATCCATATAAGCTCACCGAAATGGGCTCGACCCCTTACTGTACGATGCTCTAAATTGCTTAAACTTTTGAGATTAGACACCAGATCGGAGTGGGTAATCCAATCGACACTATCATACTCCTTCTTAAATGTAATAGACGGTATCATACCAATCAATACGAGTCATTATTAATACACAACATTTTTCACATTCACACGAGACATCCTTATACATATATTACATAGCAAATACCACTCTTATTTTCCACACTATCTTACACACTCCATAATTATATTTTGAAACCCTAATTTCAGCATCACTTAGGCTCTTCCTCCAGGGTTCCCAACCCTTGGCTCATGCCTTGGGTTATGGCTTGGGCTTGCATAGTCTAACAATTCCTCTGCTCCCAAAAGCTTCCTTGCACCTTTCTTTTCAATTATCACCTGCACTTTCAAAGTTGATATCGATCATCATTTTGACTCATAACAAGAATATCTATTTGTTTTCGAGGGTTTATCACTGAATTTGAGCTATCGATATCAGTACTAGTGTTTTCCACTATCGGGTCTATATTTTATATAAATACAAACACAATTTTAAGGGATGTGTCGGGTGAAAGTTTGGGTGAGACTCGGTTTGACTTAAGATTTCACATTTTGTTTACCCTATTCGAGATCGATGAAATTCATGGATTTTTCAATGGTCGTTCATCCGGGTTTTTAAACTTACACTTCAAATGCATAGTTTTTCTATACACTTCGAGTCTTAACGTTGTCTAGGATAAGATGTCGATCCCATGCCCTAAATGTTCATTAAGTTCCAACTTAATTAGAAAGTTGATATATCATGTTTTCAAGGGTTTATCACTAAATTTGAGCCATCGGTATCAATATCAGGGTTTTCCGCTATTGGGTCTATAGTTTATACAAACACAAATAAATTTTAAAAGATGTGTCGGGTGAGAGTCAATTTGGGTTAAGATTTCAAATTTTGTTTACCCTATCCAAGTTCGATGAAATTCATGGATTTTCCAATGGTAGTTCAGCTCGGTTCTCAAACTTACACTTCAAACGTAAAATTTTTCTAAATTTGGACGTCTTAAATCATTCACTTATAAACTTAGAGTCGTATAAGTCTTAACGTTGTCTAGATAAGATGTCGATCTCATGCCCTAAACGTTCATAAAGTTAATATTTTGAACGTTTTTGAAATTCGAAGTTCCAACCTAATTAGGGTTTTCTCACCTGCCCACAAGGGTTTGGTAGCTTCAAACCTTCCTTCAACCTCAGGCCATCAGCATCCCCTACAAAAAAAAAAAAAAAAAAAAAAAAAAATGAACACAAACCCTAATTTCCCTTTTAACATTGAAAAATTCAGATCTAAACAAGAAATTAGCATAAAATTAAGAGAAACCCTAATCATAAATCATCCATGTGAAGTGAAAAAAGCACCTGAATTAGGGCATATGAAGATGAGGAAGATGAAAATGAAGGTCTTGAAAGTAGCCATGGACGCCATTGTTGAAGGATTAGAGGTGGATGAAGCTGGTGGTTAGGGTTACAAAGAATAGGGTTTTATATAAGAAGTAATCAAGGAAGATAATGGAGCCAAATTAGGAGAAGCTAATTAAGTGTCATCATGATAACCTCCATTAAAGCTTCATGTAATCATGCTTCAAATACTCTACTTGTTATCCAATTTTTATTTATTTATTTATTTTTGTTCGTTAATGTCGAGTTAAATAAGAAAATAATCTAAGCTCGATTAAACAATGGTATTATTTATTTATTTTTATAAAAAAAAAATTAATTTTTCTCTTTGATATATTACATAGTATGGTATTATTGATGTCGTATAGGTCAAATATCTTATTTTTTACTTAATTAATTAAAATTTTATTATTTTCTAAGAAAGTCCAACGAGCAAAAATGAGTGCATGTGAGTTACAGCTCGTCGCCCCGAGTTCAAGGTGTACTAAGAATTTAAATATTTAATTTAAGAAAAATGAAACTCGGAAAAAAAAAATACAATTTTAAAAAATTAAATAATAATTAAATGGAGCCTCAATAATTTTTTATAAAAAAAATTAATAAAAGCATTTTAAAAAAAAAAAAAATATTTGCAAGATATGATTTTTTATTTTTTAAAAAAAGTTTGAAATTGAGGAATTTATTTAAAAATGGTATGATTAACTTAAATAATTGTAATTAGTTAATTAAAAAAGAGAGATAATATATCGATATTACACGTAGACATTTGGGCTAAAATTATATAAATTATATTATTTATCACAAGATAATTTTGTTTTTTGATAAAATTTAAATACGTGGCAAATATTTAATACAAATTAATTAATATTAATCCATTACACGTGTGGGTTAGGCAGCGTTCCATTAAAATGGTTTAATCTTCAATTAGCAAAAAAAACCCTACACTTAAACATATGATTAACGTTTAATATTATTATAATTATACGAAGGGAGTTAGCTTTGTCGGCAAAGTTTATAGCAAAGGCCCCTCTACTATTCAAAAATACCATTTCTATCTTATCCCTAATTCTTGACATCTGTTAGCGATATTTCCCCTTCCCGTCACATCACGTCTCGGGTCCTCTTTGTTTTAAGCTAAACACATTTAACTTTAACGAAGAGGTGATTTTTCTTATATCATCTGACCTTCTCCTGTCTACTTAGACCGTCTGAGGACCGACATCAGCCTACCCAAAACGAAATTGCTGGAGATACCCATTTGAAATTTAACTCATATAGATGTCACTGTCAACTAAAGTAAGATTCCATCAATATAGAGCTAATTTCAGTAGATTGATTAGAGGGTCCTGTTGGTGTGCATCCTACAGGAATTGAACCTATAAGTTCGTCAGTTCTTGATATATGTAATAATGCTTCAAGATCACTCTCATTCTGATATAGGTTTGGTCCATTCAACTTCTTATTTACTCGGGCATCGTAATAATTACAAATTAGTCCTTTTTTCGTCCAAATTTTAGCTCGTAAGAATAAAATATGTATAAAAAATTAGAGTTATGGTTTGATATTATATTAAATTATTGTTAGCTATAAAGCATGAGGGGAAATGATGTTGATTAGTTTAATGCAAAGGCATGAATGATTATGTCTCCCAAGTCCTATTCATAAAACATGAATAGCTTTATCCCTTCAAACACCAATTTGGTCTCTCTTTTTTATGTTTTTTTTGTTGTTGTTGCACCTTTGAGTGTGGAGTTCGTACGGCCATGGCCTTTGCCATTCCCTTCAATGATGGTTAGCACTTGAAATCAATTAGAGCTTCACAAAAACTAAAGAAAAGGTCGGAGTTGTCCGTTCGAGACTCGTCAAATAGAAATCATGTGTACGTCTAAAAATGAGTTCGAACGGGTTTTGTAAAAGTTCAACGTGTGAGAGAGTGAAAGAATTCAAACTTGTGACATCTCGAGCGAAAGTATATATCTTAACCAGATGAGTTAGGCTCGAGTTACGAGTTCAAACCTTTTACCTCTTGGAGTTAGGTGTTTATTATATTTCTAGCTTTAAACTTTGTCTTGGTTAGCAAATTAAGACACTGAGATCTCACATCGGTTGAAGAGGGGAATGAAGCATTCCTTATAAGTGCATGGAAACTTCTCCTTAACAAACACGTTTCAAAATCGTGAGGCTGACGACAATATGTAAGGGACAAAAATGGATAATATCTAATAGCGGTGAGCTTGAGCTGTTACAAATGATATCAGAGCTAGACACCAGACAATGTGCTAGTGAGAACATTGAGCTCCTCAAGAGAGTAGATTGTGAAGTCCCACATCAGTTGGAGAGGGGAACAAATCATAGCTGTTACAAATGGTATCAGAGCTAAACACGAGACGGTGTGCTAGCGAGAACGTTGGACCTCCAATGGAAGTAAATAGTGAGATCGCACATCGGTTGGAGAGGGGAACAAATCATTCATTGACGATGATACGTAACGGGTCAAAGCGGACAATATTTGCTAGCGGTTGACTAGTTCTATAATACCCTTAATTTTAAAGTCTCTTGTTTCCTTCCACGTCATCTTTAAACTTGCATGCTTACTTTGATATTGATTAAGTTCATGATCCTACATAACGAGATTTTATATATCGATCTACAAAAATTAATACTCATATCATGACCTCGACTACTTATAAAATTATTTAGTTTCGTACGAGAATTTATCTTCGTCATCATATACAATCAATTAGAGTATCATTCACGAGCAAACCGAGTATCTTGGAAATTGATTGTCGTGTTACACGTCATCATCCATCGTAATATAACATCAAATTCAATGAAATATTCAAAAGGGGATCATATATTATTATTATTATTATAAAGTGTTGCAAATCCATACATACATCATATCATATATTTTTATTCATTGCATTAAACTTAAAAATTTACAGAAACTTTATAGCAACGCATTGAATATTAATTCATGGATTGAATCTTCCTCGACCTCCAGGGCTTCCTCTTCTTGGCTCGTGGCTTGGGTTAGCACCTGGTTCATGGTAGTCCATCAACGTTGCATCCATTCCCAAAACCTTTCTCATCACAATTCTCTGCACATTAACGTCCGAGTTTGAGCTATTGATCGAAAATATATGTCTTAATCGATAGTTGTCTTACCTGACTGTAAGGGTTCGGTTTTTCGTTTAAACCTGGCTCGAGGGTCGGGCCATGAGCTCGTCCTGCAATGGAATGTGAGCCATTTAGATTGGGATTAATTATGAATTTGAAGTGATAATGGAAAGTACCTGAGGATGGGGAAGTGAAGATGAGGAAGATGAAGATGATAGGCAGCATGGAAGCCATTGATGATGAAGGTGAAGAAGAACAAAGGGTATTTATAATGGAGCCAAAGGGGAGACTTTTGTAATCATGACAACCTCCATTAAGGCTTCTTTCATTGTAATGATTTTGATGATGTTGTGCCTGTTATCCACTACCTGGGAAAAGTCAAAAACATTTTTTTTTTTTTTTAAATTTTAAATATTCTTGTTCTTCTGATGTTCACGGAGCGGGATAGAGACGTTCTTGCTCCATTTTAATCATTGTTCTTGTGAAATTCTCACTTGAAATTTGCATGGATCGAGATGGAGTTCTCTTATCGAGTTTGAAGGAATTAAGTTTTCGAAAGAATTACTGATTTGGGATATGTGTTATCAGAGGGTTTTCTGTGATTATTTCTCGTATGTATTGCACTACTTTTTCTGCTGTTTCAGACTCTCATGCCTGTTTAATGAAAATAGACTGGCTTTGGCTACCTTTCGCAACAAACAAAAGATCTCTTAATCAGATCACACCGTTTGTATGAACAAATAAAATTTAATTGAGTTCAATAAAATTGTCAAAAAAAATTATCAACTTGTTCCAACTCATCGTATTATTTATTTTTAATAATTTGAAACGACCAATAATTGAAAAGTTAATAATTTAGGGATATGTATTATATACAAGGGTTGATGGACGTTTTAATTTAATTAAGGAAGCAAGTTCAATATTTAATTAGTGAATATAGTCTGTACCAATGATTCATGTTAAGGATTTTGATAGGGTTAGTTACACGTGTGTTAGGCATCATTCCATTAAAAGAAATAATCTCACTTTACAAACCCCATGTTAACTTCCCATTTATGGTTAAGTATTATAAACGCATATCTAGAATTCAGATAAAAATTTACCATTTGGGTGATTTTCCAACATCTCCAATAACATGATCATATTATCTACTTGTTATCTTCATAAATTAATATGATCATATTATCTACTTGTTATCTTCATAAATTAATGCAGGTTGTTTTAACATATTTTATTATTGATCTAAGATTAAAATTAAAATTATATATAGTTTTTGAATTTTATTTTCTAAATTTTATAACTAAAGTTGATCATTTGGGGTGGTTCGTACCTAAATTGATTGAGGAAAAAAATGATTAAAGATTCCAAATGCTAAGTTTGCTTCAATAAATGAAGCTTGTCTTGAAACGTACAACCAAATGGCCCAATGTTCTTCACAAAATATGCATATTTTGATACCACAAATGCCCAAACATCCTCTTTTCTCACACCCACCTTGTTGTGTGGGCACTTTTAGCCATCTATGCTATATTCATAATTAAAGTTGGAGCCTTTAGTTTTCTTCTCTAATCTTGGTTGTTTTCCCCCTAATAATGAAGGAATTGCTTGTATGTTCGAGTTATGAGTACTCAGAAGATCCAATACAATAATCCAAACCAAACTCAATTCGCAAAAGAGTAAAGAAGAGAGAATTGAAATTGATCGATGGTTGGCGAAGGTTCAGAAACACACAACACAGTTTATGGGTGACAACACGCTTCAAAAGTAGGTTCCATTGACCAGACACACAGCAAGTTCAAGATAGATGTCTTGATAAAAACAGAATCAAACTCAACAGAACAACGTAAGGGTGAGTGGGTGAGTAGGTGGGTGAGAAGGGTTTTCAGCTCTCAGAGCTGCAGCAAGATGTCTCTGCAGAGGAACCAGTTTCGTGTTGAAGACGCTTCATCTCGTCGTACGCCCACTCGAGACCAGGACAGTAGTGAAGTGGGGGATTGAATCTGCAGTCATTGATATCATCCGGCAAGAATGCTCCATTCTCCACAAGGAACTTAACCGCTTCCCTCCTCCTCTCTTTGGCTGCACTGTGCAGAGGTGTCCCTGTGGGGTTCATTCTCAACATAATGAATGTTTAGGCAATATACATGGCTAGAACATCTTATAAATTCTCTCTTTTTTTTAATATTTGCGAGCATCTAACCCAATTTGTCTGCACCTCGACAATTTTGGGACAACTATCTGGCTTTACTACATTTATTTGCAAGATAACTCGTGGAATATTAAATCCTAAGTAGGCGACTATCACAACTTTATTATTTACCTACACCAGTTAACATCTCATGTATTCTTACCCAACCTATTGCTAATACTTAGGTACCTACAGAAAAAGAAATTTTGGTTGTTTATCGTCGTGTTCAAAGAAAAACAAGATCGATGGTGCCAACAGTCTACACCTCCGTGGTGCAGGCTTGCTTGTGAACTCGAACAACATATACATGGAAAAACCCAGCCACCATGGCAGCACCAACACAATAATTACAAGATAACGCCAAGAATGTGGTGCAGGAGCCACAAAATGAAACTTTACCCAACAAGATTAAGTTAGACGCCCAAAAGCCAAGATTGTGGCGCAGGAGCAATAAAATGAACATTTACCCAACATAATTAAGTTAAAAAGGCAGAATAGAATGGATAAACAGAGGGCAAAAATAGGTTGCAGCTTCTATTCTAATAGCCATAGGGTTCATTCATACTTAATAGTACAAACTAGCAAAACTGTTTATGGATTGAATTAAATACTCCACTCCTCGAGATATTCTTTTCTCAACTTCAAACAGTCAATTTAGTAATTTATAATTATAGCTTAAAACTTAAGTCGCTGCTTGAATTTGATGTTCGTAAATAAAAATGAGTTAATGTGGTTAAAATTCTGGTAAAAATTGAAATCTAATCCCAGAGAACTACCCAACAGACAATTTCAGCGAAATATGAATAAAAATGAATTCCAGTATATTTATTCAATTTGAAGGATAATGAGTGGATAAAAGAGAGAATGATACTTACAGCCACAAGCACCTTTAGTCCTAGCATCAATGTTGGCACCACGTTCAAGCAATTCATCCATTACTTCAAGATGTCCACCCTCGGCAGCAAGGTGGAGGGGGGTCAACCCCTTTGATTTGGGGCCCCATGCTAATGCATTCACATCCATTCCATCGTTTAGCAGACGCTTCACCTGACCGACAAGGGGAGAATAATACCTTCAAGCAATTATATTTGCAAAAGAACATTCAAGAACAACTGAATGAATAACACGAACACCTATCAACTCAATAATAAACGAGCAAAGAAGTAATAGATTTATTCAGTCACCATCCTTTGTTCCAGGTTTTGGGTGGCCTTGGTTCCAATCCATTCTTGTTGCACTATTTTGGAAGAAGTTTGCTTACTTCTGAAACAACGGGAAGTTTACCTCAAAACCAAGGTTCTTGGCAGATGTATTGAAGATCTACTTAGAAATGAATACGAGTTTTTTAAGGAGGTAGAAGGGTTTGGTCTGCTCCTCTTTCAAGGTCTCCGTTTGTGCCGTTAGTTTTTGGTCATATTCCTTAATTTTTTCATCCTCAATAGTTGGAGCTCTTTCCTATCCTCTTCGGGTTGCTTCCCTTTTCCATGGACCGATATATTATTTTGGCCTTTTTGCATCCAAAAATGCGCGCACACGCAGAATAAAACAAAAACACAATAGGCATTCACAGGTCATAACTCAAAAATGATCAGAAACTACAACTAAACAACAACACTCCTAGAAAGAAATCAAAGGATAAAAGAGGCCTACAGAATTGAGGTTAGTAAACGCGATTATCCTCATAAGAAATAACCATGGAGTTAAAAAGTTCACTTGATATGCAACATTCCATTCAACATGCCAATATGTCCGACTATGCTGACAGATCAAAGAAGGATTAACATCTATCTATCTTCTCTCAAGACATGGTGGAAATCTCGACAACAAACAAAACGTCGTCAACATCACTATGCCAACATTCCAACTTACAAAAAGTTTCAACTGTATAATAGCATTTGTCACATATTTCCCCTTCCTTGTGGAACAATCTCACCGCACAATACTAAACTGAACAAGTCTATCAGTCTTTCAAAGTTTCAATGATAAAACGAAATTCTCTTCCCAATAAAATTAATGACAACAAAACTGTAAAGGCAATGAAAGGGAAAAACATACAACAATTGAATCCAAAACTCACCTCTTTGAGGTCACCCTTCCGCGCACCAATGTGCAGTGAAGTCCATCCCCTGTCATCCGTATTAAACACATCATATCGGAAGGAACGCCTTCTCGAAAGGCTTCGACTAATCAAGCTCCTCTGTTCCTGAGGCATGTTCTTCCAATCCAAATCCAATTCGATCAACTCAAACAGCCTCGATCACTACAGTTCGTCAACCACAAAATACAAATAGAAATCCCTTCAATCGTCCTCGAAAATTTCTTATTGAAGTATGGTCTATAACAATAAACCCAGAACCCAAGAAGAAACAAGAATTACATGATTCTTAGGAAGAACAAAGTAAAATTAAAATTCTTAAAGAGGATTCGTGGGAAGAAACGAAAGCGAAGAGAATTAGCGAGAAGCAGCAATGGAATGATGAGCGACACAGTAGGGTGCAAAGGGATTCAATCCAGGGCCAAATACACGAAGATTGTGAACGATTACGATGAAAGACATAAAGGGCTTGAAGATTGTAATCATAATTAATGCGAAACCCTTATCTATTGAATGATGAAACACGAGCGAAAATTTGAAGAACCGACAGATGGGGTTTCGGATTCCGAGTAGATATATGGTTGAAGGGGAAAATTGGCGCTAATTAGAGAAATCCTGGTTTGAATCGGACGGAACTGAGAGGAAACATGACAGACAAGAGCAGGAGTTGCCCAGATTCTCCAAACCCTAGAAGGAAAGAGATTTTTGAAAGACTCTCGACAGAAATAACAGAGCGATGGAAGCGAGAGAGAGAGATTGTTGAGGTAAAATTCTATTAGCGAATCTCAGCCTAATTTTCCCTTTCCTTACAGACTGCTCCTTTGCGAATAGGTGTACGAATGATCCAATTTGGGGTTTGGCCTTCTTTATTCGATTCAATCCAATCCTATATATATCAAATGTATGTATGTATATATATGTATCTATACAGGTAGGTATATGATATATAAATATATATATATATGCACACGCACATAAGATATATATACATACATATATTCTCGTGCATCGTGTCACAATCGTATTCTTACAGCAGCAGGATGACAATTGTGCGACACTTGTTCTAACCCAATAAACAAGTCGATCATGAGAGATTCGAACTTCGCAGACAATGTCAGCGTATGCTCGAGACTCAAGTCACGTTTGTAAGAAATGTTTTAGAAAACGTGAGCGAGGAAGTACGTTTAAAAACAATTTAAAAGAAAATAATGCTATAAGCTAAAAGCAATTAGACAACAATAACAACTGAGATAACATATAACC
This sequence comes from Cucurbita pepo subsp. pepo, assembly GCF_057944985.1. Classification (NCBI taxonomy): domain Eukaryota; kingdom Viridiplantae; phylum Streptophyta; class Magnoliopsida; order Cucurbitales; family Cucurbitaceae; genus Cucurbita; species Cucurbita pepo. The sequence goes on from NC_141798.1 coordinate 2,564,920, forward strand.
TGAGTAAGAAGAAGTGACCACTAGTCATATCAACCTACAGTACATTTTAGCCATGACCGGTGACATGATTTTGGTGAACAGTCATACACACCATATAAGCATGTAAAAAGGGGTTTAGAATGGACATGCGACCATGAACAACATGTTCTAGACAAGTATAAAGTATAAAGTGATCAAAATATTTTAAAACTATTATTTTTTATTTTTAAAATTTTATTATTTTTTATTTTTCCTTAGACAGGCAAATTGAAAGCATAGTTTGAAAAAGGAAGAAAAACAATGTCTTATCAAGTGATCAAAAGTCATAGGTGGACGAGTAAATTAAAAGATCGCCAAATTTCAACGATTCCTTTCCTTCTTTAAGAGCAAGCCGGAAAAGGCCGATAATGGAAAGAGGGCCTTCGTCAATCACAAATTTCCACCATTAAATTTCTCATCGGAGTTCGCCGATGTCACCGCCGTCCACTGTTTTCACTGAAGCCGAAGCTAGAGCCCTGCAATAGTATCAACCATGACCTCGAGCGCGATGGCGGCGACGGCTCAGCAAAACCAGTGGAGCGAGGAGGAGACGAGGGAGTTCATCCGGATTCGAGCCGACCTAGAGAGGGACCTGACGGCGGTTTCCACCGGAGAAGGTGCGGCGGTGAAGAAGAAGACACTGTGGGACATGGCGAGTGCAAGGATGAGAGAGCGAGGGTTTTGGAGGACCGCCTATCAGTGCAAATGCAAGTGGAAAAATCTCCTCAGTCGCTACAAGGTTCGTCCAGTTTTCATTCCGTATTCATTTGAGGATTTTTTTTGAATCAGTCTGTTCTCCGTTATGTTTCTTTCAAGTGGGCTCCTCTGAATCTGGACTGTTCTTGCTTTGATATTTTGATTCTCATGGATTTCGATTGGGTTCAATTTTGCCATTTATGGTTGCAAGTTCTTAAAGCTAAATCTGAGAAAGGTAGTAAAATGCTGATAATGTCTTGCAACATGCGGACGAGAAAATGACAAGATGTCATAAAGTCTTTATTCAAAATAGACATGTTTTGACCTTTCAAAACTCTAGCTGCCTGTAATTGCCTGTAAGAAGGAGGTTTGGAGAAAATGGTTAGAATTTAAGGGTATTGCTAAGAGGTAGCTACCATTGTTTTTGGAAATTTGTCTCTCAAAATGGCTTTCTTCATTTCTAGGAGTACATATCAACTCAGGCACGGTGGCAAAATTAGATATCTGTTGACTACTTGTACAAGATACATCATTCTACTTAATTTCCTAGGTGTATGTTTTGTCAAAGTGTGGTAATGCTTCCATTTCCAGTCTTGTTTCTGTCCAATCTTCTTGTCAAAGTGATAAGAGATTCTTGACTGTGCCTCCTCTAGAATCTAGAAAATCTGGCTGTTCTTAAGTTTTCTCTTATAGATCTTTCTTACACAATCTCTTAGTTACCTGTGAATGGTCAGCCTTTCAATTCTAATCTCTTAGTTACCCCAATGGATGAAAAGCCGAAGTTGATTCCAAAAGGCTTTCTGGTTAACATTTAATGGAATTTGGTTCTCAGATTTCTTTCTGAACAAAGACCTGTCCACGAACCATAGGCAAAGACTGCATTGTGCTGCAGTATCTTATCACCTTACCCTAATGAATGTGTGGCCAGCAAGAAGTTGAAGGAGATAACCACAGAATTATGGAAAAAACTATAAGGCAGTGATACCTTTTCCTATATTTCTGATAGGCTGCATCATAGAGGGGATAAGCAGACTTCAGGCTTAGGTTTATTTAACTTGATATTGTTACAAGTGTTAAGTTACCAAGAGCTACATGCACCAGAAAAAGAACTTGACTTTGTTTTGACACTTCAGCTTCGTGAAGATGCGGGATTCACATGATGGGAAGAGGGGTAGAAGTTAGAATTAGTAAGAAGGTGATTGAAGAGGGATTTTAATTTGAGATCCCACAACGGTTAGAGAGGAGAACAAAGCATTCTTTATAAAACCTTGAGGGGAAGCCCGAAAGGGAAATTCCAAAGAGGACTATCTGCTAGTGGTGGCTTTGGCCGTTACAAATGGTATCAGAGTCAGACATCAGGCGATTTGCCAACGAGGAGGTTGAGCCCCGAAGGGGGGTGGGCATGAGGTGGTGTGCCAGTAAGGACACTGGGCCTCGAAGGGGGTAGATTGGGGAGTCTCACATTGTTTGAAGAAGGGAATGAGTGTCAGCAAAGATACTGAGCCTCGAAGGGGGGTGGATTGTGAGATCCCACTTTGGTTGAGGAGGATGACAAAGCATTCTTTATAAGAGTGTAGAAACCTCTCCCTAGCAGACGTATTTTAAAAACTTTGAGGGGAAGCTTGAAAGGGAAAACCCAAGAAGGACAATATCTGCTAGCAATGGGCTTGGACTGTTACAAATGGTATCAGAGCCAGAATTCGGGCGGTGTGCCATTGAGGACGTTGAGCTTCGAAGAAGTGTGGATTGTGAGATCCCACATCGAATGGAGAGGAGAACGAAGCGTTCTTTATAAGGGTGTGGAAACCTCTCCCTAGCAGAAGCGTTTTAAAAACCTTGAGGGGAAGCTCGGAAGGAAAAATCCAAAAATGACAATATCTGCTAGCAGTGAGCTTGAGCCGTTACATTAACATGTGGAAAAAAGTTCAAAGAAAACAATATCTGCTAGAAGTGAGCTTGAGCCGTTACATTAACATGTGGAAAAAAGTTCAAAGAAAACAATATCTGCTAGAAGTGAGCTTGAGCCGTTACATTAACATGTGGAAAAAAGTTCAAAGAAAATAATATCTGCTAGAAGTGAGCTTGGGCCGTTACATTAACATGTGGAAAAAAGCTTAAAGAGGACAATATCTGCTAGAAGTGAGCTTGGGCCGTTACATTTACATGTGGAAAAAAGCTCAAAGAGGACAATATCTGCTAGCAGGGAGCTTGGGCCGTTACATTAACACGTGAAAAAAAACCAGATATATGTCATTCTAACTCTTGTTTTATCCATGAGATCAATGAGCTCCTATGATAAAAACAAGCGCAGTTAATTCAGGAAGTTTCTCGTTCACTAAAACCCATCTTAACTGAGCTTCCTGCTCTCTCTTTAAAGCACCTTCTTAAACTAAAGTTTCCAAACAAGAACTTGCAGTGCCATTACAGTTCAAACATCGAGTGTGGTCAACATTGCGAGTGAAAAATTAACCTGAACCCTTTCTTTATGTGGGAGGTTGGTCATAAGTGGCGAAACATTTAATTGCTTCCCATATATGCAGTAATTCTCGTTCATTAGTATTTGTAGAAAAGACATCTTTTACTTTTAGATCCGTTTCATGTAATTCCGACTAAACTCTTCATAGAATTCTAGTAATAACATAGCCTAGAATTAGTTTGACTTGTCAAGTCCAATTTTGGCCCCAAAACTCAATGAGCTAAAGATACCCCTAGAAGTTGAGGCAGTTGGCATTGCTTATGTTGTTTAATCACCATCATATGTTTCTAATTTTATAACGGTTGTACAGGGGAAGGAGACAACCCATAAAGAGTTTGGCTGGCAATGCCCATTTTCTGAGGAAATCCGTGCAGTATTTGCCGTAAGGGAGAAAGCTATGCACCGATTGCTCCATGAACCTGAAGCAGGTTCTAGTGCAACAAAGAAAAGAGGGAGGGAGAGAAGTTTAGAAGAATACTCAGATCTCAAAGAACTTGATGAAGAAGAAAGCGAGGAGGAGATCCCAACTCAAAGCAACTCACAGAAGGGAAAGGCTATAGGAACTCACCCAGCAAAGTCTTCAAGAACAGCTGGTTCTAAACGTTCAAGTAGCTCGGTTAGTAATGAAATCCTAGAGTTGTTGAAGGGCTTCTTTCAGTGGCAGCAGAGGATGGAAATGGAATGGAGGGAAATACTTGAGAGACATTACAACAACCGACGAATGTTCGAGCAGGAATGGCGTGACTCGATGGAGAAGCTCGAGAGGGAGAGGTTAATGACTGAGAAAGCTTGGAGGGAAAGAGAAGAACAGAGAAAGAAAAGACAAGATATCCGTGCTGAAGGAATGGATGCTCTCTTAACAGACCTTTTAAACAAGCTCCACCGCGAAAATAATTTATGAGACGATGAGATAAAAAACGGTACTGATTCCCGAGAATGAGATAGTTGAAGCAAAAAAGGAAGAATGTAGTTACAGCAACACTATTTTTGAAGGCATGGTAGATATAAAAAATTCAGGTTTGTGGCTGATAGTACATATCACATATGCAATTTTTCACAAGTGTCTAGCCTGATTGTATGCATACAGAGAGTGAACAGTTTTCTCCCAGGAATTTATAGCTCTTGGAAGAAAAAAGAATACATTGTTATGTACATTATCAGTATTGAAGAAAACCTATGAAGTTTAGCTTGAATTAAGAATCTTATTACTATGATCACCTTCCTATTCTCTTCTGTGATGATTAGCCTGTTCATTTGTATCATTTTATGCTGGAAACAAGGCCATTTCTTTCAAGGATTCCATATTTTCTAAGGCACAGAGAAAATTAGACTGGGAATGTGGAATAAGCATGCTAGAGTTTGGTTTATTTTACAAGTGACAGAACAAATCATCATTCTTTCTAGTACATTTTAAGAACAATAAATATGAAGACAATACCAGCAACTTTCATTGATCTGAACATAAGAGAACTTCGAAATGCCTTCAATATGTAGTGACACACATACTTCAACGTGCAAGCGACGATTCAGCCCGATTCTGATGGTGGCTTTTCCTTTGGATGTTTGGAGGCATAATGATCGCCCAATTGGTTATGATTTGCTAGTTGTACCTGAGGTAAGAACAAGATTATTGAATTCATCTTGCAAGTACCAAAAGCAAGAAAAATTTGTTCATATTATCATAATGCACAATGTATTATACTCGGAAACTTCAAAACAGAGAAATTTAGCTTCATTTTTCCTTCACTCTTCTACTCCCTCCTATGTCTAGTTCAACATTTATGGCCACCTTGACTGTATGTTTCGTGATTTTCGCCCCCGAGAAAGAGATCAATTCACAAAGTTCTAGAAGAGAAATATGATAAACTTGGATTCTAGTATGTAATGTATATGAAGAGCAAGATGAATGGATTCTGCTCGAATCAACATTGAATTTGAGCTATGACTGAAGGACTATTTCCAGTCTTGTTTAGAATCAAGATCAAACAAAGCTTCACCTTAACTACGTACAAGGTACCTGTGAAAGCCCTGACCATGATGGATGCATGCACTCACAACCCAAAAGTCAAGCGAAAGATGCTCCTTTCTTCTTTTAAGCTGAATCAGATTATCCGCTATGCTATATTAAGCTGCATTGTCTAAGATTCCGGATCTGGAACTACAGCCTTAGCCCGGGTGGAGACTAAAGACTTTGGATTTGAACAAGAAACTATGTTCCGCTTTAGGAAGGACCTTAACCTTAGCTTCAAGATCTCAATTTGCACCAACCAGGATTTTAGTTCTCACCAGGAGCCGATTACTCTTAAGGAGAAAGCGATGGAACAAAATAGTCGTTTATTTTTCTCTCCCGATCAATCCACACATGGAGAAGAATGAAAAATCAGGGTATTCCACTTCTTCCCAAGAACAAGATCAATCCACTTGCTGAACATAATAGTTTGTAGAGAACTGGGTAACATCCAAGACAAGCAATCACAAAGAAAAAATTTGAACTCAACAGACAAATTAGGAACCCAAATGAGAAGAGAAAAGAAATCGTCCTCTGAAGTTTTACCAATAGAGGTGTGATTTTGGACTTATAGAGTATCAAGTTCTTTTCTCCCAACAACATGAACTCGATCATAATCTGATACAACAAACACACGACTATACAGCATTTCTCACAACAAGACCTCTCAGGACAATATCAAGGCTACAACATAGCCAGAACAGTTTGAAGTTTAGAATCCGGCCTCATATTATCTAGCTTTAAGGCTCGAACCTTCTCCAGTAAACAAAATCGTGGTGGTTAAGACAAATAATATGCTCTAATACAAGTCGTTACTTATAAACCCATGATCATTCCTTAAATTAGCCAATGTGGGACTCCCTTCCAACCATCCTCAACAATCCTCAACAATCCTCCCCTCGAATAAAGTACACTATATAGTCTCCTCTGAGGTCTATGGAGCCCTCGAACAACCTCCCCTTAATTGAGGCTCGACTCCTTCTCTAGAGTCCTCAAACAAAGTACACCATTTGTTCGACATTTGAGTCACTTTTGAGTATACTTTCGAGGCTCACAACTTCTTTGTTCAACATTTGAGGATTCTATATTGACATGGCTAAGTTAAGGACATAATTCTGATACCATGTTAGGAATCACAAACCCTACAATGGTATGCTATTGTCCACTTTGAGCATAAGCTCTCAAAGTAGAGAGATGTTTCCACACTCTATAAGCAATATTTCGTTCTCCTTTCCAACTGACGTGGGATCTCACAATCCACCTACTTGGGGGCAGCGTACTTAGTAGCAGAAAGTGAAAATAAAACCCCAAATTGATCATATTCCAACGAATTTCTTGTCAACGGAGACCAACAACAGAACAAGAAATATGAAGTGTATTTAAAAGCAAGAACAGAGAACAGGCAAGAAAAAGGATGATTTCATTTTGGTTGCCAGATATGGGATTGCCAGTTGCTTCAACACATAACATTAATTAAGACCAGAATCGAGATTAAACATGAACAAATGAACACTCGAATCCAATAGAGTGGTATAAGAGCAACGAAGATTGGAGAAGATGAGAACCTTGCAAATAGGGCAGATAACTTTAAGGGCAACGGCTCTGGCCTCGAGTTGTGAGCCCTTGGGCTTCTGATTCTTCTCCGCATTTCGTTTCTGAGCTTCGATCTTCTGTTTTCCTCGGGTCATCTTCTTCCTTCAAAATTTCGAGAAGAAGAAGCAGACGATCCGATTTGGGAAATTCTGATCACAAAAAAACCATGCATCACATTTATTTTATCACAATAAATATTGAAACCATTGAAACCAAGTTGACTGGATCAAAATGACAAAACTATCCCTCTATCTTCCTAGATTCTCATTTAACATAAATCATATTTTCGTCAATTTACCTCTATAAATTATACAATCCATAATTTCATAAGAGATGTCTACGTGGACGATGAAGTCTTTTTCGTCCTTTTTCCTATTTCATTTTTCATTTTTTTTTTTTCATTTTTTATATATTTTTTTCAAAAAATAAATTAATAGATCATTTCTATTTTTTTTTTATAATAAAAATGGTATTGAAATATAGAAGAAATCTCTCCTAACTTCTTCTTTCATTTCCGGTTTAATTTGTACAAATATAGTGAAAATACGATAATGCACCGAAAAATTAAAAGAAATTTAAAAAATGCAGCCAAATTAATATATTGTGAAAGAAAAAAATCTATAATATTTATTCATTTTAATTATTTTTTTCCAAGGTAAATTTATTTTTTAAAATGCATTTAAATATTTTACGTACATTTTATTTATTTAGGGCAGTAGAATTGAGGAAAAATGCTAATTAATAGCTCACATTTATTCATTTCAACTATTGTTGTCCTTATATTTTTTTATTAAATTATATAAAATTATTGAGCTTTTTTTATGGTGACGCAAACAGGTGCATCAAGAAAAATAGCGTTGGTATAGCTAAAAACTCTTATGGTGGTTTTTGATAACTATTTCTCGTTTCTTTTTTTTTTCTTTTAATTAAAATAAAATTTAGAATATAAATAATATATAACATGCATTAAAAAATATATAATATCATTATGAAGAGATTATAGTGTTTATTGAGCTCCAAAGACAAATTAAAAATACCATATTATATCTTTTCAATGTTGTTAAAATTTGATTTTGTAATATTACTTCTTTTATAACAGTTTTTTGCGCCCTCCCTCTTCACTAATGATTTCTAATAACAGGCAAAAACAAGTTGAAATTGACTTTTGAAAAAAAAAAAAATTAAAACAATTAAAAAAATTTAAGGTACAAAAATAGTTATTAAAATACTTTTTTCAAAAAGTTGTCAAACCAGTAGGGGTATGCCATCCAGAGCCTTACTCCCAATCCCATGAGCAATTTTCTCTGTCTCGATATCTATTCACAACACAAACCTCGAAATTCTTAATCACGTAAATAATTTTACAATATAAAAATAAACAAAACCAAGATGAAAGATGATGGCAAAAATCATGAGTAGAGATATTCGGGGGAAGGAATAGGAGTGGGAGCCAAATGAAAGCTATAGACTACAAGACTCATAAGATTGTTCTTAGATAATACAATGTGCTGATTCATTAAATAAAATCACACTTTACAGAGAAAGAAGGAAAGTGAAGAATAACTTAAGGAGCAATTTGATTTTGTACAGACGCTCATGTTCAATCAAATACCAAACGAGGACAGACGAAATTACAATTAAGGAAGAAGTGGAAATTACTAGTGGAATTTTCTCTAACTTGGGCGTACGTAAGAATCATGCACAATAAAGCACATATCATCATTAAATAGTAAAAGGGACCATAGGGATCATTAAGAAATTGATGAAACTACTCACAAGAGAAGAACAAATGGATGGCAATGGTAGAGAGCAGCTTCTAATTATCTATAATGAATAGCAGGCAGCATAAGTGAAATCGAGAGAGAGAGAGAGAGACAGACCACACCTGGATGTTGGTACTACTTCTGCAATGAAACGAACTCCACCATGCTTTGTGCTTCTCAAAAACTACTGTTAATCAGAATTGGAATCATCGAAGTCACTTGGGCATGGGGTCATAACCTCAGACTCAAAGAACTGGACGACTCGGTGCATGGTCGGCCGATCATCTGGACTAGAAGAAACACACTGAATAGCAAGCCTGAGCAATGCGTCAAGAGTTTCTGTCTGTACTCCTTCACATTGTGAATCAACTATTTCTCGTTGCCTATTCTCTGTGAGAAGAAAATTTAGCTGCAAAAAAAAAAAAAAAAAAAAAAAAAGGAGAGGGATCAGTGTGGAAAATAGATCTTGTGCAGACATGATTATGCTTATAAGACAACTACCCAACTCATAAGATATTAAATTCTAAATAGGCAGCCTGCGCAACTTTCAGCCATTCCCTCTAAGCCCTTTATTATTTACATTGACCACTTGCCCAACCCATATGGTTGCAAGGAAGAGCAGTTGTGAAGATAGAATTCAAGTGAGGATTGACCAGGCTATGAACTCTAGAAGTATGATCTCGAACAGATTTCACATCTGCTAAGTCAGCATAGCCTACAACATCACTCAGCAACACTGAAGTATGTGGATGCTATGAAAAGCTAGTAATACCTAATAAGTGGATAATTAAAGCTATCTAAAAAGATATTAGAGTTTAAGAGAAGTTATGGGGGAAAATGCATACCCAGCCAACAATGTTCAGGCCTTTCTCAATAAATGATGCATCTGTCGGTCGTTTTCCACTCAGTACTTCAAGTACCAGGACTCCAAAACTATATACATCGGTCTTTTCCGTTGCTCTACCACTTTGCATGTATTCTGTCAAAGCAGAAATTACAAGGACTGAGAGATTGAAATTTTAAGAGAAGAATGAAAGTATGGGCTAAACAGAAAGAAAAGGCATCAAACAAAAGAGAACCCACAAGAACACAGATTTCAGCTTCACTTATTAAGAATAAAAAAAAAAATAAAGGATAATTACAAAAATGTTTTATAGTAGGTGAAAAAAGGACAATTAGTTTTAATGCAAATTCATCAAAGTAACAGATTGGTGATCAGAAAGCACAATTGTGCCAATTGCAGATGCTGAAGAGAACCATTATGTTACAGAACGCCAAGCAAGATGAAGGCTATAAGATCAAATGGAAGAACAGCAGCCATTGGTAATGATTATTTCGTCATAAAATAAATTATTCCCCGACACTCCCATGAAATTCTAAAGACTGCTTACCAGGGGCCAAATAACCAAATGTTCCGGCAACAATGGTTGTAATGTGAGATTTATCATCGTCCAGAAGCTTAGCAAGTCCAAAGTCAGAAACTCGAGCATCCAGATTGCCATCAAGTAATATGTTGCTCGACTTGATATCCCGATGTATGATTCTGGGTGAACAATCATGGTGCAGATAGGCAAGCCCTTTTGCTGCTCCAAATATAATATTCAAGCGTGTGTCCCAATCTAATGGCTCGGATCTTTCTGTAAGATATAATATGCATGAGGTATCTTTAAATGACATACTGGGAAGAAAATTTACCACACAAGAATTCAGATGGAAGACGATGGTTTTATTGTTTAGTGGACTAGACTGCCCAGCATGTAATATTTATACCGAAGGCATAAAATCTACTTAATGTCATTGCAAGAATACATCATGTAAATTAACGTATAACGCATAAGTGCATAGTCATTAGAGTAATGTCTCTTTTAATGAAAGCTTGATGACAAGAGGAAGAGTCTCACCATGAAGGGCCTCATCAAGGCTGCCCCCAGATAGGTAATCATAAATCAACAATTTCGATGTGGGAGAATTGCAATATCCTCTCAAATTAACAAGGTACCGATGCTTTAAGCTTCCAAGAATTTCAAGTTCCCTCTCAAAAAAGTGATCAAACCCCTCATTTATCTTTACAATATTTTTCAAGGCAAAAACATTGCCATCATCCATTGCAAGTCTGTAAACTGTTCCAAAACCCCCAGAACCGATGATGTGTTCCTCATTCAAGGTTTCCAACTTCTTCATAATGTCTTTTGAAGAGTATGGCAAGTCTCCATGAAACATCACAACTGATGCGCCTGTAGAAGTCAGCCTATGGTCATAAAGATGCTAAAACCTTGGGACAACAACGAAAATACAGTAAATAGATAATTTAATATAGTTCATAAAATTGTAAAGAAGAGTACCTCCACCGACATTCTTTGCAAGACCCTTCTTTTCATTTCTTCCAAATCTTTTAAAAAGAAAGGAGCCCCAGAAACACATGAGAGCAACAAGTAGTAGTGCCCCCACTGTAGCTGATGCACTTATGAGTAGTCGACCAGAGTACTTCTTCCTCATTTGATTTTGACCTACAGAAAAAGGAAAAGGGGATGACTAAAGACTTAACCACATAAGCTCATTGAATGAATTTCAGAGCTCTCATGTGTATTGTATTGATGTACGGAACATACAAGAGATACAGGGGCCAGAAATGAAAAGATGCATCAAAATAATGGAAATTAAATGATTCGCAATCATTCAAACAATCCAAATAACCAACCATAATAATGATATCACCTGAGCCAGGGGATTCAGAATTTGATCCAGATCCAGTGTTGTTGTCTTTGCAAGTGACACTAACTTGTTTGCCACATAAACCACGATTTCCAACAAAGCTGCAGGTGCAAATCAATGTACTTTCTTATAAAACTGTCATTGTATTTGCAGGTTAAGTCATCAAGAGAAATCAAGCAGTCATTGCAGTAACGCTTTAATACAATAAGGAGTGTGCTCATGTAAAAGTTTACTCATAAGGTTTTGAATAAGCAGTACTTACGAAGACTCTGAAAACTTGGAAAGAACACCATCAGAAGGTACTGGTCCAATTAAAAAATTTGATGACACATTGCTGTACAAGTGCATGTCAGTAATAGGGTCACTAAATGAAAATTTATATTTTATAGGAAGTACCTATTATCAAACACTACAAAAAATTTCATAATGTAAAGCCACTTACAGAATAGCGAGCTTATCCAAATTCCCGAGGGATGTTGGAATATTTCCACTAAGTGAGTTGCTTGAAACATCTCTACAACATGAGAAGAAAAATATTTAAATCGTTTCTCTAGCAGAAGACCAAACTCTCATTGTGTCTAATTTGTCTAGGTGAAACAATTCTCAACTTCATATTTAATTATACAGCTGCTGTAAAGCAGCACTAAGCATTTGGATATCTTTATTTCCAACAAGTTTTAAAGTAGCAATTTCAATATGATAATTGTAAATATTCTTGAAAAATCTAAGACAGCATGCCATCTTATCCAAGCTTAACCAAGAGTTTCAAAATGTCCATACATTTGTTTATAACAAGTTCTTTAAAGAGAACTTTTTTTTTTAATCAACCGTCATATTATTGGATACTGTTGTAGAGTCAAAGGTAACCTAAACTACTGTCTTGTATAAAAATGATCAAACCATTAGGACGTTAGAGTATTCTTCGTTTTGGAGAATCTCTATCAGTACTTCTGCCTTAAGAAGTAGCAACTTCCGTGGTCCTTTCAGTGGAAATTATTCCTCACAGCCTTCAACTAAACAAATTTGAAAGATAATAGAAACATGAGATAAGCAACTTACAACATTTCCAACTCAGAAAGGTTTCCCAGCTCAAAGGGAATCACTCCGCTTAGGTAGTTTCTTTGCAAGAACCTGTGGCAGACAGATGATTAATTACCTAAAATATCTGGAGAACATGGCAGCATAGACATAGAATTGGAAAATTGAAGAAAATCAAAAGAAAAAAAATGAAAACGACAATCAAGTAGTAGTATGAGCTGAATAACTGACTATACGAGAAATTTAGTATGATTGAATTCTAGAAAGAAGACAAAATATTATATTTGTTCTTCATTTCTAATCAGGTAAAAAATGTATAGCATGAGCCAACTTGAACATAGCTCTACTAGTCAAGGGATTCAAAATTTTGAACTCTCACCTCGCTTTGACTGTAATAAAAAGGAAAAGCATGTACTCCAAATGTTACAGAATTTAAATGTGAAAGGTGCAACTTTTAGTTTCATACTCACATTTCAGTGAATGTTTCGGGTCAAATCACTTTACCAACAAACTGTTTTCCATCTCCACACACACAGTCAAAGGGGAGGGGGAAAAGATAAAACAATTTTACATCTGGCAAACAACATTTAATTTCAAGGGAGGAAAACAAAGAAGTAGGCACATACATTCCCTGCAACTGCGAGCAATTTCCCAGTTCTGATGGTATTGTTCCATATAGGTTGTTGTCCGAAAGAATTCTGAAATAAGATGAGTACAGATTATCAGCAATTCATATGCAAGCTTTTGGAAATATAAGCATGCATCAGCAACATCATATATGTGTATGTGTATACTGACGGGGAGAGAAAGAGAGAGAGAGAGAGAGAGAGAGAGAGAGAGAGAGAGAGGAAATCCTCAAAAAAACGTACAGGGTCTTTAATTGGTCTAGCTTCCCAAGTTCAGGTGCAATGAACCCACTCAGCTTGTGACTTCCAAGCTTCCTGGATAATTGGGCAAAAGAAGAAAAAAACAAAACAATGACATCGAATGCACAAATGTTTCCCGCTAAAAGAACGCACAGGCCAAAGGTATCATATTAAAATAGACTTCAGCAATCAGAGTTCAAATTTTTGCCACTTGATTGGTTTGAAAAGCATATTTCTCAGTGAGGCAAAGTGTTTGACAGTAAGTTCAAAAATTAAAATAATTTTTCAGGTCAAACACCTTTATAGCATGGAGAGCCAAAATCTAAATAATGGTAGTGAACCTAACTGGAAAAGGAAATTCAGCAATGTAAAGTCATGGTTCTTCAAGCTTAACATATAAAATAATTTGTCTACTTTAAACGAATTCACAAACAGTTAACTTGCCCGATCTTAGCCTCTGTAAGCCAGCAACTAAAAATAAGCATACGTGAATATATTAATTAGGTCTATACATTTTTTCCACGTGTCATCCTCATAAAAAACTGAGAAGTTTTTTATAAGAAACTGGAAAAGAAGGGGCCAGGGGGAACAATCAACTTCCCAACATGAACCAGCGCTTATAAATTGCCCACCAGTTATGACGACCATGAAGGTTGACAGTTACAAAACCCCAACATACGGTACCGGCTTGAGGTTATAATCTCTAAAGTATAACAAAATAAACTCCCTATAAGAATCTTGCAAAAGCCTCCTGTTTCTTTTCAACCAAATTGTCGCATATCAAACTTTAGACCATCATAGAGGAAGCTTAAGCTTTTTCAAAATAGTTAACTCCTACTTCAGACCATCTATATATATAGAAGCTTTTTGCAACTCACAATGAGATAACTCGCTTCGTTTTTGAATCACAGACCACTCCAGTCCAGTTACAGGGATTTGGATCCTCTGGTCTCCACTGAAAGATGACACCGTCAGAACTGGAAACTGCCATCCTAAAGCTTAGAAGTGCCTCACCTATAGATCAAAGATAAGATTGCGTGAGTGACCAATATGAAGCATAGAAAGAAAGGAAGAAAAGTAAATAGAAAAGAGCACACATTATTTTTACTCAGTGGGGTGAAAAAGCAGTGTAAGATCATAGAATAAGTGCATATGTTATCTACATTTAAAATTGTCGTAGTAAAAATTCAAAGAAACTGTTAATCCCAAATTTGATAGTCAAATGATTCTGTCAAACAAGCCAAGTGATAAAAACCCGAAAAACTTAAGAAACCACTGAACAATACCCCCAACACGAGACAAAGACCATATATGTGTAGGGTGGAGCATAGTTTATCCTTAAAACTTATGTACAAAGGTTGAGTTAATATGAAGACAAGAAATAACATAAAATGCAGAAGTACAAAAATTACCATCAGAGGTGAGGCCAGTGCTTTTATTGATTGCCAGACAAAGAAGCAGAACGTGAAGAACCAACAAGCCAGAAAATTTGACCAGACAGACGCCCATGGTGGCTCTGGTCAAGGGTGAAGTGTCTACAATAAATCATCTGACAGAACAAGCTTGGCAATGGTTTCCTCGGACATATGGCACTCTAGTTAAAAATGAGCTGTTACAAACACAAAAATATATAGACAAAAGGCTATTAAAAAGAAAAAAAGAAAAAAATAATAGACTAAAAAGAGAGGAAGAAGGAAAAACGTTGTTTTGAACGAAGTACAAATCAATTTAACAATAATGGAAACGATATCCTCATGTATGTAATGAATAAATATCAGTGACTAGAAGGAATTATTCTTAATCTGGTTAGATCAACTTTAACAATAAAAGAAAAGCTACATTAGTAACTAGAGGATAACATCTCTACTTTCACATATGTATGTCAATTCACGACATGGCTCATTAGCAAATGCCTAACAATGGATGGGCCACGAAACCTCCCATTCCATCAGGGAAACACTATAGTGGCAAAATTGAGAGGCCATCACCAAACTTCCGATGAAGTACTCACAGAGACGGCTTTCCACTAATTAGATGGAGAGGAATCCAGAAACAACGATATAATGGAATTTGTAAAAGGAAATAGGAAAAATCAAGTGGCCGTTCCCCATAAACACAACTATTAAGTTCCAACATCGATGTTAGAAACTCAAAATTTCTTCATGGAAAACATAGAATGAAATTAATAGACTGGCTATCCGGACATATCAAAACGCGTCAGTGTTAAAATCAACAAATTAGTACTTTGTTATGAAGTAGGCAACGACTCTTCCTCGGCCACGCAAACCGTGAATCATGGAATTCAATAGATGCAGTATAGCACCAGAACTACAACCACTTTTCACTCAAAATTGCTCAAACAAGAAGCAAACAGATCGAAAACCAAAACCTCCAAGTACGACACAAAATCTCACACTTCCATTCCACAATACTTCAGAACCAAAACCGCGAAAAGTGTAGGCACATTCAACAATCACAATCACAATCACAATCCAATCAGAGTCGCCAATTGATTCAAAATGGCAAAATCTCACACACATCTCAAAGTCACCAAACTACAAAACAACTCACAGATTACACAACAATTACAGGTTTAACCGGCGAAAAAGCGGGGGGAAAACGCAAACCGAGTGATGAAAACTGAAAAGCAAAACATGCACGGACCTGGAAGAGGAAGTTAGATCCAATTGAAAGAAATGCAGCTCAGTATGAAGATAGAGAGAAAATCGTCGGTCCGTGAGAGCCTTGGCTGCATCTATCTATCACCGAAAGGCTGAGTTTGCAGCTTGCTTCTAGAGAGAGAGAGAGAGAGTGAGTGAGGGCGAGCATGTGGAATATTCGACAGAGAGGCGCTGAAGTGAGACTGAAGAGGAGGGAAGTGGCACGTGCCAATGAGATGCATCCAAGCGTGTGACCGACTGTCCCATTTTCGCCTTCACATTCCCTGCGAGCCAATGCCCGTCCGACTCATCTCATCATCTTGACGTGATCCTATCCGTTTCCCTTTCGTACGCTGACCTGGCATTCTCCATTTTTTTGTCTGTGCTTTATTCATCTCTTCTTCTTTTTTACCATGGATATGGTAAATACGTAGTTTGTTTTTGGGGAAATTACAGTTTGCAAGGTAATTTTCACTTACCATTTATTTTTTACTCATTTTAATGATACAAATTTTTCATATATTTTTAATGTAACACTCAACCAGTACCTAAATTAATCAAGAATTTATTCGATTTAAATTTTTTTAAATATAAAATTTCACGCTCTTCATCTCTATGGGTAAGAAATGTTTTTAGGTACGATCTTGTCCTTTCATCGAGATATTAAGTGTGGAGACGGTTAGAAGATCACCAACATTTTTCTAGACAAGAGCAGTCACTTCAATTATAGTTCTAATTTCTGGTAGTGAATTGTTTAAATTGAGAGTTTGTATATATACTATAAAGGGAAACTACGAGATTGTGCTGGCTTACTCCTTGCATATATACGATATAACCTACTAGGACAATGTCCTACCTGATAGGAAGGTTGGATTGTACCCTAACCATATGAGGTCTCTTTAACAAGATAATTTATTACGATTGTGTTGAGTGGCCTCATATTGATTGGAGAGAGGAACGAGTGCTAGCGAGAACGCTAGGCTTCAAAGAGAGGTGGATTGTGAGATACAACATCAGTTGGAGAGGAGAACGAAGCATTCCTCCTAGCATACACGTTTTATAAAAACTTTGAGGGAAATCCAAAAAAGAAAGAGCCCAAAGAGGACAATATATACCAGCGGTGGGATTGAGTCATTACAAGTAGTGCTTTACACCACACGACAAATTCACTCCGTGATCTGTGGAATTCTAGTTCCAAATATTGATCTGAATCTTGGGTACGAGGCATTATAAATTGAACATAGCCAACGCAAAAGATATGTATTATTCACGTGGAGATTCAAGGTTCAAATTCTCACTCCCAAGTATAACCGAATTAAAAAATAAATAAAGCAAAACCATAATTTTGGTATATTTATCAAAATATATGATTAAATTGTATAAATATAACAAAAACATCCATAATTTGTTTTAGACGAAAAAAACAAAACTGTGGTTCATAAAAAGAAAAAACAACGTAGCTGGAGGGTTTCATGTTCTAATCACAGGCGGTTGGTTTGAACGACAAGCTCTTCTGCTCCAAATCATATCCGATCAAGAAATTCCCCTGCGCTATATTCCCCCAAATCCCAAACGGGTCGCTCTCCGTCATCGCCGTGAACATCAAGCAACTCACACCATCCGCCACCGTGATAAACATATTCTCCTTCGGCAACTCCACGTTAGCGCCGCCGGCGAAATGGGCGGTAACGGACGGAATATTCAGGTCGTCGCCATCTGGAGAATAGCACAGAGCAAAAAAGTTACCGGGATCGTTCACCCGCTTCGATCCAATGATCTTCGCCATCGACGAAACGACGCCGTCGTGCATATCCTTGGGAATGTAACTCAATGTGGTCCCGGAGTCTATAATCATGTTGTTTTCTGCGACAGCCTTTCCGACCGCGTGACGTTCGTTACCAACGGAAATTGCTTCCAGAGTGATCTGATACATCGTGCTGGGGCCCAGTGGAGTTGAAACGACACCAGAACCGGAAACGACGGCGTTTTCGCCAAAGTTGATTTTGCCACTTCCTTGACTCGATACTGGCGGTAAGCAATAGGAGAATTTCCGGCTCACGGAGCTTTTTTTGCTCATTTGAGTGACTATAGACATATCGCCGCCGGCGAGTCCGATGACACCGGAGGTAGTGCCGAACCCGCCGCCGCTCTCGTGGCTACATCCAATCACCATGTTGACAGACGTTGACCCAATGGTGATCGTATCAGTTGCCAACTCACCCTTCGAGTAGGTTTGATCTCCGTACACGAAACTGTAATCGCAAGACTGCTGGTCCCCACATGTGGTGTCGCCGACTGACGTACAGCTATCGGACGTGCAAGGCACGGGACTGAAGGATGAGGATTTTTTTGGGTCAAAAACGGGTTCTGATTGAGGGTACATTGCTTACATGGCATGCATTGAGTCCACGCTGGATCGCTGCCAGTATCAGCTATGGCCACGTAAGGCACCGGGGGGGTCCCAAGGGACACAGACATTACATACTCACCGCCGCCGGGGGAGATCGGAGATTCGATGCTGTTGCCGGTAAGAGCGGCGGCGCGTTGGAAGAGGGCGTCGGCACGGGAGATAGAACGGCGGATGGCATTATTTAGGCGGTCGTAGTGAGAGAGAGATTGGTTGCGGATAGGTGAAAGCGGAGAATCGCGGTGGATAAGAGTGGTGGAGAAGCCAATGCCGCCGCCATAGACGGTGGTGAAGCCGACGGAGATGAGGAGGAGAGAGAAGAAGATTGAAATGGCAGGCATGGATATAGAGATGAATATTTTAGTAACCATGGCCTCCCTTATTTATACGTAAATGGATTTAGAGAGAGAGAGTTTGCATGGGAGTTTCATATGCATTAAACCAAACGGTTATAAAATAACAAATTAAAATAATTTAATTTTAAATACGTTATATGCGTTTTGATAAAATTTTCATAAATAATTCTTATTTGAAAGATTATTTTTCGTTTGATAATAATTGTTACTATAATCATTATTATTAAACCATATAATATAAATTAAGAATAAAGTTTTATAAATGAATACGGTTTTTAAATTTTAGCCAATTATTTGGCCATTTCATTTAAATATAAAAGGTATGGAAGTGAAAACGTTGAAATTTAAAACCCTATATAGAAATAAAGTAAATTTGCCCAAAAAAGGTAAAAAAAAAATTACCATTTCTACGCATTATTTAACTTTTGAAAATATAAAATAAAAGACTTTCCAATTTGAGCTTAATTTAATTAAATAAGATAGAAAAATTAATAAAATATTTATAAATTTTGTAATTTGTCAAAAAAAAAAATATATACTTCTATACTTTTAAAATTTAAATTTCAATAAATTATGTACGCTTCATGGATCATAAGCTTTGTGAAGAGAAATAACAGTAATAAAAACATAAATAATGGAGAAACGACCCGTTGTCTTTAAGCACAAAGGTTGTATTTGAACGACAATCTCTTGCGCTTGAGATCGTATCCGACCCAAAAGTTCACTTGAGCCAAGTTTCCAAAAATGGCAAAATTCGCCGAAGCGCCCAAGCCAAACAAGCCACATTATTTTGCCACGATTGCAAATATATTCAACGATAACAATTTCACGGCGTTGCCGCCAGCAAAATGTGTCGTAATGACCGGAATATTCAAATGATCAACGCTGCACGCAGCGAAGCAGAGATCCAAAACCCTAGTCGAATCATGCACTCGCTTCGCTTTAACAACATGCGCCAATGTCAAAGTGACACGTTTGTACAAATTCAGGGGCAGAATCGTCAATGTTGTACCAAAATTGATAAGGATATTTCCTTGTTTTGCGGCGACCGGCATGTCGTGTCGTTCGTGGCCTTAAACCGCTTGTTTGCAACGGACATTGCTTCGAGAGTTAGGTAATAGAAGGTATCGGGTTCTTTTAACACGAGAGGGGTAGAAACGACTTTTCGCCCTGAAACAATGGCCTTTTTGCCGAAGCTTACTTTACCTGTTACATTTTAGACACTGAAGAAGGTCGGCAAGCAATACGAGAACTGCTGTTTTACGGCGAAGATTTTGCTCATTTGAGAGAGCAAAGAGAGAGCGTCGCTGCCGAGTTCGATAATTCTTGAGGTATCTCCGCTGAAATTGCCACCGTTCACATGGCCACATCCAATAACTGTCTTGTTGAGTTTGAAGGATCCAATAGTAATTTTCTCAGTTGTTAGGTCAACATATGTAAAGGACCAGTCTCCGTAGCTAAGGTTGTACATTCAACTCGACAACCCGGACCAACCCAACTCAAACTATAAGAGTTGGGGGTTGGATTAGCTTTTCGAGTTGGTTTTGGTTTATTTTTCTGAACCCGAACTAACTCGGTTCGGTTTCGAGTTCATGGGACAAAACCCTCGAAATGACCCGAGCCAAATAAAAATATATAAAATATACTAAGAAGTTTATATTAATAATGGATTTGTCAGAGTGGTACTTTGTCATAATTTAAAACACTCACAACCGAGTTTATAATTTATGATTCGTTTATTAATTATAATTTATACATATATTTAGGTTATTTTGAAACGAATGTATATAGTGTTCAATGTTAATAGATTATACATATATTTGATTAATTTTTACTTTTCATCTATTGTTTTTTTTACTAGACTATCTTCCTCAGGACTTGGGTGAAAAATAAATAAATTTAGCCTCTAAATCAATATGTAGTATGAATAAGAGAATTTTTTATTATTTTACTAATTAACGCCTAAAATAGTGGACACAAACAAAATTAGTTTCAATTAATTTAAAGTGTTTGTTATAAAATTAAAATAAATAATTCTAAATTCTAATATATTTATTATTTATTTGTTACCGCGTTATATCACAATTTATATATATATATATATATATTAGTCTACGACTCTCTAAGTCCATCACGTTATAGTATTTCAATTATAATATTTTTTTTTGTTATATATAGTATTTTTAAATTAATAATTTTATTGTTTTTTAATTTTATAATCTATCTTTACATATATTTTTTTTTTACTTTAACCAATTTTTAAAAAATGTCGATATTTTAGTTGTATTTTGTTTTATGACAATGTTGAACTATGTTAATATGTTACAATTTTCGTTCCTTGTTCTTGATTGATTTTTTTTTTTTTTTTTTTTTTTTGTGAATAATTATAAATTGATTTGTGTTCATCTGTGAACAATTATCTTTTATTAAAAAACAATTTTTGTAACAACTCGAACCCGACTCGAAAATAGAGAGTTGGAATGAAATTTTTTTTGGGTTGGACAGGGTTACCAATCTAACCAACCCGAACTTTAGGGTTGGGTTAAAAAAAATCCCTCAACCCAACCCAACTTGAATCATGTACACCCTTATCCATAGCTATAACCGTAGCTGCGGTTTCGGTTTTGGAGCCCACAGTGATAGTCGTCGAGAGAGTGGCGAGCATTGGAAGGGCAAGACACGTGGCGGTAGGAAGAAGATGGACGTGGATTAAAAACAGGAAGTGATTGGTTGAAGCATTTGTGACATGGGCAGCAGTGGGTCCACGTCAGGTCGCTGCCGGTATCGGCGAAGGCAATGATTTTCTTATTTTATTTATGGTAATTTAGAGAGAGAATATAAATATGTATTATGTTTTTTTAAACATGAAACTAAAATCGATAAAAAAAAAAAAAAAAAAAATCAAATAAATAATAAACCACTAATTTTAAGATTTATTAAAAATGATAGTCTAAAATATAATAAAATGTTATTTTGATATCTATACCTATGGATGTTTTTCAACCCTTTAGTTTCCTTGGTTTAAAAATAATAATTTAATCTAATGTTTTCATTTTTAAATTCAATCTTTTGATAAATTTTTAGAGTCAAATTATTTTGATAATTTATTAGGGTTGTGTTGTGAGATACCACATTGATTAGATAGAAGAACGAGTGTGAGCGACTATACTAGACCTCAAAGGTGGTGGACTGTGAGATCTCATGTCAGTTGGAGAAAATAACAAAGTCTAAACTTATTCATACTAGATACGTTTTAAAAACAGAAAAATATTAATTCTCACTCCCGAACTATTATAATTCAATTAAAAATAAATAAAAGAAGCAAAAATATTATTTTGGTATATTTAATAAAATATGTAATTAATTTTTATAAATATAACAAAAACATAAATAATTTGTTTTACACGAAAAAAAGAAAACTGTGATTCATAAAAAGAAAAATCAACGTAGTTTGGAGAGTTTGAGGTTCTAAGCACAGACCGTTGGTTTGAACGACAAGCTCTTCTTCTCCAAATCATATCCGATCAAGAAATTCGCCTGAGCTATATTCCCCCAAATCCCAACGTCGTTGATCTCCATCAACGACCTGAACATCAAGCAACTCACACCATCCGCCACCGTCATAAACATATTCTCCTTCGACAACTCCACGTCAGCGCCGCCGGCGAAATGGGCGGTAACGGTCGGAATATTCACGTCGTCGCCATCAGAAGAATAGCACAGAGCAAAAACGTTACCGGGATCCTTCACCCGCTTCGATCCAATGATCTTGGCCATCGACGAAACGACGCCGTCGTGTATCACCTTGGGAATGTAAGTCAATGTGGTCCCGGAGTCAACGATCATGTTGTCTGTTGCAAGAGAAATGTCGGCCGCGTGACGTTCGTTACCAACGGAAATGGCTTCCAGACTTATCTGATACATCATGCTGGGGTCCAGTGGGGTTGAAACGACACCAGGACCTGAAACGACGGCGTTTTCGCCGAAGTTGATTTTGCCCTTCCCTTGACTCGATACGGACGGTAAGCAATAGGAGAATTTCCAGCTCACGGCGCTTTTTTTTCTCATTTGAGTAACTATAGACAGGTCGCCGCCGCCGAGTCCGATGATACCGGAGGTATTGCCGAACCCGCCGCCGCTCTCGTGGCCACATCCAAACAGCATGTTGACAGACGTTGACCCAATGGTGATTGTATCAGTTCCAAACTCTCCCTTCGAGTAGGTATGATCTGCGTACGCGAAACTGTAATCGCAAGACCCTTGGTCCCCACAGAACCCGTCGTCCTTGACTGACTTACATGTATCGGACGTGCAAGGCACGTGACGGAAGGATGAGGATTTTTTGGGGTCAAAAATGGGTTCTGATTGGTGGTAACATTGCTTACATGGCATGCATTGAATCCACGCTGGATCGCTGACCGTATCAGCTATGGCCACGTAAGGCACCGGGGGGGTTCCAAGGGACACAGACATTACATACTCACCGCCGCCGGGGGAGATCGGAGCTTCGATGGAGTTGTCGGTGAGAGCGGCGGCGCGTTGGAAGAGGGCGTCGGCACGGGAGATAGAACGGCGGATGGCGTTATTTAGGCGGTCATAGTGATAGAGAGATTGGTTACGGATAGGTGAAAGTGGAGAATCGCGGTGGATGAGAGTGGTGGAGAAGCCACTGGCGCCGCCATAGACGGTGGTGAAGGCAACGGAGATGAGGAGGAGAGAGAAGAAGATAGATATGGCAGGCATGGATATAGAGATGAATATTTTAGTAACCATGGCCTCCCTTATTTATACGTAAAGGGATTTGGAGAGAGAGAGAGAGTTTGCATGGGAGTTTCATATGCATTAAACCAAACGGTTATAAAAAATAACAAATTAAAATAATTTAATTTTAAATACGTTGTATGCGTCTTGATTGAATTTTCATACTATTTTTCAAGGTCTATTTCTATAACAATCGTTACTATAATCATTATTATTAAACTATATAATATAAATTAAGAATAAAGTTTTATTAATAAGTAGGGTTTCTAAATTTTAGCCGATTATTTGGCCGTTTCATCTAAAATATAAAAGGCATGGGTTGAAATTTAGAACCCTATATAGAAATACATTAAATTTGCCAAAAGAAGAAAAAAAAATTACCATTTTTTCTACCCATTGATTTGACTTTTGAAAATATAAAATAAATTATTTTAAAGTATTTATAAATTTTGTAATTTGTAAAATAAAAATAATTCTAAACTAAAAAGTTTCAAAACTGTCATTGAATTTTAAAAAATTCTATTAATATATCAATGATGGTAATTTTTAAAATTAACATTAATCTTCAAACTTTTTATTGCTAATATATAGATAAAAACTGTCTTCATAGACCATTTTCTCCCGAATATTAAAGGTAAAAAAAATTTTAATTTTAATTTTTTTTATAGTTAAACGATATTAATATTATTTTTTAAAAATGGTACAGTTCCGTCCCTATATTAAGATATATATATATTTTTCTATTTTTTTTTAATTTAAATATTTTTTAAATATATTTTAAAATTTAACCATTAAGATATTATATCTTTGACTTTGGATGTGTCATATATAGAAACGAATCGATTCACAATTTCACAATCACATACAGAAATGTATTAAATTTGCTTGATTTTCTTTTAAATTGATTTTTAGTTTTTAGTTTTGGAAATTTGAGGTTTGTTTTCGCAAATTTTCTATAATTGAAAACAAAAATTTTTAAATTAATTTTTTAAAAATAATTTATTTACAATCATTTTCATTTTTTCTAAACAAACATTATTTTATTATTATTATTTTTTAAATGAACTTGTGAATTGAATTGACAGTTTAATACAAAGTTATATAATCATAAGGGGAGTGATGTCATGTCTCGACTATACTATGTTGACCCATGTTGATCGAGACAAATCTATTGTTAGAGATTAGTTGGCGAACCCGTGGGAGTCCTCACTCAATGACTCCATCAGCCGTATTATCAACTTTATTACGTTGCCTGATATTTATTAATCAATCAAATTCAAGCATTTATGCACAATTTCATTCATATTATCAACTTTTAACACGAGATGGGTAGAAACGACTTTTCGCCGTAAAACAACGGCCTTTTTGCTGAAGCTTATTTTGTCTGTAAGAAGAAGGTCGGCAAGCAATACGAGAACTGTCGTTTCGCGGCGGCGATTTTGCTCATTTGAGATACCAAAGAGAGAGCGGTGCCATTGAGTCTGATAATTCTTTAGGTATCTCCGCCGAAACTACCGTCATTCACCATGCCACATCCAATAACTGTCATGTTGAGTTTGAAGGATCCAATAGTAATTTTCTCAATTGCCAAGTCACCCGAGAATTCAACTCGACAACCCGAGAATTCGGACCAATCGAACCCGAATTATAAGGGTTGGATGATCTGTTCGGGTTGGTTTTGGTTCATTTTTCTGAACACGAACTTTCTCTATTCAATTTCGGGTTCATGGGACAAAATCCTTAAATAGACCAGAGTCAAATAAAAATATATAAAATATACTAAAATTTCTACATTAATGATGAGTTTGCGAGGGTGGTACAAACAAGTAGTGCACTACACGATTTGAATCCACACAAACCGTTGAGACAAATTCACTCCTGACTATAATTCAATTTAAAAAAATAAATAAATGAAGCAAACCATTATTTTGGTATATTTAGCAAAAGATGTGATTAATTTTTATAAATATAACAAAAACATCCATAATCTGTTTTAGACGAAAAGGACAAAAGTGCGGTTCATAAAAAGAAAAACAACGTAGTTGGAGGGTTTCATGTTCTAAGCACACACGGTTGGTTTGAACGACAAGCTCTTCTGCTCCAAATCATATCCGATCAAGAAATTCGCCTGAGCTATATTCCCCCAAATCCCAAACGGGTCGCTCTCCGTCATCGCTGTGAACATCAAGCAACTCACACCATCCGCCACCGTGATAAACATGTTCTCCTTCGGCAACTCCACGTCAGCGCCGCCGGCGAAATGGGCGGTAACGGACGGAATATTCACGTCGCCGCCATCTGGAGAATAGCACAGAGCAAAAAAGTTACCGGGATCGTTCACCCGCTTCGATCCAATGATCTTCGCCATCGACGAAACGACGCCGTCGTGCATATCCTTGGGAATGTAACTCAATGTGGTCCCGGAGTCTATAATCATGTTGTTTTCTGCGACAGCCTTTCCGACCGCGTGACGTTCGTTACCAACGGAAATTGCTTCCAGAGTTATCTGATACATTGTGCTGGGGCCCAGTGGAGTTGAAACGACACCAGAGCCGGAAACGACGGCGTTTTCGCCAAAGTTGATTTTGCCACTTCCTTGACTCGATACGGGCGGTAAGCAATAGGAGAATTTCCGGCTCACGGAGCTTTTTTTGCTCATTTGAGTAACTATAGACATATCGCCGCCGGCGAGTCCGATGACACCGGAGGTAGTGCCGAACCCGCCGCCGCTCTCGTGGCCACATCCAATCACCATGTTGACAGACGTTGACCCAATGGTGATCGTATCAGTTGCCAACTCACCCTTCGAGTAGGTTTGATCTCCGTACACGAAACTGTAATCGCAAGACTGCTGGTCCCCACATGTGGTGCCGCCGACTGACTTACACGTATCGGACGTGCAAGGCACGGGACTGAAGGATGAGGATTTTTTTGGGTCAAAAACGGGTTCTGATTGGGGGTAACATTTCTTACATGGCATGCATTGAGTCCACGCTGGATCGCTGCCAGTATCAGCTATGGCCACGTAAGGCACCGGGGGGGTCCCAAGGGACACAGACATTACATACTCACCGCCGCCGGGGGAGATCGGAGATTCGATGCTGTTGCCGGTGAGAGCGGCGGCGCGTTGGAAGAGGGCGTCGGCACGGGAGATAGAACGGTGGATGGCATTATTTAGGCGGTCGTAGTGAGAGAGAGATTGGTTGCGGATAGGTGAAAGCGGAGAATCGCGGTGGATAAGAGTGGTGGAGAAGCCAATGCCGCCGCCATAGACGGTGGTGAAGCCGACGGAGATGAGGAGGAGAGAGAAGAAGATTGAAATGGCAGCCATGGATATAGAGATGAATATTTTAGTAACAATGGCCTCCCTTATTTATACGTAAATGGATTTAGAGAGAGAGTTTGCATGGGAGTTTCATATGCATTAAACCAAACGGTTATAAAATAACAAATTAAAATAATTTAATTTTAAATACGTTATATGCTTTATGATAAAATTTTCATAAATAATTCTTATGAGAAAGACTATTTTTCAAGATAAAAATTGTTACTATAATAATAATTATTATTAAACTATATAATATAAATTAAGAATAAAGTTTTATTAATGAGTAGGGTTTCTAAATTTTAGCCAATTACTTGGCCGTTTCATCTAAATATAAAAGGTATGGAACTGAAAACGTTGAAATTTAAAACCCTATATAGAAATACATTAAATTTGCCAAAAGAAGAAAAAAAAAGAAAGTTACCATTTCTACCCATTGATTTGACTTTTGAAAATATCAAATAAAAGACTTTCCAATTTGAGCTTAATTTAATTAATTAAGATAGAATAAATTAATAAAGTTATTTATAAATTTTGTAATTTGTCCAAAAATAAATAAATAAATTTAAACTTTAAAAAATTCAATAATTTTTAAAATTTCTAAACAAAATTGAAAAATTAAATACACCTATTATCGGTGTATCTTAAATTTCAAAAAAGTTTTAAAATTGTCATTAAATTTTAGAAAGTTCTATTAATATATTAATGTTGGTAATTTTTAACAGATCATCTTCTTCAATTTCAAGGATACTAAGGGTAAAATAATTTTAATTTTTTTTAATTTTTTTAATTTTTAGATATAGTTGAACTATATTAATATTATTTTTGAGAATTTATAGATATTTTCTAAAAATGGAACAGTTTTCATCCAATATATTAAGTTATATATTTTTCTATTTAAAAAAAAATTAAATATTTATTAATAAACTTTTTTATTAAATTTTATTAATAAAAATGGTACACTACTGTAATTTTTTATTAATTTAACCATTAATATTTTCACTTTGGATGTGTCGTGTATAGAAACGAATCAATTCACAATCATATACAGAAATATATTAAATTTGCTTCATTTTCTTTGTTTCATATAAATTGATTTTTACTTTTTTATTTTGGAAATTTGAGATTTGTTTTCACAAATTTTCTATAATTGAAAACAAAAAATTTTAAATTAATTTTTTTAAAAAATAATTTATTTACAATCATTTTCATTTTTCTGAAGAAACATTAAAAAAAAATTTTTAAATGAAATTGTGAATTGAATTCATTGTTGAAAGTTCACTAGCGATCCTTTCACGGTTAATACACGTTGTATAATCGTAAGGGGAGTGATGTCATGTCTCGACCATGTTATGTTGACCTTTACTGATCGAGACAATTCATTATTAAAAGTTTAACACACGATATACAAACATAACGGGAGTGGTGTCATGTCTCGACCATACTATGTTGGCCTTTGCTGATCGAGACAAATCTATTGTTAGAGATTAGTTGGCGAACCCCTACGAATCCTCACTCGATAACTCCATCATTCATGTTATCAATTTTATTACGTCACATGATATTTCGATCATATTCGTCTTTAGCAATCAATACTAATTCATATCTAAAGTTTTTAAACGAGGTTTCCTTAATTTTTGCAAAAAATAACTTTCACTTTCTCAATATCTCCTAATTGGATCATAAAATCTTATTCAATATTAGTATGATTGAAATTGACCAAAAAATAGATTGAATAGATCGAATTGGACCTGAATGATTCAACTAGACCGAATTAGTCTAATCCACTCGAGTCGGGTTGGACAGGCCCAACTAAACTAGTCAAGTGCTTCCGACAAATCGAACCATCAATTTCTAAAATATTAATTGATGTGTAATAAAAAAAAAAAACTATAATAAAAATTTAAATACCAAAAATGTGTTAATTTAACCATTTTATTTATTGGATAGATACATTGAATTTGGGTTAAATATGGTAAGATTTTTATATCCATACTTGGCATGTATGCGTTAATTTAAAGATTCTCATTTCGAGATAAAATTTTATTTTAATAGGATAAATTATAAAACAATATTTATAAATTTGACTTTTATTTAAAAAATACTCGGGAAATAGAAATCTGTTAGAAATGTTATTATAATTTTTGTTTGGATTAAACACGACATTCATGCACATTAATTTTTCCTTCCATATTTATAAAAGGTAGAACATAATATTACAATTTTTTATTTATTTTTTAACGAATTTCAATATTTTTTTTTAATATATAATTTAACCGTTATTATTTAAATTTTTTAGTTCATAATTTTGTACTTTTGTGCACTTTTTTTTTTTTAAAAAGAAGTAAAAAACAAAAAAGAAAAGAAAAACAGCAAGAAACAAAATTAACAAGCTGGGATTAATAATTAATTAATAATAATTATACCCAAGAAATTAATATTAAAAACAAAATTTGTTGAGAAATAACTGTAATTAAAAGACAAGACAATGGAGAAACGACATGTCGTCTTTAAGCACAAACGTTGTATTTGAACGATAATCTCTTGCGCTCGAGATCGTATCCGACCAAAAAGTTCACCTGTGCTAAGTTTCCAAAAATGGCAAAGTTCGCCGACGGCACGAAAGCCAAACAAGCCACATTATCAGCCACCATTGCAAATGTATTCAACGGTAACAACTTCACGTCGGCACCGCCAGCAAAATGTGCCGTAATGACCGGAATATTCAAACGATCAACGCTGCATGCGGCGAAGCAGAGATCCAAAACTCCAGTCGGATCATTCACTCGCTTCGCTTTAACAACATGCGCCAATGTGGAAGCAACACCTTTGTACAAATTCGGGGGTAGAATCGTCAATGTCGTACCAGAATCGATAAGGATATTCCCTCGTTCTACGGCCGCTGACATGTTGTTCGCAGCCTTAAACCGCTTGTTTGCAACGGACATTGCTTCGAGAGTTACGTAATAGAAGGTATTGGGTTCTTTTAATACGAGAGGGGTAGAAATGACTTTTTGCCCTGAAACAATGGCTTTTTTGCCGAAACTTATTTTGCCTGTTACATTTTTGTCACTGAAGAATGTCGGCAAGCAATACGAGAACCGCCGTTTGACGGCGGCGATTTTTCTCATTTGAGAGATCAAAGAGAGAGGGCCGCCGCCGAGTCCGATAATTCCTGAGGTATCTCCGTTGAAAGTGCCGCCGTTCACATGGCCACATCCAATAACTGTCTTGTAGAGTTTGAAGGATCCAACAGTAATTTTCTCAGATGCTAGGTCGCCGTACGTAAAGGATTGGTCTCCGTAGCTATAACCGTAGCTGCAGGTTCGGTTGTCGGGTCCACAGCGATAGTCATCGAGAGAGCGGCAAGCATTGGAAGTGCAAGACACGTGGCGGTAGGAGAAGGATCGACGTGGATTAAAAATGGGAAATGATTGGTTGAAGCATTTGTGACATGGCATGCACTGGGTCCACGTCAGGTCGCTGCCGGTATCAGCGATGGCCATGATTTTGACCCGCGGGGTTCCGATGGAGATGGACATTAGGAACTCGCCGTCGTCGGGGATGATCCGGGAATGGATGCCAGTGGTGGAGACGGCGGAAGCGCGGTTGAGGAGGGTGTCGGAGCGGGAGAAGGAGCGGCGGAAGGCGTTGGTGAGTCGGTCATAGTGGGAGAGAGATGGGTTATAGAGAGGGGAGAGAAAAGAATCGCGGTGGAAGAGAGAGGTGGTGAAGCCATGGCCGCCGTCGCCAACGCCGCCATGAACGGTTGCTTGGGAGAAGGAAATGAGGAAGAAACAGAAGAAAATTGAAATGGCAGCCATGGATTCCAGTGGGAAAGGTTTAGAGGGATGGGAGTTTATTGAGTGCCCAAATTTCGTATTTTATATATGATAATTTAGAGAGAGAATATAAATAAATATTATGATTTTTTGACAGAGGAGAGAGAGAATTTGCATGAGATTATATGACGTGGATTTTCTTATATTTCCTTAAATTATAGAAAATATGTCTCTTTTTCATTGTCCATAAATAATAATAATAATAATAATAATAATAATAATAATAATAATGGACTCAAATGACACAATTAAATGGTGTAGATTTTCTTGATTTTTTTAAAATATTTTTTAGGTAAATAATAATTATAATAATAAAGTCCGATGGACCATAAATTATGGAAGACATGTTTAATATTTAAGTATAATTAATTCAATTTTTCTAAGATAAAATATTTATTAATGCAATTTTTACTCTAAGTTTGTATTTAAAACAACTTCCTATTTGGATTTTTGTTTTAAAAAAGAAAACTTTTTTTTGAAGTTTTGTACATTAATTCATGAAATTCAAGTTATCATAATTTGTTATAAAAAACAGAAAGCGGTCGAGATGTAATATGTATCATAATTCAATAAATAAGGTATTCACACATTTTTTTTAAAATAATTTAAAAATGATTCAAATAGGTAAAAATTCAGACACAGATCAGAAATAAGAGATAAGAGACAAAAATAAAGGCATTATTTTCTATGTTTGCATAACGAATTTATATGAAAAATTGCAATTTTTAATGCAAATCATAGGGTTGTTTTTCCCTTTTAGGATGGTTGAAATTTAAATTAATTGAGATTCTATACCTTTCTAAAATATATATATTTATTTATTTATGTATTTATTATTTCTATTATTTAGATAAATTTGAACTCAATTAATTAATCTTTTCGAAATAGGCAAAAGATTACTTTTTATAAATACGTCGTTTAATTCTTAATTAAATTGAGTCCGACATAATCTTCATTTTTTTCCTTGGAGATGTCACACCAACAAATTCATGTGAGATTTTTTTCATTTTTATTCGAATTTCAACATTATTATACTATAAATTAAGGAGAATTTTTATAAATGAGTTGGGTTTCTAAACTTTAACAAATTATTTGAAGGTAAAATTACTTTGTAACTAATACAAAATAATTAAAAGTCAAAATCTTTGAAATATAAATGGTAAGTGAAACTTAAAAGGTGACATGCATTACAGATAAGAAATTCATATATAGAAATATATTAAATTTATCAAAATTAAAAAAAAAAAAGAAAAAAGAAAAAAAAAAAGATGTCGCTTCTCCACCGACTATGAAAAAAACTCATGATTTAATTTTGTTTAAAAAAAATTAGATAATTAGTGATGATGCATGTATGCTATTTTTCAGGTGATACTTGACTTTGTATGATTCACGGTGATGATGTCTTAGTGTTGATTTCGTGGCTAAACGTATTAATATTTTATCTATGTTTTTTTATCAAAATCTATAAACTTTGAGACTTTGATATTTTTCATCATTCATCATTGACATTCAAAATTTCGACTATCAATAGGTTAATAGAAATAATATATATATCATACGATAATAAACAACCGACTTCATTTAAAATTCGTTAGAACTTGAAATCACTTAAAATCCTTCTTATAAAATATATATATAATATGATGAATAACAATCATTTACATTGAACACCAAACATTGCTGTACATAGTGAAATACATATGCCACCTAATGTCCATCAAGGCACTTGACAACGAAAAGTGACGTATATAATTTCAAGGTGCTACTTTCAACCTTCGGTAAGAAATGCAACGGATGATCCAGGAGAAAAGAATGACCAAAACCTTGTGGATTGGGCAAAGCCACAACTCGTAACTCTCACAGATCATCATGCATAATGTTAGATATGACCCACGATTGAAATATATTGAAACAAATAAATTATGTAGAAAGAACAAATTAAGGGAAGAGATCATTTGAAAGAAAGAATCTTAAACATTCAATTATCATGGTTATTGTGAATAGAACCTACATGTGACCGTATTTATACGGGAGAAAGTACTAGCAAATGTCCTAAACTTTCACGACAAGTTAGCCACGATTAACAATTTTTCTAAACTTACTTGAGTTAATAACTGCCAACAATTATCCTAAGATTGTTTCAAGTTAATAACTTCTTTTGCTAAGTCAAACTTATTAACACACAATGTCCTCTAGGCTTTTGTAGACGGATTTAAGGAAAGAGACAAGTCAAGCTTATTCACTCACACATAATCCGGCCTTGGCTTTGTGGGAAAACGAGAAAAGTGAATGACCAGTCTTGGCCTCCAATGCAGGGCACCAGCTTGAATCCTAAAGACAGACCCAGAATGGCAGCCATTGTTAATTCTGGCCACTAGTTCTGCCTCTGCCTCACCCAAAAAATGCCAGAAATGGGGACTCTGCTAAGGCCAAAATGGAGAACAGGGTGCGGAAATCTTCCGCAATCATCTCTGGCTACTGTGAGCCACAGATGATTTGTGTGTGCATCTATTTTGGCAAAAACCTGCCAAGGTTCTATGTGAATATATTTGTGAATCTTGAATGCTACAATATGTAAATGAAGAGTTTCTCCCCTTTGATGGGATTGTCCTCACCTTTCTAAGAGTCTAATAATAAATGTTAGAAGTTAAAACAAGACTCGGAATTGAACTCAAGAACAAACAGAACTATGAATGATGGATGAATCAGATCTACTAAAGCACAATTCCCAAGATTGTTTTGAAGAACAGAGTAGCAAAACATTCAGCTTATCAAAGCAACAACTTAGAGAGAAAAAATTTCAAGTTTCAAGGACAGATTACCAATAAGAATAATAAATACCTCTTTTCTTCAAGAAGAAGCCACAGCATGTGAACTGCATGGATCCGCATCAAATACTTGCAATACAAATTTCCCCAAAATCTGCCTCATTACAGTGCAGCTTTGTCTCCTACCCTTCTGGGGTTGACTTCCTAAGCTTCTCTTCCATATCACACTCAAAAGTCTCTGGCCGTAACCGCTCAAGTCCATTTCTAACAGATATTGCCCTCTTTAAGGTAGACTTAGGCTTTTACAAATGGTATTAGAGCCAAACACCGAACGTTGAACCACCAAGGAGGGTGAATGGTGTGGATTGTGAGACCTCACATTGGCTAACAGATATTGTCCCCTTTAACATTAGGCTTAGACTGTTACAAATGGTATTAGAGTCAGACACCAAAAGCTGAACCACCAAGGAGGGTGGATTGTGAGACCTCACATCGGCTAATAGATATTATCCTCTTTGATGGTAGGCTTAGTTGTTACAAATGGTATTAGAGCTAGACACCTAACGCTGGACCACCAAGGAGGGTGGATTGTGAGACCTCACATCGGTTAGAGTAGAGAACGAAACAATTGTTATAAGGATATCAAAATCTCTCCCTAATAGCTCTGTTTTAAAAACCTTAAAAAGAAGTTCAAGAGAAAAAATCCAATGAAGACACTATTTGCCACCCAATGAAGACACCGAAAGACTGCCGTTCAAGAAGTTCAAGAGAAAAAATTCAATGAAGACAGTATCTGCAACCTAATCAAGACAATATCAATAAGCAGTAGGCTTCACCAGACCAACGGCAACGGCCATATCAGGCCGTTTTTAACACCATTTGTTAATGAGGAGAGAGAGGCAGAGACGTATTGCGTTTCATGTGGTAGAGAGCAGCCTTGAACTGGAAGAAGCAAAAACGGTGGAAAATATTCAACCTTTTTCAATGGGAAAGGCCGCGAGAAGCGCACTTTGAGACCAAAATAAACCAAAAAAAAAAACTCACAAAACTCCTTTCCACTTTGCTTCAGTGCGTACCCAACTCCCCCACTTTCCCCTCCAAAACTTTTCTTCCAAAAACAATTTCCATGGAATTCAACCCCAAAAAAGACACTCCATCTTCTTCATTTCCCATATCCCTTTCTTCTTCTCCATCCCCAACAATGGCTTTCAACTCCAAATTCCAAAAGAAATCCACTGTTTCCCTCTCCCACTGCAATCTCTGTACCACCCTTTTCTTCATCGTTCTCTTCACAGTCCCCACTCTGTTTCTCCTCCACACTTCCACCATCTCTGTCTGCTCCCTTTCTACCTCCACCGCCCGCCTGAACTCATGGTTTGGAGACCTTCGCGATGCTCAATTTTCGTGGAATCGCCTAGCTTTCTCTGAAGATCTTCCCCCACCTGTTGCTCTCAAAATTGCTGTCTTCTCAAGAAAATGGCCGATCGGAACAACCCCAGGTGGAATGGAGCGCCATGCTTATACGCTTCACACGGCTCTGTCTCGCCGTGGCCATCGCGTTCATGTTTTCACCTCACCACTGCCCGATTATGGCGTTGTTCAAAACCTCTCGTCTGCAACTTCAGCGCCGTACATCCATTGGCACGACGGTGAACCAGGCCGGTGGCGCTACAACAAAGCTTGGGAGCAATACGAAGAAGAAAACCGCCGAGAACCGTTCGACGTTGTTCACACAGAAAGCGTTGCACTTCCTCACGGAGTAGCCAAAAAGCTCTCGAATCTCGCAGTTTCTT
Source organism: Cucurbita pepo subsp. pepo (assembly GCF_057944985.1). NCBI lineage: Eukaryota > Viridiplantae > Streptophyta > Magnoliopsida > Cucurbitales > Cucurbitaceae > Cucurbita > Cucurbita pepo. The sequence goes on from NC_141798.1 coordinate 2,600,002, forward strand.
GGCATGGGATTGCCCTAGAGAGCTTGCAATCGGACTTATTCCAGGACCTAGCACGCCGGCCGAACGAGCCGATGTCGCCGGCCTTCAACATGAATATTCAAGGCGATGTCCCGAAGGTACTGAACGAGATTCGATTCTTCAAAAATTACGCTCACCACGTCGCGATTAGCGACAGTTGCGGAGAGATGCTCCGAGATGTGTACCAAATTCCAAGCAGAAGAGTCCATGTGATCGTCAATGGCGTCGACGAGGACGATTTCGGCGAGGATTTCAAATTAGGTCAAGAATTTAGGGCTCGAATCGGAATACCTGGAAACGCAAGTCTAGTCCTCGGAGTCGCCGGAAGATTAGTGAAAGACAAAGGCCATCCGCTACTTCACGAAGCTTTCTCCATCATCACAGAGCAGCATCCGAACATCTACCTGATCGTCGCCGGAGCAGGACCATGGGAACAGCGGTACAGGGATCTAGGTCCTCGAGTTCTGGTTTTAGGATCGATGAGTCCGTCAGAACTTAGGGCTTTCTACAATTCGATCGACATCTTCGTGAATCCAACGCTACGGCCACAGGGATTGGACCTGACTCTGATGGAGGCTATGGCAAGCGGGAAACCTGTAATGGCGTCAAGGTTTCCGAGCATAAAGGGCACCATTGTTGTTGATGATGAGTACGGATTCCTCTTCGCTCCAAATGTGGAATCATTGGTGGAGACGCTGGAAGTGGTAGCTAAAGAGGGTTCCGATCGGTTGAGGCGCCGGGGAAAGGCCTGCCGGCGATATGCGGCGTCCATGTTTACCGCTCGGAAGATGGCTCTGGCTTATGAGAGGCTATTTCTCTGCATCAGATATGAAGCTTTTTGTAATTATCCTTAAAAAGGGAAGGTTAATTTTGTTCAAATTTGAATGTTGGGATCAACCATTTCTTTTCATAAATTTGAAATTTTTACTCATTAAAAGTTAATAAAAAGTTGGTGCATAGAATTTCTAGCTCTGCCTCTAGTAACAAAAATTCTCACAATCATTGGCTTAGCGTGAGTGCAAAGTCCATAATGCCCAATTCCAGAGGAATTTTGAAGGTTCGTTTTCACAAACCAACTCCAAGGAGTGGGGGTATAAAGAGTAAAATGACAAATTCACCTCATTGGGATGAAGGAAATGGGTAGCATCTATTTTCAGCTATAAATACAAAACAAGCCCATCTTCACTTACCTTATTTGGAGAAGATATGGCTTGGCCACTGCATTTGTGAGAGAGGCTCAGACAATGAACTCCATGTTCTTCACGTAAGACCCTTCAACTCTCACCCCCATGATCTAATTTCTCCTGTTTGATGAATCTGTTTTTCTACAAGAACAAATAATTTTAAGAACATCAGAAATTTGTTTATCATTCATATTTTTCATCATGATCTTGTCCTTGATCTGCAACAAGAATTCTGCAGACCAAAACTAAGGAGAGCAATTGAACCAACTCAACTAGGTCCATTTGAAGTAGAAATCGAAAAATAATCCATTAGTTCGGCTTCGATAAATTTCATAGTGTCCAATAGGTTCAGTCGGGCAGTTAGTTCGATTACAGGGGGCAGTGAGATGTATACAAAAATACATAAGATATATCGGTATAGTACATTACCTTGTTTTACTGACTTCGTTGCATTGTTTGGCACCCCCATTGGGAGAAAGGGCTCCCTCTTCTTTCTCCAGATATGATGAGGGAGAGAGTTGAAACAGAAAGCAAGGAACTGAAGAGCAATGAGAGCAATTTGTATAACGGCCCAAGGCCATCGGTAGCCGATATTGTCCTCTTTGGGCTTTCACTTTCAAGCTTCACCTCAAGGTTTTTAAAAGCTAGGAATAGATTTTTACATGCTTATAAAGAATACTTTGTTTCCCTCCCCAACCGATATGGGATCTCACAATGTGTAGGGTGAGGTAGCCACATGGATGCTCGACAGACGAACCGGAGTTTATTATCCAAAAGGCCACGAGAAGGTCCTCGAGAGCATTCCTGATGGAGGTGGGGCTGCAGTTAACACCCAGGTCAATTGGTTTAGTGATGAGAACAGTTAAAAGGGATGTTTAACAAGGGCCTGTAGCTCCATCCAGACTACCTTATTGCTTCTGAATTCACAAAAGGCAAATAGAGCTAGGCCCTTTTAAAGTCAACAACAAGCACAGACAACTCAAGAACAAATGTGCAACCCATGCACCAAATCCAATCCTGTTCAAGTAAGGTGGTCGTATATGTTTTTCCTTCGAGCCAAAAAATTCTTTGTATGTGAGTGTCCGTGCCTACTTACACGCACCTTGACTAACCGGACCATATTACATTTAGTTGACAAAGAAATTGATCAAAAGATGGAGTAGATGAACTTACACGTTCATGCAGGTGAGAGCCATTTCTGCTTCCCATTCCAATCTCCATAGAAGCAGTTCTTATGAACAACTCTCAAATACGACATTTTCCCCTGCGAACAGCCACGTATATATTAAAGCCTGCAAAATTTACATCAACACAATAAATACTCAGTTAAAAGTTATGGAAAATCTAGATATAAACAAGAAAATTACATACGAGATCTAATATGTTAACCAATTTTCATCACTGGTTTTGGGTCGGAGATGCTATGACACTCTATCATTAAACAAACTGCCATCTTTTTCTATCGGTGAGGATCTCAACTGATCGCCTTATGTTATCGACGCACTATTTCAATAGGCAGCTAAGCATTTCCTGATCTGTTAAAAAACAATATCAAATTTTCAGAACATATGCTTCACCGGTAGCCGACGTATAAACTAATGACATTATATACAAAGTGGAAATAGAACACGCTATAAAACAAAGCCTACCAACCTGCAGACACTAAAGACGTCTCTTCCATTTTTGGCTATTTCGTTTGGACGAGAGAGGGCGGATAGCCTCCGATATTTCCGAATGAATAAAGAAAACGATACCGATGGATCTTGTCACAGATGAAATAAAAAACGATGATAGAACAGAGGTAGAAATTTCAGATCAGTTGAACGTGAAGCAATAATCACATTATCAACAGAATTTAATGAAGTAATGAGAAACCTCTGTAGAAATTTAATCAGTCTTGGCTAGCAATTGTAGGTCGATTCCAACCGTGTACGAGAGTAGTGTAAGTAATTTCGTCTAAAGATAATCGAGCCGTGGACATTTGATCACAGATTTTATAAGCTTCATCCATGTCCTTCCCCTTGTATAATCCATTAGTCAAGGTATTGTAAGTAACAACATCTGGGACGATTCCACTTTCTTTCATCTTGCTCAGAAGCTTATTAGCTTCTTCCATATTCCCTAATTTACAGTACCCGTCAATCATGACCGTGTACGTAAATTTATTAGGTCGTATGTTAAAAGAGATCATTTCAAGCAAAGTAGCTTCAGCAATATCCGTTCGCCCTAGCTTACAATAACCGCCAATTAACGCAGTATAACAAACAACATTCGTCAACAATCCCTCCCCTCTCATTTCATCGATAAGCTGTTTCGCTTCTTCAACACGGCCAACGTTGCACATACCGTGTATTAGAGATGAATACGTGGAACAAGTTGGAAACATTCCCTTACTTTTCATATCATCACGAACTTGCAAAGCTGCAGCAACATTTCCGCTATGACAGTTTGCTCTGATTAATATATTATAGACAATGGTATTTAGCTCCATTTTCTTAGTGACCAGCTCATTGAATAATTCTTCAACATCTTCCATTCTGTTAGCTTTACAATAACCATCCATCATTACCCCATAAGTGTAAACATTAGAAACCAATCCATTAGCTTTGAATTCATCCCAAAGCTTAATAGCACCATCCAATTTTCCTGCATTACACAGTCCATGCAATAGCAAATTGCAAGTGTAGATGTCTGGTTCAATGCCTAGCTTAGTCATCTCGTCTTTAAGTCTAAAGCATTCCTCGACTTTTCCCGCTTTGCAATAACCTAAAATGAGTGTATTGTATGTGATCCGATCCAATGGAAAACCCCTCTCCAACATCTCCTTGAGTATTCTCACAGCCTCTTGCAAATTACCAGCTCCACAAAGTCCATGTATTAGAGCGTTAGAGGTCGCTGTATTCGCTGGAGAGCCTTTCTCCAATAACCTAAACCAAAGCTCAGTTGCGTCTAAATGTTTACCATCCTTACAGAGTCCACATACCAATATGGTCAACAGATGATCACTAGGCCTGAAGTTCTTTGATAACATCACCATGGTAAATCGCAATGCAGAATCAAATCTCGACTTTGTACATAACCAGTGGATAACCGAATAACAAGTAACACGGTTTATAGATAGCCCTTGAGATAATATCTCCTCTAGAGAATTCTCCGCTCGCTCGATTTGATTACTCTTGCAAAACCCTATCATGAGAGAATATAAAGTAACTGAAGTATGAGTTATATTTTTGGATATCATCACATCTCTAATCTTAAGAGCTTCATTGATATTGCCCATTTTGCAGTATCCATCAATTAAAGTATTGTACACAACTGCATTCGGAACAAAACCCGTGTCTACCATTTCATTTAAAACGTGATTTGCTTCGTCAAATTTTTCGAGTTTTGTCAAACCATTAATAAGCACACTATAAGTTATAAGACTTGGCTTTACCCCTTCTATGATCATCTTCTCCTTGAGCTTGAAGGCATCATCTAATCTCCCATTCTGGCAAAAACCATGAATAATACTATTATAAGTAACAACATTAGGAGAAATACCTGACTTCTCCATTTTCAAGAATAACTCAATGGCATTTTCCATCTTCCCTCCCTTGCACAGAGCGTTTATTACATTCGTAAACAAGAAAACATCTGGACGAACACCACGGGACATCACTTCAAATACTTCACAACATTTTTCAAGTTCGTTAGCCTTCACCAAAGAGCTCAATAAAAAATTGCAAGTTTTCAATGACGGAAAAATTCCCTTCCGAGCAAACAAATAAAACGCATCAACAGCGCAACCAAATCCAAGATTCCTGAATTGTGTGCTGTATACATGTATCAACAAATCAAAAGCCTGTGTCCATTCAAACCGCCCAACAACTGAAGTTAATCCTAACAATGCATTAGCTATCTCAATGTGAAGCTTACTCAAATCGAAATTCAACACCGGGAGCTTCCCATCTATCAAACGAATCAGAAGCAATCTCGCAGGGGGTAAAAATTTGGAATTAATAAGCAAAAGAATCAATATACAATAAGAACGAGTGGTAAATCGAAATTTGAAAGAGTCAGAAGCAAAGTAGAAGAAGTTAAGACAAGTTTTGGGATTGGCTTTCAATCCAACGGAGAAGAACATCCGATCAAACTCAAGAGGAGACAAATGAGGGAACAGAGCTCTACATTTAGAAGAGTCCAGAGACGAATTAGAGAGAATAGAAGATACCGAATATAACAACTGATCCTGGAGCTGCCATGGCGGCTCCTGGTGGTGTTCTTTATGCGGTTGGGTCGATAACACACAAGCCAACCGGCGCGAGAAGGGAAACAACACAGGAACTGTCTTATTGATTTTAAATCTAGTCAAATGCATTGAAGAACAAAGGTTACAAATTAGAAGTTAACGAAGAATGGATTGAAAAGCTTAAATCAATCAAGAAAGTTGAACAGGATTGTTAAGGATGGAGGAAAAAGCTATGAGATCGGAGGCAGAGAGGGAGGAGAGGGCGGGCGGGCGGGGAAGAACGTGGAGGCCCCGGCGTTGGGCCACGAGAGAAGAAATTGAGCGGCTGATCTTGGTAGAAGTCGAAGTTTTCAAGTGCTGGAATGTAAAAATGGCGGGTTGGACGATTCCTGATTGTCAAATGGGCTTCAGCCCATATTCCTTGGACTGTTATTGGGCTTTTTGTGATGACTCGGCCCATATTCTTTGGACTATTGTTGGGCTTTCTGGCAAAAAAATCAGCCGAAAATAAAAATTATTAAAAAATAATTTTCTTTTAATTATTGTTCATGAAATTTCTAGATAATAATCAATATATAGCTCAAGAAAAAAATAAAAAATTCAAATTATTTTGATATTATCCTATGAATAAAGTTTTTTTTTTTTTTTTTTTTTTTTTTAATGATGAATTATTAATAGAGATAGATATATCTCTTCCACAAAATTGAGATAAGGATTATATTAATATCCACTTGAATTTGATTGTGACTGATAATTAGACCAACCATTACCATACAATAAAATATAAAAATGTCTCTTTATTTCTTGATTTTTTAATTATTTTTTTAATTACACATAAATAAATAAATCAAATTTTTTAATTACACTTCGTAAGCTGGAGAGCCCAACATATTCATTACTTTTCTTGTATTATTAAAAGATTATTATTTTAATATTTTAAAATATTAATTATGGCGACCATGGTCGTCACGAATAATGTCACATGGATTGGTATAAATTATTTTTAAGAAAAGTTATGAAATATTTATTTGATTGATAGGTCCTATATGTAATTGCATGCACATCCCCCATATATTAATACATAATACTAATAAATAACTTAAAAATTAAAATATTAAATTGCAATATTTTATTAAGAGTTGGAGTTTATTTATTAAGAAAAAAAAATGCATTCAATATCAAGAAATTATAAATAAACTTTTCTAGTAATTATAAAGTTTTTTTTTTTTTTAATAGTTAAAATGTATTTTTAAAATTATCGAGAAAAATCACAATTTTATTATTATAAGCTTTTATGACTTTACTTTAAGCTTTCTCAAAAAACCTCATATTAACAAATAGAGTGTTTCATGATTATAAACTCAGGATTATTCCCTAAATTAATCGATTTGGGACAACATTTTAATAGATTTGGTTAAAATTTATATTAATATTAGGATTTTATATATACTTTATTTGTTCCACCCCCATACTACTTTACTGCAAGATGCATGAGACCTTATCCATCCACCCCGCTGTCATTCATTTCAATTCCTTCCCACTTTAATTTCACTTTTTGGTATATTCTCACTTTTATTCTTACAATTAAATTATTTACGTATTTAATAATTTTAATTTATTTACACGAAGAAGCGAGAAACATTTTTTTCTATCAGCTAAATGAGAACGAGAAGACAGTTACTATTGTTGTTATTTTAAAATTACATTGTAATATTAAAATTTAAATTTCTAAAAAATTATATCCTAATATTTAAATTAAAGTTTTTATTATGATATTTTATATTTTTTCATTATTTTTATAAATAAATTCTCAAAAAATAAATAAGAAATTTTGGAGATAATAATCAAAATAAGTATCTATTAATTTATATAATATAATTGTTTAGTTAATTTAATAATTATTTTATTTGCCATTTAGGTATAGATTTCACATGTGATGTGTTTCCCATTTTAATATAATTTAGAAAGAAAAATGGTTTGAAAAATTGAGGAAAAAAGTTAGCCAATTTGCGGTGAACTTTGTAGCTGGATTGAGTCCATCGCCGTCCAATTCGTGTGAACCAAAGAGCTCTGCCTTTCCTTTTCCTCTCTCCACTACACATTTTTAAACCAACTTTTTCTTCTAATTTAATTTTGCCCATTTTTTTTTTTCCAGAATATTCATTTATATCTGCATTAAATTCTTTTAATTTTTCAACAAATTCCCTAAATAATTATTGGATGAATTTTATAAATTACATTTAGTCAGTTACTGCTTGACTTTTTATTTTTATTTTTATAATTAAATTTATTTTTCTTCCAATTTCTCCCGTATGGGTTTTATCTTTATTAAGAAAAAATATTTAATTTTTTGTTACATTTTTTAAACAAAAACAAAATTTATTGACTTATTTTTAAGTAAGGAATCTCATACTTTAAATACCATAATTATTGATATTTCAATTTATGCTCGCCGTTGACATTTTCTTAATGAGTTCTTTCAGTATGTTTTGTGTTCACTCACAGAAAAATTTATAAGAGGTCACCCAACATAGAATTCTCGCTCCTTAAGAGTGAAGACGTTCACTCACATGCATTCTAAATTTTTTTTTAAAAGGTCGCCCGACATAAAATTATTCTAAATAAAATACATTTAATCACAGAGAATCAAAATGAAAATGAATTAAACTTACAAATAAATATGCATATCAGAAGATTGAAAAATTAAACACATTAATATTGCTAACTCTCATTTAATTAAGCATTGACTACTTGATTAATTCAAAATACTTAATTAGTGATCCAAAAAATGCATTATTTTTCTTAATTATCATTATATTTTCATAATTTTTTTTGGTAAGGACATTTTTTTGGTAAGGCTATTTGCATAAAACCCCATCATTTTCATTTATTAACTTACTTTTCAGATCTTATATTTAAAATTTTGAATTTACATATTTTATCGGAACTATTCATCAATAATTTACATGTATTATTTTATTTGAAATTTCGTATTTAAATTTTCATATCTCAACGTAAAAAATTCAGGAGTTGACACATATTTCAATATTTAATTTTTTACGTTTTGATATAAAAAAATTAAACAATAATTGACATGCTGTGAGATTTCATAAGATAATAACGAAACATAACAGACTAAAGCTGACCATTCATGTTTTTTAAAGTTTAATATTAAATTTTTTAAAATAATAAGAGAGAAGGGAGAAATTAAAAAGTCAATTATTTAATTTGGGAGAATAAAATTAGTAAAAAAAAAAAAAAAAAAAAAAATACAAAGAAAGGCATGTTACTTTGTTAACCAAAACCATGTCGGTGGGATACATGTCCTAATCGCTCACTGTCCATTGGACCATAAATGGGAGCTTTCCTTTTGACTTCCACTTGCAGACAAACAACACAACCCAATGGATACTTTTGTATTATAATACTAATTATATATAAATTATTATTACTTTTCAATTTCTTTAATTTTTTATTTTTTATTTATTTATGATTCGATTCATTTATATACTTTTATTTACTTAAACGTCATATTTATTTAAATACCGTATTCGATAGAATATTAAAAGTTTGAGTAAAATAATATTTTAGGTAAAAAATCCCTTTAAACTGGAGGATAAAAGTCAATATATTTTCCATAAAATAAAGGTGAGAATAAAAATTTTAATACGACGGTAATATAAAAAGTAAATAAATCCAAAAAAAGACTTGGGAGAATTTATTCTTAACCAATAAAGTTGTGCATAGCGTATACGGTGGGCATCCATCCACCGAATAATATTTCCGAGTCATTTTTAACTTGACCTATATTTAAGCAGGTCGTTGCAGAAGGAGGGCGTGGGGCCCACAACGACAAGATTCGTCATTCGTGTCCGATGAAATCCGGGTCGGGTCGGGTGAACCAAAAAAAAAAAAAAAAAAAAAAAAAACAGAACACGGCGAAGTTTTTACTATTATCTTTGAATTCGTTTGGCTTTGGTTGGACTTGGAAATTGGAATGAGTTGTCGGTTCTTGGGTTCGACGCTCTATATCTGTAACAACACATTCTAAATATGAACATAAATCTTCAATCATTATTCATTAGTCTCTTTATAATTCTGTATATAAACAAACCCACATTTCGATTTCCAGAACCAACAAACAGAACTCCAACCCATTTCATTCCGCCATTGCTGACTTTTCCTGTTCCAGGTATTTTTATCAATCTTTTCCTCTTCTGTTCTTCATGTTCTTGATAAATCCTTGTGGGTTTCTTGTTTTTGTTAGATTATTTCAGATATAAATCATTTTTGAAGTTGTTTTTTCCAGAAGATTTGTTGTTTATTGTGTTTTTTAATCATTTGGGTTGTTTGTTAATCAAGAAAACAAGATTAATCCATTTTTGGATTCTTATTTTGACCCAAAAACGAATTTATTTGAATGGATTTTGTTTATCTATGCAGGAAGAAGATGGGCAGTGAAAATTTTGGTTTATGGCTATTTTTTATTGCATCTCTTCAGTTTTTTATTAGAACACAGTGTACTATTGTGGGGATTACTTATGTTCGTGAACCTAGTGTCAAAGGAGCTGGTAAGAAACCCGACCCACTCGACCAACTCGACCAACTCGACCAACTTGATCAACTCGATCAACTCGATGGACTCAAGTGTTTAATTTAGTTTTTTTTATTGAACCACTGTAGTTTGTTTGGATGGAAGCCCTCCAGCTTATCACTTGAGTGAAGGGTTAGGCGCTGGTGTTAACAATTGGTTGATTCAGCTAGAGGTTTGTTCTTTCACTTTGAGCTGAAAAATTCATTCAAGAATATGCATTTTTGTTGATTATTTGTTGAACTAATTTCATTCTTAGGGAGGAGGATGGTGCAGCGATGTCAAGACTTGCGTCCTGCGTCGGGATACTCGTTTAGGTTCGTCTAAGGCCATGGCTACCGAGCTTGCGTTTTCTGGGCTTTTGAGTAACCAACGAGAATTCAATCCAGGTATAGTGTGAGATCCCACGTTAGTTGGGGAGGAGAACGAGACATTCTTTACATATGGCCCTGGATGAACCGTTCGAATCTATTATCTCTGCTATAACAACAATACTTCTATGCTATAGATTTTTATAACTGGAATAGAATCAAAATTCGATACTGCGATGGATCTTCGTTCACCGGAGACGTCGAAGCCGTTGATCCCGTAAGTAGCAATGGTTTCGAAAACTCCTTTACTGATCAACATTGTGAGAATGAATGATATTTACCCCTCCTTGGCATTTCTGAACTAGTGATGATACCTTGGATCAGGCAACCAATCTGCATTTCAGAGGAAAAAGAATTTTTCGGGCCGTGATCGATGATCTACTCGCCAAGGGAATGAAGAACGCGAAGAACGTATGAACTGAACCGAACCAAACTGAACTGAACTGAACTTGCTTGTTTGTTACTACACATTATGATCTATATAAGTACACCTCTCGCATCGATCTTATGTCGTTAACGCAGGCTATTCTCTCGGGATGTTCGGCCGGTGGATTAGGTTCCATTTTGCATTGTGATATCTTCAAATCTTTACTTCCTCCTACTACCAAAGTAAAGTGTGTCTCAGATGCAGGATACTTCGTCAACGTGTAAGCTCGTATTACTTCTCGTATCTCGGCTTTCGTCGTTCGTCGTTCGTGTTGATCTAATGTCATAATGTTGAATACCAGGAAAGATGTCTCTGGAGCACAGCATATCGAGGAGTTCTTTAGCGATATAGTCGCCACTCATGTATGTTCCTCTCTATCATTCTCGACTTTCTTTGGCGTCGATGATCGATCCATTTATCATTGGAATGTTCTTCTTGCATCTTATGAACTTAACAGGGTTCAGCTAGGAATTTGCCTGTACAATGCACTTCAAAAATGAAACCCGAGTTGGTAAGTTTTCGATCGAGGAAACATGTCGTGTTCTTCGTTTCGATGAATCCTATGTTTCTCATCCAAACTTCTGCAGTGTTTCTTCCCCCAAAATGTGATTCAGCTCGTTCGGACTCCAATCTTTATTGTAAATGCAGCTTATGATTCATGGCAGGTAAAGATCATACCGTCTAAACGTGTAAATAACCCGACTTTCGAGCTCGAGTTTGTTGCTTAACTGTTTGCTGAATGAATATTCAGGTAAGGAACATTCTGGTGCCCGGTGTTGCCGATCCACGCCATATTTGGAATAACTGCAAGAACGACATCAAAAACTGCTCGTCTATTCAGCTTGAAACCTTACAAGGTAGCTCTCTCGCTGACACTCGTTTCTTTCTCCATTCGATGTGGGACCCCCACCAAATCCACCCTTTCGAGGTCCAGTATCCTTACTGGCACATCGCCTCGTGTCTACCCACTTCAGGGAACAGTCTCCTTGCTGGCACATTGTCCGGAGTCTGGCTCTGATACCCACATCGGAGGAGAACGAAGCACCCTTTATAAAGGTGTGGAAACCTCTCCCTACGAGACGCGTTTTAAAAACCTTGAAGGGAAGCCTAAAAAGAAAAGCCCAAAGAGAACAATATCTGCTAGCGATGGGCTTGGGCCATTACATCAAAAGTGTTTGTTTTGATCTTTCTGGTTTTGATTTAGATTTCAGGGATAAGTTTTTGAATGCATTGAATGGCTTTGGACACCCTTCATCAAGAGGATTGTTCATAGATTCTTGCTATGCGCATTGCCAAACTGAAATGCAGGAGACATGGCTAAGAGCAGACTCTCCCAAGATCAGTAACACGGTAAATTGATATCGATATCGACATCGACATCGAAAGTTATTACTCGAACGTAAACGTCGTTTTCTTTGTTCTTGAAAGTACCAACTCTTTTATCAAATTTTAAAATGCAGCCCATTGCAAAGGCGATTGGAGACTGGTTTTTCGACAGGAGTGTGTTCCAGAAGATCGATTGTCCATACCCGTGTAACCCGACATGCCATAACCGCATTTTTTAAACGAAATACGACCCCTAATGACGGGTTTATTAACACAGATTACGTTATTGTTTATAACAGAGAAAAAAAAAGAAAAAAAACACAAGTATACAGTTTGAATACAATGAAGCATCATTCATCAAGAGCTCGAAAATAAGAACGAAGGCCGTCGCTGCACCGAACTCGGGGTGTGTCGTCGTTGTCGTCGTCGTCGTCTTCGATTGTTTGAATTGTGTATTAGCTTAGCATTTTCATATTGTTTGAGCCTTTGTATTCTATAAAACTGAATATCACATAATATATTATATTCTCTCTATTTATTGTTTGAGCTTTTAATATTCAGCTGATATAATCTTTAAAAGATTTGAATAGGCAACTATAAGCCAAGAACACATCCAATGAACGCACTCATTGAACCTATAAGCCATGTTATGAGCGCTTGATCGTCAATACGAGCTCGAGTTGACTATAAGTTTTCTTAGGAACGCTTGATCAACCATGCACCGTTCCCCCGCGCTGATTTTAAGTCATCCTAGATGTACCATTCCTCTCGAGTTGACTACGGTTTTGAGCATCATGGTTGAGTATGTGCTTTGTTGACTATAAGTCTTCTTAGGAACGCTCGATCAACAATGCACCATTTCCCCCATGCTGATTTTAAGGCATCCTAGATGTACCATTTCTCTCGAGCTGACTATGAGTTTGAACGTTCATGGTTGAGTATGTACTTGGTTGACTATAAGTCTTCTTAGGAACGCTCGATTAACAATGCACCGTTTCCCCCATGCTGATTTTAAGTCATCCTAGATGTACCATTTCTCTCGAGCTGACTACGAGTTTGAACGTTCATGGTTGAGTATGTACTTTGTCGACTATAAGTCTTCTTAGGAACGCTCGATCACCAATGCACCGTTTCCCCCATGTTGATTTTAAGTCATCCTAGATGTTGCTCTCGAGTTGACTACGGGATTGAACATTCATGGTTGAGTATGTACTTTGTTGACTATAAGTCTTCTTAGGAATGCTTGGTCAACAATGCACCGTTTCCCCGCACTGATTTTAAATCATCCTAGATGTACCATTCCTCTCGAGTTGACTACGGTTTTGAACGTTCATGATTGAGTATGTATTTTTAAATAAATAGTAATAATAATTAACTCGTACTTACTATTTTTGTGATCCCATATTGATTGGAGAAGGGAACGATGTCTTGTTTTATAAGGGTGTGGAAACCTCTTCTTAGCAGACACGTATTAGAACCGTGAGGCTAATAGGGATACGTAATGGGTTATAGCAGACAATATCTGCTAACGATGGGTTTAGACTGTTACAAATGATATTAGAGCCAGACACCAAGTGGTGTGCCAGTGAGTACGCGAGCTCGACACTGGACGGTGTGCCAATGTGGACGTTGTGCTCCAAAGGGGGTGGACACTGTGCCAACGAAGACGCTAGATCCTGAAGATGGTGGATTGTGAGATCCCACATCACTTGGAGAGGGGGACTAGTGATAGGGAGGACGTTGGGACCACGAAGCGGTTGGATTATGATAAATATGCATTTTAAAAACTTTAAGGAGAAATTTGAAACGAGAAGCCCAAAAAGTAAAGTTAGTCCAAATGTCGTCTACTAGCTGTGAGGTTGAGTTTCGTGTGAATAAATATGTAACCTAATTTGCAAGCTTTTATAAATTGAAAAATAAATAAACAATACCCTCCTAGGAGACCTAAATTCAATCATTTATAATTTAATACAGCGTGAGAAAAATTTAGTCGTCCCGGGAAATGTCTTCAACCAATTCGGACGAACGAGATATTTACTAGAGCTCACTGGTTCATTTCCATGGAAGCTTAAGACGTCCGGAGGGTTTCGCGTAAATGGAAGCTTGGAACAAATGGGCATCCGGCAGCAATGGCACCATCGGTAACCAACGCCCAACACCATGTTGAATCTATGTGCTCGGATACGTTTTTAATGGATGTTTGTTTGTTTATTGTAGGCCAGGCATCGAAGGCTGCTGTCTCGATCAATTATGATCCAACTAGACCTTCCCGCTTGCCGTCGACTATGTAAGTCGTCTGGATTTCCGCTTTTGAATGTGCTCGTAACTTGCAATTTCGTTTGTTCGTTGTTGTCTAGGGTTCTTGGTGATTGATTTCTTATGCACTTCACTTTGTTGATTGACAACTTGCAATTTTTTATGCACATGTGGCTTAATTTAACATCTCATATCTTTTGTTTGCTTTTTTGGTCTCTTCTCGAGTTTTGTCTGAAGGATAAAATTTAGTATTTAATTGTGATTTTATTGAAGTTTGAGCATTGAGCTGAAGCATTAGGATGGATCCCACGCATCCCTTTGTACAATGATGCAGTCTTTGGGCATTAGACATGTTTATTTGTCTAAGCTTTTGCTTTCAATCATTATTCTATATGTTCTTTCATGATTCGTTTGTTTATTTAAAACATCCTAATCTTTGCGTGGTTATTGTCCAAACTCATTGCTAATAGATATTATCCTCTTTGAGCTTCCCCTTTCGAGTTTCCCTTCAAGATTATATTTTCGCCCACTGTCAGCAGATATTGTCTTGTTTGAGTTTTCCCTGGCTTCCCCCTCAAAATTATATAGTCCTCTTTGGATTTTCACTTTCGAGCTTCCCCTCAAGATTATATTATTCTCTTTAAGCTTTCCCTTTCGGGCTTCTCTTCAAGGCTTTTAAAACGCGTCTGTTAGTGAAAGGTTTCCACACCCTTATAAAAAACGTTTCGTTCTTCTCTCCAGCCAATGTGTGATCTCACAATCCACTCCCCTTCGGTGCTCAACGTCCTCTCTAGCACACCACTCGGTACCTAGTTCTAATACCATTTGTAACGGCCCAAGTCCATCGATAATAGATATTGTCTGCTTTGGCCAGTTACATATTGCCGCCCGCTTCACGATTTTAAAACGCATCTATTAGGAAGATGTTTCCACAACTTTCGTTTCACTTTCCAATCGATGTTGGATCTCACAAGTAATATATCTAAAAGTAAAAGTACTAGGGGCAGGATAAGATATTCTCTGTGGAAAAAGAAAACCTCCCAATGCCATTGGATTACAGCAGAATAATGCTTATGGAACAGTTGAAACTGTAGAGATAATTATGTAGAAACCAAGAACACACTAGAACAGTTCTGATATCAACTAGCCTTTTCTATCTTTACCTTGAAACTTGGGATGTCTACTTTTAATCCAATATTCTCGGGCGATAGCAACCACCAAATGGACCAAAGGGCTTTTAGCTTTTTTCCACAACTCGTGAGTTGTGACATAAAGAGACTGTATTAATAAAAAAAACTAGCAACAATATTAGCAATTGCTTCTCTGCCATTCATGCTGTATTAGTTACAACATAAATATGTAGTTTGGTTTTTATCGAAACAAATCTAACATCGATGGAACTTTATTTTTCTGAGGTCCCATCGATTGGAGAGAGGGACAAAATATTCCTTACAAGGGTGTGGAAGCTTCTCCGTAGTAGACGTGTTTTAAAACCGTAAGGGTTACGATAATACGTAATGAGTCAAAACAAACAATATTTGCTAGTGATGAGCTTGGATTGTTACAAATGATATAAGTATCAGACACCAGGCAGTGTGTCAATGAGGACATTGAGCTCCCAAGATAGGTGGATTGTGAAGTCCCACATCGATGGGAGGAGAGAACGAAACATTCATTATAGAAAAGAACACTCTTTAGTTGCCTTGAAGTAAAAACCTTGTATGAATGACAAATCTAACTAATAGAAAAGAACGACAAATCCTTGACTCATTATCTAACTGATGTGGAATTTTAGCTGGTTCTTCCGTGTTTCATTACAATGATCTACTATTTCATCACTAGAATTCTTTCAACCATGAATTGACGGATGGAGAAAAATGCAAATATTTTTTCTTCAAGCAACTTTTGACTGTTACAAAGCTATAAAACAGATGTTATTTGATATCGGTTAATATAGGCCTAAATTTATAGTATGCCTTGTTTTTTTTTTTTTAATGATATGAACATAACTCAAATCGACTATAAAGTTAACTAAAAAAAGTGTAAATAATGTTCTTTTTGGAGCTTGCTTCACTAAATTCTTGTTTGTTCGGTTCCTTCGACTTGTTTCTTGTTTGTTCGGTTACTTCGACTTGTGGTCAGGTTTTAAATTTGAAAGTGTTGGGGGGCTTCCTGTGCAAAATTTGTGGAAGTTTTGCATTAAAAAAGAAATAAAAGTGAAATAAAAGTGAATTAATTTTTTTTAGTTGCCCGCCACAATTTCAATAAAGAAAAAGAAAATGATGGGAAGATGAGAACTGGAAGACAAAGGAAGGCCCAAGAAGAAAGTACACAGAACTGAGCCCGGTGGCCCAGGGGGTGCAATTTTCGAAGGGTCGGGTGTTTGAATTTTTCCCTCAAACGGAGGCAGAGAAAACGGCATGTTCTTCGTCTTTTCGATCTGAAAATCAATCAACATCGCTCAACTTTAATTTATGTATTGCTATTAAATCCTCACTCAAAATTACGCTACATGGGTTCCTTATCATTTGCTTTGCTTCGCTTAGCATTTGGATAATCAAGAAAGGGACCCCATTTCCGTTCCACATCTCTGCTCTGCGAGTTACTTTGTCTCTTTCTCTCATCTACTCGCCACAATATGCTTCCAATCCCATGCTTTCCTTTCTTTTTTACTTTCCCAATTCTCCTTCCTTCCTTTTAATCTCTCATTAATTTGAAATCGGTGTTTATGGAGTCTTTCTAGATCTGGATTGTTCGAATCTTTGCCACTTTTTGGATTTTTCCATGGAGTAGGATCGGCGTTGGTTTCGAGGGATGGGATCCAGCGGGAGTAAACCGTCGAGCAGTTCGCTGCCGTCGCCGCCGCCGTCTTCATCGTCGTTGGCGGCGACTCTGTCGAGTTCCGGGAGAATCCAGAGGAGGAGATCCAAAGGCCGGAGAGTTTTCCAGTGTTCTTGCCTTGGGACGCTCTCTGGATCGCACCATAGCGACAATGACGATAATGTACGGGATTTTCTTCCCCTTTTTTTTCAAGATGGATTGAGATTCGAATTTCTGCATCTTTGTTGGTGTTTTTTTTATTGTTTTGGCATTCGATTTCTGGAGAATGGACTTCATATTTGCACAAAACTTAGTAGTGTTTTAACTTTGCGTTGTCTGTTGTCTTTCGATTCATGTTAATTTTCTTGTTTATATTTCTATAGAACTCCAGCATGTTCTGCCCATGCAATTTGGATTATTGTATAAATGGTTCTTGTATTTGATTTATTGGCAGTTTTAATTTCTAATGATCTCTATGAACAAAATTAGAGGTTGATTGACGATGTTCATTATGTTCACTTGGGTTATGTGTTCTTCTGCAGGATTGTGAAAGTGATAACAAAAAGAATGCTCATTATTGTTCATCTGCAAATCATACTGCTCAAGCATTAGATCAGAAGAAAATTGAGGGTTACAGAAGGGTCAAAGCTGAGGAGTCTGTTGAAGCACCTTGCGTAACGTCGAATGTTGAACTTGATGGATGGGATCAAACCGGTGGTGCTGTTACCACCCCTAGAGCTGGTAGTACTTCTTCCCATGCAACCTCCCTCGAACCGTTGAAGTCTTCGAGTAACTTCCTTTCTCGCTTTAGTTTTGTTCCCGGTAATGTAAGCTTCAGACTGAGTAGAGCAAGCAGGTTAGGATCATCTAGATCTTATCCTTTGTCTTCAACTAGTCTCTCAATGTTGAATGACGAAGATGGGCTTCGTTTGTCGAATGGACCTGTCGGAGGCTTGGATGATCGAGATGAAATGCAGCAAGGTAGGGACTCGCTTCCTGCGTCCTTAGCTAGTGCAACTCATACTCAGTATCATGGAGATGGTCCTGCTAATTTTAGGCTGAATACACTACCTTCTGATCTTTCTACTAACTTACAAGACAATCAGGCAGTTTCTTCTACCCACGATGTGGCTCATGATTGTGATAATGCCCGAGTAGAGCCTGATGGAAACGTTTCCCATCCTCGAAATCTACCTGAAAATGAAAGCAGTGAGATTAGACAATCTGATAGACAGACTGGATCTAGGGAACCAGTTGAACAGAATTTTTGTTTCAGTCGGACCCTTAGCGTTGGAAGACTCCGAGATAGGGTTCTTCGTAGATCATCGTTATCTGACTTCACATTGTGTCCTCAGCAACAAGAGGGAGAGGAGAGAGATGCTAGTCAGAGTGGCGATGACCGACATGTTCGGACTGCTGAGACAAGGGCTTCATCATCTGAAGATAATGCTATGACCTCTCCAACAACGTCAGGTTATCCAGCTCCTAGTCTATCTAGTTCCCTGTTTAGCACCCAAGATAATGAAATGGAAACCACTCGGCCTCGAGAAGCTAGATATCACGATTTGCTCGAACACCGGTCAAATTTCCTTGAACGGAGAAGACGAATACGTTCCCAGGTTTGTAATTATTCTTGATGGAGTTCATTTTTATGCTATGGTAGAGATGAAATAGTATAAAAATGTTGTAATGTTGGTCTTTTTTTCTCTCTTGAATCCACTCATTCAGGTTCGTGCCCTACAGCGGTTGGGAAGTCGCTTTGAGAACCTATCTGGGCACGAGAGATCGTGTATATTATCTGGTCAACATAGGACGGGTCATTGTACTTGTCGTATCAATAATCGTGACACAAATGTAAATGATAACACTGATGCTAGAGCTAGTATATCAAGAATTGTAATGTTAGCTGAAGCCTTATTTGAGGTAAGTCAATGTTCTGTCATCTTCTCTGCTTACTTTCCTCGCATTTTATCTATACTATTGAATCTCTGTACTTAATTTAATTAGGTTCTGGATGAAATTCACCAGCAATCTGTAGTCTTATCGTCCCGTCCTGCATCTTTGATTGGCTCTCTGCCTGCTCCGAACGATATTGTAGATTCTATGCCCGTTAAATTTTATTCCAAGTTGCAAAAGCATCAAAACGAGGAAGCTGCCCAGTAAGCATATGCTCTTTCTTGTTTAAGACATTCATTCCACATATTCTTTCGCACGCATAGCTCTTTTCGTGTTTAGTCGAACATTTGTCTGATGTGTCCCACCTTTTATACTATAAATCCACAGATGCTACATATGCCTGGTCGAGTACGATGAAGGAGACAGCATGAGAGTGTTGCCTTGCCATCATGAGTTTCACACAGCATGTGTCGATAAGTGGCTGAAGGAAATCCACAGGTATTAACTGGTTCACATACCGATTTCTGCATCTCGAACTGTATACAGGATGAATGCCTCATTTTCTGGTATTTTTGGAACATCATACACTGGCTTTCACAGACATCATTCATGGGGTGGGCCTGACTTGATAATACTCATATTAGATACATTGTGCCTCAACCAACGACTCGTTGAACAGTCGAACAAATGAATCCTACTTTTGACTCGATCGATGTGTATAGTTTTCACGCTACTGAAGTTCAACCAACCTGACTTGCTCGTCTGTGTTATTATGCAGGGTATGTCCACTCTGTCGAGGTGACATATGCAGCAGATCAGATGCGTTACCAGACGATGTCACGTGAAGGCAATTCATTTCGAAAACCCGCTGTCTGTGATTCTTTTTGGTTGGCTGGTGAGAATATTGTAAGGGAAAAGATGATGAATGGGTATGAAAATGATGCTGAAATTCTGGTTTTTGTTCTATGATTTGTGGTGTCCTTTTATAAGTATTGACTTGCTAGAGTGTTGTAATGAAAATGGACCCAAAAGAGAATCTCACGAGCCTTCTTCTCCTGTCCAAGATTGTGAATAAGATAATGAAAGTCTTTTCTCTACACTTCCTGTCTTTTTCCCCACTTTTTCCCATAAATTTTGTTTTTTTTTTATTGCTTAATTAACCTTTTCATTTAATTTAAGAAATAAACCAAAATTTCCCATAAATTATTTTTTAATTATAAATATTTATAAGTTTATCTAGCTTAATCTAAATTCTGATATTAAGGTAATTTTTATATTAAATTTAACGTAAGAAGTAAATAAAAAATTTTATTCTAACTTATTTGAAATTTTTATTTTACTTTATATATATATATTTATATCATAAATCCAAACATTCTTAATTAAGCAATATATTTAATAAATACAAATTTAAATTTCTGCGCAATATAAGTGGAGGAAATATATTGATGAATAAAAGAAAAAAGAGAAATAAAGAGAGCGAGAAAAAAAAAAAGGATCAATTAATTGAGATTTTTTATAATTATTGATTTTTTTAATAATATATATATATATATATAGTTGTCTGTTCTTTAATTTTCTGTATCGGGAAGAGAGATTTGTTTGTTTGCTTAATCAGCTATGAGCGCGAGGCAAAGGCGCGTCGTCTGGCCGGAGGGAATGGGCGGGAAGGATAGCTGCAATCGGAATTCTTAAGAGCTACTGGTTCGAACGAATCAATGTAATTCGATATTGTCTGTAAGTAAGTTGCAAGAATTCGACGAAGATGAGCGGCAGCTTGAACGACGATAGTTTCCATCAAGATCTTCAACCCCGAGCCAATAATGTTTCCGACTATTTATCCCACCAGCTTCAACCTCCGCCGCCGCCGCCTCGTCGTCCTCGTGGTTTTGCCGCCACCGCTGCTGCTATAGGACAGACAACTTCCACGGCTTCTGCTACTGGCGGCAAGGCAAAGAGAGAGAGAGAGAAGGAAAAAGAGCGGACGAAGCTTCGTGAGCGCCATCGCCGAGCCATTACTAGTCGAATACTGGCGGGACTCCGCCAGTATGGTAACTTCCCCCTTCCTGCTCGCGCTGATATGAATGATTTGCTGGCCGCGCTTGCTAGGGAGGCTGGTTGGGTTGTCGAGGTCGATGGCACCACATACAGGCACTCCACTCCGCCTTCTCAGTCCCAAGAGGTTGGTACTTTTGGTTAAACTTTTCGCGCTTTTTTCAAGAGTCATTGTCACGCTAATTTTTTCGTACTTAGTTTATCTCTATGAATTCTTTAAAACAATCATGGATTGATCTCTGATGCCACTAAAAGAATCGAAAATGACGAACGTGATTTAAAGGAACACGACAAGAGCATTACTCTGAAATTGCTAATGATGAACGCTGCGAAAGGAAATATGGAACGTAAATGAAGTGTCAACGACAGGTGATAGTAACACAGGCTCAACAATCAACTCATTGCTTATTTTCGCAGTTTTATCGATACTTTTAGAGCAAATGGTAATTTAAGACTTGTGCTATAATTTAGGTATGGATATCTGGCAATGCTTCATAAGTTTCTACTGTCGTTGGAAAACCTTCGTGCATCTGTCGTATATGGTTGCCTTTATTCTAGCAAACAACGTAGATTGTGTTAAGAGTTTAAACTTGAGGAAGATGATATAGATCGAACGCTTCGCACTCTACCTGTCTTTCCAATTAGGATTATAAGATATAAAATATGTCATCATACAAAACGTATGCTCTAATTTGGTTGTCCTAGTTTCTATGCTGCTGCTTAAATCCACTGTATTATCCGTTCTTTCTAAAGCCTTGGTAACTGTTGATTGTAAATACTTCACAGGCAGCATTTCCTGTAAGGTCAGGTGAAAGCCCTATCTCATCCGTTTCTTTTAAGAGTTGCTCTATTAAAGCAGCTTTAGATTGTCAGCCATCTGTTCATAGAATTGATGAGAGCTTATCTCCAGCATCTTTAGATTCGGTTGTTATCACGGAAAGAGATGCAAAGAATGAGAAGTATGCAGCTTTGAGCCCTCTTAACTCAGCTCACTGCCTGGAAGATCAGGTAAAGTTTTTCACTAACTAGCTCCTTTTCTCCCATCCAACTTTATTGTGCTGTGCTAATTTCTTAGAAAAGTAACGTCGTATTATTTAAATAACTTTAAGTTAAACCTTTTGTTTCCTTTCACACGTGTAAGTGATGTTTTATTGTACATCAGGCATTCCTAATGCCTTTAAGGACATGAAAGTCCTCTACTTCATTTTACAAAGATGGACCAGTTAGGACATTGACAATGTAAAGCATACATACGTAGTGTTAATATAGAGATTTGTCTATTTTGAATGGAACAAAGAGGTCTAAGTAATGAATTAGATTCCATTCATCCTGTATATGTCTCTCTCAAGTGACGCATGATGCTATGTCCTAAAAAAGGCTGAAGTCTTCCATTGTAGTTGAGAAATAAAATGATGGGTTTCCCCTTCTGCATAGGAAATTAAGAAACTGTTGATATTGTCAAAATTTATTGGTTCATTTTCACTTTAATTGTGATTCTAAGCTATAATTTATTTTATTTTAAATTTTGGGAAGTATTACTGTAGATGTCTGATCCGTATCAAAACTCTGTGATGTATCAAGCACGTTCCTTTATATCTGCCTGCTTCCCTGATTTTTTTTTCTTTTAAAGATTTTGAGTTTGAAAAATCAAACTTTTGGTCAACTGATGCACAGCTTATACAAGATATTCGTCCTAGGGAGAATGAGAGTCAATTCAGAGGCACTCCTTATATCCCTGTTTATGTGATGCTTTCAGTAAGTGGTTTTTTTTTTTTTTTTTTTCTTCAGATTTACCTTCTATGTCGCTTTCACTTCGTCAAAATTTTAATTGCTAATGTATCCCAAACTTTCATGCCAGACTGGTTTTATAAACAACTTCTGTCTATTGATTGATCCTGATGGCGTTAGACAGGAGTTAAGTCATTTGAAAGCACTAAATGTTGATGGTGTTATTGTCGATTGTTGGTGGGGTATCATAGAAGCTTGGAACCCACAGAAGTATGTGTGGTCTGGCTATAGAGACCTTTTTAACATCATACGAGAATTCAAGCTGAAATTGCAGGTATTTCCCAATGATGAGCTGCACGTATGGCTCCATTTGTATGTAGGTCAAATCATGTGAAATCTAAATGAAAGTAGAAGTAGAAGAAACCCATCGGTATATATGCTATAGATAAGTCCTTAAGGAGTTTCCCTTTGTTTATTTTATCACCAACATAAATTGTTTATGTTATCTACTTCGTCATGATTTTTACATTTCCAGAGAACCCAATTTATTGATTGGCCAATTAGTTGCAAAAGGCTATATCATTGCATTGATCTTGATGGGAACAAACTCTTGTCATATTTAGGATCGTTTTGAGTATTCTAATATGACCTTTACTTGCTGCTTATGCACCCATCTGGATTGTTGTCACATTTAGTCTCTTTTTTGTTTTACCGGTCCTCAAATTGCTGTTATGTATTTTGGATTTAAAATAAGAATCACCGTTAACCTTGGGTTTCAGAGGTATTTCTCTGAGATGCGATCATGGTCATGAAAATTCCTAGCCTGCTTTAGGAGCATTGTGATTAATGATTATTGTCTAAAGCTCATGAAACAACCATGGTTAATTGTCTTTATTTCCTAACCATTGTCGAGTCACTTTTGGAAATGTTTTTTCGAAAGGTTGTGATGGCATTCCATGCATGTGAGAGAACTGAATCTGGTGATGCATTTATCAACCTCCCACAATGGGTTTTGGAGATAGGGAAGGAAAACCCCGATATATTCTTTACAGATCGTGAAGGAAGGAGGAATGAGGATTGTCTATCTTGGGGCATTGACAAAGAGAGAGTTTTAAGAGGAAGAACTGGCATGGAGGTGATGAAGCATTTTGTGTGCTATAACACTGCAACTTACAGGATGTCAAACTGTGATAACCTTATATATCTAATGTTTTATTTTACTTTGATGAATTCTATATGCCTACGATGTAATTTTCTTTCCAGTTCTGGCCATGAGATACTTTTATATTATCACCCCTATTATAACCTGGATTTATGTACCTAACGGAATCTTAAATATTTATAGGTCTATTTTGACTTCATGCGAAGCTTTCATACTGAGTTCAATGATTTGTTTGCTGAGGGTTTTGTCTCTGCGATTGAAGTAGGACTGGGGGCATCTGGAGAGCTAAAATATCCTTCTTTCTCAAAAAGAATGGGATGGAGCTATCCTGGTATTGGTGAGTTTCAGGTATCTCTTAAACATTCTCTTCATCATATTGATAATCTCCCATTCTTAGTATTCATTGAGTATTGTGTTTCATATATCAGGAGGGTTCTATCAGCATGTAGTATAGACAACAATTGTCATGCTATATGTGACCTTGAAAGCTCTACTTGAAAGCTCTACTTGAAAGTAATGAACCTACTCATAAAAATGGACCATAATGGCCCATCACCTTGTAAGACCAAGTGGAATAATTTGGGACCGTTGGATAGCTGATTGTTAACTTTGGCAAATTTGATGTGCAGTGTTATGATAAGTATCTACAACAGAGTCTGCGCAAAGCTGCTGGGCTTCGTGGTCACTCATTCTGGGCTAGAGGACCTGATAATTCTGGACAATACAATTCTAGACCACATGAATCAGGGTTCTTCTGTGAACGAGGTGATTATGATAGTTACTATGGGCGCTTTTTCCTCCAATGGTATGCGCAGATGCTGATATATCATGTAGATAATGTCTTGTCTCTTGCAAGCCGTGTCTTTGAGGAAACAAAATTTATCGTTAAGGTATGAGAGTGTTCATCTCACTGGTCAACCTTAGCTTTGTGCAAGTTTTTTCCGTTGCTAGTGACTTATCGTAATGATTGCCTTTTCATGAATTTGTCCCTTGCTCTTTGGGTGATTAATTCTTCTTGAAATTTTCCACCATCAGGCCATTGACAAGTCACCTTCTCATTGAGAACTTATTTTTAATTAGCATTATGACCAGATGTGCTTCTTGGAGCACATTATTTTATTCGGGATTTGTTTGAATGTAGGTTTTTCTTTGTTAGTGGGACTTGCATTAAATTGTCTTCCTTCTCATGGGTACACTTTGATGCCTCATGCCTGAATCTGGATTCCGAATCCTAAACATGGTGCATTACAAATGGTATCAAAGCGGTACCTTTCCTAGTGAGATGTGGTTTGGGGACAAACCAACGTGGCAGTTGGTGGACATGTGACACTTGAATAAAAGAGGGGTACATGAACGAACTGAAGACCACATCCGAATGAGAGTGATTCTTAGAATATGATAGTTAAGAAAAGCTTAAAAGAATTAAAAGTCATTACCTATATCAACAAAGTGCACTTTCCTTTTTGGTGGATCAATCATAGGAACTCCATAATCAAACATGTTTTGCTTGGAGCAATTCTACGATGGGTGATCTTTTGAGAATTTTCTTAAAATGCATGTTAGTGAGGACAAAACATGTTGGAAGGACTTCTTTGGTCTGTAGGGATAGTTTTTACTCTTACAAGTGAGGAGTAAGTAACGTGACCATGTCGCAAAGGATACATGGGAATGTTGGGGCCATTAAGTGCCGAATCCGGATTACAAATTTTGTTTATGGGGCGTGACATACACAATACCTGGTTGTAAATTGTAAGACATGTTAGGAGCCTAGGACTCAACCCTTGTAAGTTACATATACTTTATGTGAGAAGGGAAGTGTAGAGTGTTATATTCTAACGGCATTATGGGTATAAGACACTGAGCTAACAGAGAGAATAATGGGTGCCTATATCGGAAGTGGCAAAGAGGATTTGGGTGTAATAAATATTCCGCTATGAAAACGAGGGAAGTAAAGAGTCTATTAGTGTTCAGAATTTTCCAACTGGGGAAACGAGTCTATTAGTATCTTGGAGCTTTTGAGGTTCGAGAGTTGAATCTAGAGGGTCACACTATGATAAAACCCCCATATCTCTCGTCCTGTCTCTCCTCTATTGTCTTCTCCATTATTCGCCCACCTATCCAAGTTTGTTGCATTCCATTTGATGAAGCCTAGGTCAATATATTGAGCAAGCATGAGTATGTAATCATGTCTCTCAACTATCATTGTATGTTTTATAGGGATGAAAATTCCAGTAGAACAACGGCTGTATTTTCGATTCCCATGCATACTTTTTTTTTCTCGGTACAACCATCGTATCTGTACTCCCTACTTGCATAGTTAATCTTCAATCATGGGTACAACTTCTTTAAGACAATCAGCATCCTGTTACTCATTTTCCAACTTTGGTCCTCGCTTCATGAGTTCAACTTCTGATATGTTTCATGTCTCTATCAATCAATCGTAAGGCATCCGGTCATGGACTTATTGCGGAATCAGTTAAATGCATGTTTTTGTTAACACAGATTCCTGCAGTTTATTGGTGGTACAAAACTTCTAGTCATGCGGCGGAGCTCACAGCTGGGTTTTATAACCCCTCTAACCAAGATGGTTACTCCCCTGTTTTAGATGTTCTGAAGAAACACTCTGTTATAGTCAAACTCGTATGCTCTGGCATGCCAGTTACTGGTCAGGAAGTGGATGATGCATTGGCTGATCCAGAAAGTTTGAGTTGGCAGGTGATGAACTTTTGTAGTATCTTTTGCCTTTTTCTTTGCACCATTGAGCTTCTATGGGTGCCTTCGCTATGATTTTTCTGGCCATTGATTAATGCCTTGATAAAGGTTAATGTGCCGTTTTCCAATGTTATTGAAAGCAACAAAACGTAGGGGAAGACGTGGCTGCAATGGTTACTATAGGGCATATATTCTCTTTAGTTACCATTTTAAAAAAATAAAAAACATTTATACCTTTCAAAATCTCAAATTTGTAAACTGTGATATGAGTTCAGTATGATCAATAATATTAAGTGTACCTGTCGTTTGTTCAAAATTTTCTAGCACCAGATTTGAAAGCACTGACAGAGAACTGGTCTCAAAACAATTTCTTTATTTCTCGACATCTGTGTGTAGTAGTAACCATTATCATGTTGAAATTTAACTGTTTCTGTTCTCTATTATTGTGTTCCTTCTCCCTTATGAATGCCTTTAAAGGGAAATTTCCATGCCTCGTCTACAGATTTTAAATTCTGCTTGGGATCGAGGCTTAGCTGTAGCTGGTGAAAATTCCCTTTCGGCTATGACAGAGAAGGACATATGAGAATTATTGATATGGCAAAACCGAGGAATGACCCTGATCGCCATCATTTCTCTTTCTTTGCATATCGTCAGCAGCCTGCTGCTTTGATTCAAGGAGCGGTTTGCTTTCCGGAGTTGGACTACTTCATTAAGTGCATGCATGGTAAGTATTTAATTTGTTTGTCCTTATCTTAGGGTAATGGGTTGATGCATCAGGAAATTATAAATGGATACCTATATCTATCGATATATATAACTATCTCTCTCTCTCTCTCTCTCTCCCTCTCTCTCTCTATATATATATATCATAATGCATAATTCTTTATAGTACAATTCAAACAGGGTTTTTGAAGAATAGAAGTTATTTGCTTAACCTTGAAGATATATGGCACTTGGATTCATAATATTTGTTTGGCTGTTACCATTTTAACAATCTTTTGCAGGCGAGATAGTAGACGATTTGGTGCCCTGTTGAAGTGCGAGATAGTAGACGATTTGGTGCCCTGTTGAAGTGCAAAATTCTCACTCATACATGGATTGCAAACTGCAGCTACCGTTCTAGACATGTTCAGGTAAATTATTGTCATCTCAAACCTCGTAAAAGAGCATAGTGATTGTAAATTTCATCTTCTATGCGTCGTTTTTTAAGTTGCTGCCTTTGAATGATGAACCCATTAGAGTTTGTTAGTGACCGTTCAGCTGGGAAAATTTAGTTGGTTTAAAATATATATCATGGCTTCAAACTTCAACCCCATTTATATCTGTCCAGAAAAAAAGGAAAAAAAATCCCTTAGCTTTGTGGTTGATGTCTTCAACTTCTCTCTCTAGAAGTTTTGGTTAACCTTCAAGCTCATGGATGAGAGTCGATGTTTAAGGTAGAGAGAGCTATGAAATATAAGATCATTTTTCTTTCATGAGGGTTTTCAAGAATAGGTAATGACTTTGGAGTCAACGTGGACTAAAATCTTGCCTTCCTTTCCTTTGTCTCCCAGATTTGTACACTTTTAGTTCTTAGACTCTTAGGTTAGTGAGTAATATATCTTTAAATGATCTAATAAGCCTTAAGCTTACTATACAGAAAAAGACTTTCAACATTTTTTAAAGTTTTAAGAGAAAAAACAGGAAGAAAAATCTAGTGGTTGGGGTAAAGAACTCTTTATCTTCTCTCTTTAGAAATCTTGGACACTCTCACTCACTACTACAATGGAGAGAATCAGTTTTTTTAGAGTTAAAATTGCCATTGGTGTTTACCGATTCTTTTAGGCATAAACTATAACATTATGTACCAATCCTGGGGAGAGAGCTGTTATTGAACGGCCGAAGGGCTCTAAGTTCTCTCCCTAACATTTTTATCATTTTGTTAAATGGTATTTTTTTTTCCCAGTTAATTAATTAAAGACAACACATTTTGATTTCTTAGCTTATAGAAAATAATGAAATGAAATCATGTTTGGTAATGTTTATTTATTTATTTTTAATGTTTGCAGCAGTTAGAGAAATATTTTTAAGAGAAATGCTCCATGGAAAGGGAAACAAAAGATAAGAGGGAAATTTATGGGGTATAAACATTGGTAGAAATTTATGCTTCGTAGAGATATAAATGCAGTAAAAAGTAATTAAAGAGAGAAAGTTACAGGGATGAAATGTTAGGAAGAAAGAAAATCTTAGAGAGAAAGCAAAGGGAAAAGATAAGAGAGGGGAAAAGTACTATTAATATATTCATGAGGAGTAATTGTGGAACAACCCATCGCTAGTAGATATTGTCTTTTTCGGGCTTTCTCTTTCGGGTTTCTCCTCAAGGCTTTCAAACGCATCTTCTAGAGGAAAGTCTCCACACCTTGATGTTTTGTTTTCCTCCCCAACTAATGTGAGACATCACAAATGGACAACTCCGAGGAAAAGAAGAGGAAGGAGGGGATAACTCCGAGGAAAAGAAGAGGGAGGAGGGGCAGGAACCTTTTCAAATTTCAGTATCAAAAGTGTTTATTTTAAATTTTCTAAAATCAAATTGACGCTACCTGCTCTGCTACCTTCAAACTTCAAGAATCAAAAATCTATTTGGCCCTAAAAACAAACAAACTACTACAACAACAATCAAGTCAAATTAATGGAATCACAGATCATTAGATGTTCTAGAATTATAATTATAATGTTTTTGCATTGCTAAGATGTTTTAGAAACAAATCATGCTTCTGCTATTAATGATTTTAAGAATAAACTTCATCAAAATATCAAATAAGTCTATATTTTAAAATTAAAAAATCGTCTCAATATAAGATTAAAGTGTATATTTAAAAAGGAAAAAAAATGAATTTTATGTTTAATAAAACTGTAAATTAAAAAAAAAATCAAATAGGTTAGAAAAAAAAAATCAAGGAGACAAATTTAAGAAATTTAGTGAACACAACTTAAATTTAGAGATTAAATAACATTTTTTAAAGTTTAAAAATTGATTAGACACCATGCAAAATCCATCTTAGACACATTTAGATGGATACATTTTAAAATTCAAAGATTGCAAATTAAATTAAAAATAATTAGATAAATAATGCCGAACATGCTAACTATGACCCATACCAAAAATAAATGAAAGCCAATTACAAAACCTAATGAATTTATGGATCTCATTAATGTTACAAAGAAACCAAAAGTCCAAATCCAGCTCCTATAAGCTACGTGGTAGCTAGTTAAAAGCTGGGAGAGGAGAAAAGGCAACATTGACAATTAGGCAAAGATGCTCGGAAAAGTATATTATCTAGACATAAGTAACACAATAGTTAGGTCTTCTTTTCACAAGATAAGCTTTTATATAAGTGACAATGGTTTGTTTTTTCCATAATGACCAGCAACATATGCCTAAAGTTGAAAATTAAAAATATTTATTAAATTTGTGCTATCCAAAATAGCTTCAACTTTGAAGTCCAATGTTTGATTTAATAGGAAAATTGAGTTTAAATCTATTAAAATTTATCTCATCCCTATGTTGAGTTCACGTAGAAGGAGCACTTAACTAATTGAACTATCATTTTAATAATATACCTAAAAAAAGCAAAAAAACACAAGAACAAAAAGTTACATATGCCTGAATGGTTTCTTAGTAAAAATGAGACGAAGAACAATTTAAAAAAGGTAATACAATTTTAAAAAATAATTTTATAACAAACAATTTTAGCTTTTATGGTGAACCACCTACCAACCACAAAACCTACTGGCTATTTCCTTTTACAATGAAACACAATCAGTTCACTTCTACTTAATTTCCGAACGGAAGGAATCGGAATGTCTCCATTTACATAGGCTATTATCATGGCATGATGGAGCCAGACGGCCCATGAACCGACAAATGAAAACAAATCCCCTCTTTTCCGGAATACTAGTTTCATTATTCTAGTTCTACTCTGCACTATGCAAACGAAGGGCACAAAATTTCAGGAAACCTGGTTTGGCGGGGAATTCTACAGTCATACAAGAATTACCAGAAGAATACAACTTACAAACTGGTCGCCTTTTTGTCAAACTCATCATTCGCGAACAGATCAATTAATTGGACCAAACACTATTACAAGGTAAACAGCAGTTCAAAGATTATTGTCATCTCTCTCTCTCTCTCTCTCTTTTCTTTGACCTTAGATTTTTTAGCAGGAGCAGAATATGAAGTATAATGTTCTAACAGTTCCGTTATTCTATACGGATTCGAATCGAAGTTTTATGTCAAAATTAGAAGTAGCATCTCTCATTGTGTTCCATGGATGGAAGCAATAAACTGAAACCAAATACCTTCAACGATAATAAATCTGGCTCTATGATACACAAAGTTCTAACAGTTCCGTTATTCCATAAGGACTTGAATCGGAGTTTTATGTTGAAAATTAGAGGTAACATCTGTCATTGTGTTTCATAGATGGAAGCAATAAACAGAAACCAAATAACTTCAACGACAATAAATCTGGCTCTATGATATACAAACATTAGCCTCAATTCGAAACACAGCTAAAGCTCTTCAGTAATCAACTCCGAAAGCGGACGAAAAAGGAAGAAAGATAATTAAACAAGATTCAGAGCACAGACCAGATCTATTAAGTAATTTTCAAACCGGTTATTAATTTCAGTCATGGAGAGAAATCGAAACTAGCAACAAAGTTCTACAACTCCAATCATGAAAAATGCGAACAATTAAATTAACTCGTTCTCTCTCGAAAGTAAGAGAAACTCCGTACCTGAGATCTGTAGGAAGGTAAGAATCCAAGCAATCTTCACCACGGTTTCCGATTCAGTTGATGCAAGGCGGGATCCAATTCGCCCAAACATTTCCCGAACAAGCTAAACCACACGGCGGCAAAGAAATGAAGCAAAAAGTAAAAGAAATAGAAGCAGAGAAAAACAGAAAAAGAAGATGAGGAGATGCCGGCCGTCGGCAAACGCAAACCGGAGCGAAGCAGTTCCCGACCTGCACCAAGCGAATTAGAGACCGACGGTGTATAACTGAGAAGAAACAACGCCGAGAAATTGCCCGCGAAAGATTAAGACGACGGAAAGAAGAGGCAAACAGAGAGAGAGGACGGAGATTAAACCCTACGCAGAGCGAGAAGATCCATGGCCGGTTCAGGGGCCTTTATAGCAACCAGAATCGAAGACGATGAAGACACGTGTCTACCGCCAACTGAGAAGCCGCGTCAATCTAACGGCTCTGATAGGCTGAAACATTGGGGGGTCCACCCGCACTCAATGATCGTCGCTACACTATATTATGGAACAGAGGAGAGCCACTGTGACCTTATTTCTTCCCGGCTCCAAAATCTTCTAGCAAATCTTACCTTTCAAATTATTGGTTGAATTATAAATTTAATATTTAAATTATTTTAAAATTTCAATTAAAAAGATTTTTTAAATTAAAAAAAAAAAGAGTACTTAAATAATAATCGTCTAAATTATTATTAAATTTATATTAAATATATATTTAAAAAAATACACATGATTAATATAAGTAATGACTTTAAATTCAAGACTTTTTCAGTCATATACTGACGATTACTCTCATTCGAATATAGTCTTTAGTTTATTCATATATCCCTCGTTTACTCTGAGTATCACATAATTATTTAAGACGTACGTCCTCAATCAATAAAAAGTATTTAAACTATGAATATAATTTAAAAAACAAGGGTTAGGGAATATAATAAAACTAGATTTTGATGTAAACTTTTTATCCTTTCCGATATTAGGGGACCGCATTTGTTCGTTGGTTTAGGGGCAATGGCCGCTGCTCTAATTTGCCTTTTTAGCCTAGCGGCAAAACATATTTGACCTCCTTTAATATATATATATGACGTGAAGATAAAATTACGGACTTTTGAGATAGTAATGTCCTATCTCGAGCATGCTCGAATTAGCTTTATGTCATTCTAATATTTTATTCTCGATACCATGTCAAAATCAAATCTTTTAAACATATCAACAAAATCGCCCACAAAACTACCCCATATCAACTAAAGTTAAATTCATCGAACTATTTTTCAAATTTATATTCAAGAAAATCGAGCCAATATAAAAATCAAGTTTGAACCGAATGCATTGTCAATTTGTTCCATTCACGCCTTTATGCCATCAATGAATATATTGTAAATTATTTATTTTATTAATCTAGTAAATAATTAAAGATTTAAAGGGTAAAATTGAAAATTTTAAAGTACAAGAATAACTAGTGCTATATAATTTACCCTACAAATTAAAACTTTTGACAGCATATTTTACCCATTTTTTTAATGCTAACTATAGGTCCTGAAAATCAATAATTTTTTTAAAAAATTATTTTACAAAAAGTTTCCATTAATTATTCAATAATGGCATTAAAATTGAATAAAATCATTATGAATTTCCAGTCTGTAGCATCCAATCGTAGGCAACAAAATCAAGCTGGGATTTTTTATTTATTTATTATTTCATTAATAAAATCATCTCAATTATTCTTTGTAAATTTAATTATTGGGTCTATTAATAATTATACTCGATTATTATTTTTTCTTTAATACAACAAAATTACTATATTCAACGGATTAAAATATTATAATTTCGATAAATATTAACTAAATTCAAATTTGAGATAACTAATATTTTAACTTTACAAATTATATAACTCAATTTCGGTAATCTAAATCTAACAAGAATTCTCAATACGCACTACGAATCGTCTAATTTCCCAAGAAATGGAACGGAAATTGTTCCGTACTAGAATTATCCCAAGAACGGAGAAATCATTTCGCTCGAGAACTACAAGGCGAAATCAAGTACGTTCCGTTGGAATGATGAAACTTAAGCCCGCAATGAATTTGGCATACGAATTTCACGGATCCAAACAATCCAACTCGCCATTGAACTCTCGTGTTCCCGTTCAAATCAAACTGGATCAGATCCGTCTTCAATGCGAAATCGACTTCCTCCATTTGCTCTGGATTCAAAGGAATCTTAACCGAATTCACGGCGTAATGGAACTGGACAGAGCTGTTCTTCCTCACATCGAATGGATCGGCTACAAGCTCAGCGATGTTTAGCCCTAGAAAACTCAGGAACAATCTCGTATCGGAGAAACTCGCGTGCGCTTTCGCGTTATCATTCTCCGCCTCGACGAGGATCGTTAACTGAACCTCGAGGCGGCCAGCGATGTCGTTCTGGAAGTTATCGAGATGAGCGCCGATGACACGGATCATCGGAATCCTAGGGTGGATCACTAGGTAGCCAATGAAGACGCCGACACCG
Organism: Cucurbita pepo subsp. pepo; assembly: GCF_057944985.1. Lineage (NCBI taxonomy): Eukaryota > Viridiplantae > Streptophyta > Magnoliopsida > Cucurbitales > Cucurbitaceae > Cucurbita > Cucurbita pepo. The sequence goes on from NC_141798.1 coordinate 2,634,093, forward strand.
GCGATTATGACGGCGATCGAAACCAGAGTACAGAGAACGGCAGCGAACCAAATGAGCGGATGAGTGCGGCGCTTTGCGTTGGAGATCAGTTTCGGGGGCATTTGGTGGTCGGAGATCGCCGATTTGATGAAGCGGCCGGCAACATCCGGCGGCGAATTTCTTGAAATTACGAGGTAATTTGACTCCGCTTTTGTATTGAGATATTTAATTATTGTTTTTATTTATCTTTTTGGCAGAATTCGAATTTTAATTTGGAGGGAAAGGTTTTAGTATTTCTACTTTTCCTGGTTGCAAGGCATTTAAATTCTGAAAAAAAAAATAAAAAATTGTTTGGATGAGCTTAATATTGTTGTAAAGTTAAATACCAATCTTGCACCGCTAATTCCCTTACTATTAATGGAATTCTTTCCTCACTACTCACAAATTTGGGTGGTTACAACATTGTTTAAAGTACAGAGACTAAATAGAATAATTCGATTCCAAAGTTGGAGACTGGTTCATTAGAATTTTATTGTTCCTGGGTCATTAGGGACTGGGTCATTAGGAACCAGGTTCAAGTACACCGGTATGTTAGGATGCCTTAACTGCATACATGACTGCACTTTCACTCAACACCTATCGTGATGATAAAACGGCTCCTCTCACTGTGACCTTCTCTTGAATTCTCAAAACTTCTGTCGCTCTATCACCGCAAGGGCAGAGAACCCATCGCTGTCTCGACTGTACTACTGGAGGCTCTGGAGAAGTCGGAATAGGAGAGCACTCATCTTAGTGTTCTTTACTCAACAATAATAGAGAGCAGCATCTATGGAGCTATTGTCTAATGAATTTGAGGGAAGAGATTCAGACTCATTATATCACTTGAGTGATGGATACGTGTATAAGAAAAGGTCGGAGTAAGAATCTCTCTTTTGTCTAATCTCTAATTCTTCACGTATTTGACGTCTCATTTGTTAGAAAGTGTGTAATAAAAGGTATTGATTTCTGATTGGTTCAAAAATTAAGATTTGAATTAAACATTAAAAGTGACATAGACCAAATTTTTTTACACGATATCAAATATCCACAACTTTACACGAACTTTTTTGCTATAAACGAGCAATAGATCAAGATTTTTAGGTACCATTTTGATTGAATTAGAAGTTGGAGCACTTCAAGAATTATCAGAGAGAACTTTAAATTTTTTTTCATATATCTAGCTAAGAATCTGGGTGAGATCTCACATTGGTTGGAGAGAAAAATAAAACATTACCTCATCTCCAACAAGGAAACCTTCAAAGAAGGCAATACTAGTGATGACACAATCCGAACTAATCTAACCCACATTATTTAATAAGGTTTTCTTAGATTAAAAATTTAACGGCTCAAATAATTAAAACGAATCGAAAAAATGTTTAATCCCGACCCAACTTAATCACTCATGCTGCCATAAATTAGTTTACAAATTCCATGTAAAACTTGGAATTTTCCTCCATTCATTCACATGCAAATATCCCCAATCCTAATTGGAAATAGCCTGCCATTATTGAATATAATATAACTAAATTGAACTCTAAGTCAAATTAATTCCCAAAAAAGAAATTATTAAAGAAAATTAAATACAATTCTTTCAAATTTTCCATACAGGTTGTTCTCAAATAAACTGGTAACTCTCATTCCAAGCAACTAAAAAAAAAAAAGCCTCTTGAAAGAACAATTTCAACAACTAACACAAAAGCAACAAGCAATCCCACACACACACACAAAAAATAGAAAAGCCCCTTAAGAGCTCCCAATTTCCTCTTTAGTCACATCGAAGCTACGCCTTTTCCTGTGTTTTATATTCATTCTCCTCGTAACACCACTCCCCGCCATGGAAAAACGCCGTTTCGTCTACGCCTTAAGCCTCTCGATCGTCGTCTCCTTCGCACTCGTCGCCATTGTGTCGTGTATAGCTGCAGAATTACACAGAACAAAGGTATAGAATTCATCGCACAAGTGTATTTGTTCATTAAGAATTTGGTTTTTGGCTAACTTTTCCCTCTTTTTTTGTAGACCAAAGACCTCAGATTGGATGGGAAACTGTGCTATTTGCCAGAAAGTCAAGCATTTAGATATGGAGTTGCAGCATTGGCGTGTTTGGTTATTGCTCAAGTTATTGGAAATGTTTTGTTCTGCACAAGTTGCAGTTTGAACTCAAGAGGGAAGAAAAGCAATGATCAACAACCTCCTAGAAGATCAATTTTGGCCATAATTCTTCTTGTTATTTCTTGGTAGGTTTGGTTCATTTCTCTTGTTTTAACTGTTTGATCAGCCTTACAAAAGTCATTCAAATCACCAATCAAGAGTCATAAATCTTCAATTTCAAGAACTCATCATCTGGTCTCATTCATGTTTATGTTCAATTTCTTGAGAATTTGCTAATAATTCATTCTTCTGATTCAGAATCTTCAAAGAAATTTGTAAGAATTTGCTAATAGTTGATTATTCATGAAACGAAATAATCAATTCAAATCGAAAATGTAATTCAAGAGGAGATTTGATGTTCTAGGGCAAGCTTTACCGTGGTGATATTGCTACTGAGCGCGGCGACGAGTATGAGCAGACAGCAACAATACGGTGCGGGCTGGTTGAGCGGCGAGTGTTATTTGGTGAAGAGCGGCGTATACATCGCCGCAGCAATTCTGATCCTCGTTTCGACATGTTCGATCGTCTGCTCCGCCGTAGCAGTCTTGAGGAAGAGCCTTCAGATCGACGAATCCAGAAAAACTAGTACACTGCCAAAATAATAAAAAGAAAGAAAAGCGTCGCAACGGGAACGGCAACGGCAACGGCGGCGATCGGAAGAAGGCGGCGAAGCGCCATTGACGAGAGCTCCACGGATGCCATGTGTCCTGTGGATGGCGCCTTCACTGGAAGAAGGGCCTCTTGGATCTCCAGCTAACAGCCTTATTTTTTATAATTGTAAATTGGGGAAAATACACACGAATTTGATAGTTTTTTTTTTTTTTTTTTTTTTTTTGGTATAATAATTGAACAATTTTTTTTAATTAAATTAAATATAACAGTTTCTTATATATATATATATATATATATGAATAAAAGCATAGCAGCACAAAAAGAATCCGTACGGAGCTCGGGTCGGCCCATCTGGCAATTAGTACTGGGCCACTTGGGCCGTTAATAACAAATTTGGGATTCAATTTTGTTATATTTACAATATTGACCCTCTATGTTTGAAATATTACATAATTACCAAGTTTCAACGCCAAAAACCTCCCGCCTTCGAATTCAACCTCTTCGTCTGTTCGTCTTTTTTTGTCGTTGAAGCCGTGACTGGCCGGCACTGACCGGAGTCATCAGCAACTCGCTCACTTGCTGCCGTTTTCTAATTTCTGTTTTATGTTGTTATCGCGCCATTTTCGCAGAGTTATATGTTGGCGTGGAATTTAGCGAGGTAGGGTTGGGGATTGAAGTGTATAAACGTTTTGAAAATGGAGAAGAAGCACGAGATTGGTACTCCGCTTAGCTCCAGCCTGATTGATCTGAAAAAGTCGTTCAAGCTCGCCGTTCGTTCTCTCCTGACTTCCTGTTCCAGGGAGGTAAGCACGAAAGTTGCTATAATGTGTATAATGTTCTATACTTTAGTAACCTTTTGTTCATATTTGTTTCTGGAAATGGTGTGGAATTGATGCTTTGGAATAAAAATTTCCTTATCAAGTGGCAATTTGGTTATGAGAGATATCTATAGGTTACTTTTCTTTTGAAAGAGTAAATTTTGTATAGTTGTGCTTTTTTGTTTCGTAAAGGAGTTTCGGGAATGCTTTTCGGGATTTACGACCGCGGAGCAAGAAAATCTTTATCGTCTATTCGTTCAGGTACTACTGTGCTGCTCTTTTATGTCTTCCCCCATCCTCACAGGAAAGATGTGGTGAAAGAAAGTTAATATCCTGTGGACACAGATGCTATAATTTAAATTGGAGATCTTGTGTTTCTTCTAATATGATTCTTGGACGTTTTCTTGCGTGGATCATTCTTAGTTTTGTGAATGTGCAAATCATGCGTTGTCTTCATGGTTAGCAGCATGTTATTTGCTTTACATGTTAAGAATTTACATATATTCTTATTGCTTTTAGTCTCTTTGGACATTGGAATAATGCATTTTGGTGTTCATCGAACTTTCAGGTTATAACTTCTTTGCATGGAAACATAGAGGTATATTTCCATTCAAGATTTTGCTTCGGAGTCCATCCTGACGATTCCATTTCGGGATCTCTTGTTTAGCAATATGATTATGTTGTTTCTTTCTTTTTCTCAACGTTAAGGCACTTAGAACATGTATGAGAGTAATATTGAAATTGCCAAATCACTTTTGTCATGTTCAAGTTACATGCCTTTAATCCTTCAAAATCATCATTCAAGAGCATCTTAGTATTAATTTTACAGTTTTAAATGTAATTTTAAATTCATCAAAATGGTTTTTGAATAATTAAAATCATGTTTGGGACTGATTTGAATACGACTAAAGCGATTTTAACCATTTCAAAATTGCTCCCGAACATCTTTAATGGCATAATGTGCTTATTCTATGCTTACGCTTACTGTTGTTCCAATTGGATGTTCTCTTTAGTTATTAATCATGTCATAGAATAATCATAACTCTTTATAGTCTTTGGATTTTCTTCTCTAATTATTGTATACAAATTTTTAGCATGGAAGTTCTCATTTCTGCGCTGCAACGAGACACATGATTTAGAATAGAAAGAATATACTTATATATTGTTAATAGAAGATAACAAGCCATGATAACACAAAATTTGATTGCTTCTGTCTCTAAGAGATAGGAAATGGAAAAAAGAAAAGTTTCTCAAAAACACGCAATAATTGTCTATCAGTAGCATGCAAATTGCCTTCGCCTTTTGCAAAAAGTAACCCATGCAATCACCCGAACCTAGGCGTTTGCCATAGTCTAGTGCGGTTTTCCTCGTCCATTGCTGTTGGCTATTCACCTAACCCTGTCTTGAAATAAATCCTACAATAGGCTTCTCATCTTTTACATTTATGTGGTTATCGACAACATTTCATTTTAATTCTCTTTTTACATATTGCACTTCTGTTCAATAACACTGCCATTTCTGAAATATACAGGACGAGTTTGAATCATTATGTATTGAAACCCAGGTAATTCTCCTGTCTGTTAACTTGTTTTGGTTATTTACAATTGGCTCTTGCTCGTTGGATGTGTCAGATTTGTTGGGATGGGGGGGGGGGGGGGGGGGGGGGGGGGGGGGTTATATTATGACATAATATTACTTTGCAGTTGATTTTTTCGATCTGATCCAATTCAATGATTTTCTGTCTCCTTTTCATTTTTGTCCCTTCATGTGTATATATGTGTATATATAATTTTAAGGCATAAGTTCAATAGGATTACAGTGAGGGCCTTCATTGAAATTATTGATGTATTAGTTCTAAAAATCTCAACCAGTTGCACAGTCTTGAATGTGTCAGATGCCTTTGTCCAAATAGGTGATGGTGGGTAAGAATTAGCGAAAATATGTGAGATTGATCGTGATGGTTCACATGATAGGATTACAGGAAAAGTAATCAACATTCTCTATTATTTCATTTCTTTAATGATAATTTTTCTTCTCAATTTCTAACTTTGTGTCACTTGTGCTTTGTCGTGAGTAATTGTAATTTGTTGGGGTTTTGTTTGAAGTGATGATGCATTGTTAATCATTTGTATCTATGTCAGGTGATTTTTCCTCTTCCATTGTGTGATTGTTTGCCTCATTGTAATAGTTTTGATTTATGCAGGTAGGACGTGTACTTGATAACGTTGAACAACTTTTGGAAGAACAAGATCTAGATCCATTGTACTCCAAGAAGTAGGTATCTTCTGCTGGGAGGTTACTTTCTCAATTAGTGGTCCAAATAAGTTGGGTTCTCTGATAGTTAAATCAATGATTTGATGTATAATTATATATAATGTTTGGATGAAAATTTGAAATGTGATTGGAAGTATAACAACTCATGGTGGTTTATGCAATTTTCCCTTGTTTTTCGTTACGCAAAGGCATGGGAAGTGATCTATTAAAGTCGGGCTTCCTTGGGCGGCCTTTACAGATTGAATTTCTCAGATGGAGTTAACAAATAACAATATCTAATGCAGGACTGATATAATGGATATTGCTAATTATCTGTCCATGACAAGGAAGAATGAGATCCAACACTTGAAGGACATGCTGAAAACGGTATGCAACTCTTGTAACAGTAGCGAACTTCTCTATCTAAAAACAAACCAGCTTAACTGACATTGTTACTCTTGTTTTATAATTATTTATTTCTGTGGGTGAGAGGGAGGCGGAGGGGGTCATTCTTAATTGATTCAAGTATAATGGAAGAATTTAGGCCTTTCTTCATTGGTAAATCTTAGCATATCACCGCATTTCCCTTTAGAAGAACTGAATTCTTAGTCACAACATTACTGGTAGTTTTGTGTCCAATGGATCTTTTTTCTGTGATTGAAAATTGAAACAAATGAGTATGCTCTGATCCATCTGTAAGCACGCATCTTAGCTTTTAGGTAAAAAAGGCTCAATAATGCATTTGCTTTTGTTTGCTTGTATTTCTTGGGCGTGTCTCCCTGTGGTACTCTTTCTACTTTGTATTTTATGCATCTTCCTGTACCGTCCTTTCCACTTTAGTTCCCAAAAACAATCTGTGCTGTCTTTTCTTTTATGGTCCTTGCCAGCTGCCAATTAATGCTGTGTGGCTTCTCAAAGAATCATAGCAGATACTATCAATCAATTCCTTCACTAGATTTTTATGGTATACGTGGCAATTTCTTGACAAATTAAGTTTACAAGTTTTCTTATGATTTAAACTTTTTCTAGTCTGAGGAACAGAACCGGCATATTCAAGCCCGTATCGATGTCCTTAAGAAAGGAGTGGAAGATGCCTCGGGCATGGCTGATGCTGTTGAGAAGGTGCAACTTTTATTTGCTTTCCAATGACCCAATGACCCAATTGGTATTTTTTAAGACAGTTTAATCTTAAAAAATGTGTTCATTAATGGCAAAGTCTGAAAATATTGATTGTTTTCTGATGAAAGTTCCAAGAATTTAAACCAATCTTGAAGAGAAAATAAAATTCAAGAACTAGTTTCTAAGCCCTATATCTAATCCGCAAATGCTCACAGCTAAGAATCAGATGCAGAGCTTCTCCAACTGATGGTGATAACGGGACCTGCGACACATAACTCGCTGCTGCCTGTTGCCATCCTATTTGATTTCGTCCTGTTAAATGCCCTCTGGGATTGGCGTTGAATAATGAGGTCAGTATGTAATTCAGTAGATTTCTTTATGTGTAAATTTCTTCAGCTTAGCTCAAGCTTAATATGTTTTATGTTGTGGATCATGTGTTCTTCTGTCAATTCAACCGCTTTGTCTTTCTATAAGAGAAATCTCTATATGGCTTTTGTTTTTCCTCTTCCACTCTCTGTGAAATCTCTATATGGCTTTTTTCTTTAGCTTAGTCCAATTTTATTTAGGTATATATGATCAGTCAGAATATTTATGGGCAACATTTCACAGAAATTTCTTGGTGATGCAAATATTCCACTCAATATTTGAATTTCATATCTCATAATTTCATTTGTCAATATATATTATAATCTTTATAAGAAAAGTAAGTGATTTACTTTTATGGGTGGGTGAATTATTTCCATGAAATGACTTTTGTTAACCAAATTAAGCGATTGACATTTGAATATCTCTAAATTTATGGTATTTGTCACTATTAAATTGTGATTTAGCATGACAACCGAATCTCAAATTCATTGAATTTTGGTTGATTAGATCATTCTAAGTAATGAGGAAATGTATTTAAATAATTGGACAAGAAAAGTAAAATATTAATATTAATACATAGATATAGAGTGTGGTTTTCTTTTTTTTTTTTTTTTTTTTTTTTTGCTCAGAGTAACTGTTGTAATGAATTGATGTGATGATAACATGAAATGACGGACTTCAATACTCGAATATTTATTTGGATTAATCATTAAAATACAATACTTAATATGTCAATTTTTCATTCGCATTACTATCAGGATAATTTTAAATATTTTTTAAAAAATTAAAATATAATAATGTAGCTTTTCAAACATCATTTTAAAAACAATATTATAGTCTTGTCCAAATAAATATAATATGCAATCTTTTTTGTCTTCTTATTAAAAATTGCAGCCACGAATGCAAGAAGACCAACTTCAGCTCTTTTTGTTGCACCACGTGTCCCTCTCTCTCTCTCTCTCACATACATCATTTGATGATAATTTTGCTCTCTCTCTCTCTCTCCCATAATATCTTTACAGCTAATATATCATTTGTTTTTCTTTTAAGAATATACGTTTTTTTGTCTTGTCTCTCTTTTTTTTTTTTATGCAATAATTGTAATTTTCGACCTTGAAAAATAAATAAAGTTAATGTTGACAAATAAATACTAATGTAAATTACAAATTATTATTTAGTTCTTAAATTTTAAAATTTATAAATTTAATTCCTTAAAATAAGATATTTATTGTCTTTTTCAATATTTTTTCCCTTTTTATATGTCTTGCCTTAACTTAAATAAGAATAATAAGTGAGCACAATATTTTTATTTTTATTTTTATTTGTAAGATAACTTTCTCTCATTATTTTAATATTTTCTCTCACTTATTATTTTAATATGATTTAATTTATAGGCGTTGGAAAAACAAAAGTCAACGAAGGCAGCAGTCAGTACTTGCACAGAAGTCCAAACCATGAATCCCCCACATGATGGGGATGTCATTATTAGCCTTAAATTATTTAACTATCAAATATCAACAAAAACACTTTATAATATAATTTTTAAAGTGAAAATATCTGTTCTGGCCAATGTTTTAAAATCCAATGAATGGATAATTACAATGAAAAATTGCAAATTTCGAGCTAAATAAAAGAATAGATATTATCGTTCATTTTTGTATCATTTAACCTAAAAAATACATAATTAAGATAAACGTCAGTCAACGTAGACTTAATTAGTTAAGATATTAAAAACATTTGAACTAAATCAAGCATATTTTAAAATATCCATAATGGAAAGAGCTTGATCTATTCGGATATGTAAATATCTTGGATCAAAGTCTAAAATAGAGATTCCAAGCATATTCTATGTACGTGAATGAAAGCGAACTTGATTGAGCATGCTTCGTGATAGGAAGAAGGCACCTAAAAGTGATCCACTTTTCATGTGGGGTATGTCTAATGAGACATTTAAACAAAAGTTGTTCAATTTTTTATAGCTCAATCGTTTACCAATCAGCTCAGTAACGAGCTATCGAGCAAAAATAAAGGAATATAACAAATAGTAAGCTTTTTGTTACAGTCATAACAATGGCTCAATAATTAACATTGCTAAATAGTATAACTATTCAAAAAATATTCATTCTTAAATTGAGTTTGGATTAACCTATGGCATTAAATCGTTCAATAGTATCTAAATTATATATATTTTTTTAAATATTAAAATAAATTATTTTTTTAACATACAAAAATATTATATAAGCAAGTACATATAGTCCATTAGACCGACTTGAGGAAATTATTTAAATCGATTTAAATGATCGGGTCTATAAGTTAGTCCAATCTTCAAAATGCATGTATTTAATAAACAAACGAGGTGAATTTGATTAGGACGAACCCATCAAACTTTAACTTTGAACTAAGTTTTAGATCGAATTTTGATTCCACTTGAATCATCGTTCGAGTTTCGAGCCCCTTGATAAGTGTGAGGAAAGAATTAAATTTTGTGATAAATGTAATTTTATATTCTCTCATTAAAAGTTAAATATTCAAAATGGTTAAACATGGATGGAGACGATTTATTATTTCTAAAATATTAAGTTTGATATATAATAAAACGATTTTAGTTTAGTTTAAATTATATTTTAATTTCTTAATTAATCCAATTTTAGTAATCGGCCTTTACATAGAAATTAAGTTGGGATAAGCTTTTCATAAATTATTTTCTTAGTAATTTTCATAAAATATATAACATAACATCTTTTTTTTAATTTCAAGTTGAATAATTAAAGCAATAAAAAAATGGGAAGAAAATGAAATTAATGTGATCATCAAATAACTGAAAAATAAGATTTATTATATGATATTTAATAGCCTTGCGGCGGCAATTCTTGGTTACAACAAAAAAGAAAATTAAAAAAGAAAAAAATGGTATTTAAAAGTAAATAATGAAAATTATATAAAAAAAAAAATTAAATTTTACAAAAAATGAGGACCGTTGATATTTTGGAGTATTTGTGGGTTGGGTGTTTAGAGTGTATCCATCTATGATTAATAATGACTCTGTTTTGAGTCAGAGACTGTCCCCTTTCCCCCAGAAAACAACGTCCTTTCTTTTTTTTTCTTTTTTTTGATTCCAAATTTATTATTTTTTTTTTCTTTTTTTATTTCTTGAGAGATATTCTAATGGGCAATCCGTTGTGGGGAAGAGCAAATGGACCATATTGAATCTCCCACTACATTCCACCTGCAATTTTTTACACCAAATCAATCAATTCACCCATAATTTTCATTCAAACTCGATCTAGATTGCTTTTCGTTTTCGAAAAGAAGTATTATAATGCCAGTTTTGAAGCTCGATTTAGGTTATTTATTGTTTTTTATAAGACTTGCTAAATTGTTCGTTTTGAAACTCGATCTGGGTTGTTTTTGTTTTTGAAAAAACTTGCTAAAATGCCCGTTTCTAAACCTTATTTGGGTTGTTTTAGAAAAATCTTGCTAAAATGCACGTTTTGAAACTCCATTTGGGTTGTTTTTTTTTTTTTTTTCCAAAAAAACCTGCTAGAATGCTCGTTGTGAAACGCGATCTGGGTTTTTTTCTCGTTTTTGTACAAATTTACTAATACGCTCATTTTGAAACTCGACTTGGGTTATTTTTTGTTTTAAAAAAAACCGACTAAAATGTCTGTTTTAAACTCGATCTGGTGTAAAAACACTCATTTTCAAACTCGATTTGAGTTATTTTTTGGTGGTAGAATGTGAAAATTTAGTGATTTAAACAAGGAAAGTGTAAAAAGTAAAAAGTAGTAGTTTGTGGTAAAAGAAACTTAGATTAAACTTGATCATAGTAAAAATTTAGGCATAGGCACCTGTAGTTCGTGGTTAAATGATGGAGTAAAACCAACATCTCCAGCTTGGCCAATTCATTTCCCGGACAGGAGTGGGTCCCATTGCCAAATGGCATATACGTATTGGGTTTCTGAGCCACCTGTTCCAATCATCATATCAAACACAAATCATTCATTTTTAGCCTTAGATTCACACTCCTCTGTTTTACTAAATGAAGTAAGTAAAAACAACAAAACATTTTTACCTCAAATCTCGAAGGATCAAACTTGTCAGGCTGAGCAAAATTCTCAGAGCTACGATGAATGTTCCTGAACAGAGGCAAAACTTTCCATCCCTTTGGAATCAAATACCCTGAAACACAAATGAAATGAGGGTTTTTAGACACAGAAAAACAGAGGAACTCTGTTTTTAATCCAAAACTCACCGTCAAATTCAACATCTTCCACTGCTTCTCTGAAAGTAAATGACAAAACCGAAGCAACTCTTAGAGTTTCTTGAATCACCCTTGAAGTAATCGGCATGTTTTTCGTGTCACCCCAGGTGAGATTATTATCTTCTCTACTCTGTTTTTCATTCATTATTGCTTCTTGTTCATCCTGTAAACCCAAAAACAGAGGAGATTTTTCAGTTTCCAAGCTCGACCCAATTCAAATTACACATATTTCTTGGTTTTGGGAAATGGGTCGTACGGTAACAGCTTGAAGAACACTTGGGTTTTCTCCTAGGAACTTCAAGATCCATGTTAGAACACTCGCTGTCGTGTCGCGAGCTGCGAAGATGATGCCGATGACATTGTCGGCTATCTGTTCGTCGGTGAGGCCTTCCTTTTCGCTCATGAATGATCCGAGGAGGTCGTTGTAATCCCGCTTCGTTTCCCTCCTGGTTGTGAGGATCTTGTTTAAGATACGCGCTAGATCCTTCCTAGCTTTCATGGCCTCGTGGAAGAGTGTTCTTGGCAAGTTTATGGGCATCGAATTGTACCCTTTTTCAAGAATGTAATAGCATCGTTTAAGATCTTCGAAGTAAAGAGCTTCATCTTTTCCAAATATTGATAGCAACGAAACCTCGAATGCGAACTAAAGAAAACATAAAGATTAAAGAATCAGCTAAGAAAAACACCAATAATTCAAAAACAGAGCAAAACAAAAACAGAGCTCCTCTGTTTGTTTTTTACCATTTTCATTTCTTGGAAGGTGTTGATCAATTGTCCATTCCATGATTGTAGGGTGTTCTTAGCGATGGATTCGATGGTGGGTACGATGTTTTTGATGGACTCAGGCATGAATGTTCGGAGGACGAGGCGTCTCAATTTGGCATGATACTCACCTTGGTGAAAAAAGATGCCATTTTTTCCCAACATTCTTTCTTTACTAGCTGGGAATGTCGGCTTAAAGAGATGGGCTTTAGTAACCAACACAAATTTCACAGCTTCGGGACTTGAAAGCATCACACAAGGATAACCCAATATGTGGGACTTGAAAATTGGACCATATCTGAATAAAAAAAAAACAGAGTTCATCAAAACCCCATTTGAAAAAAAACACCCAAAAAAACAAGATAGAGAAAAGAAACGGCCACCTCTTCTTCTTGGAGGCAAAGAAGACGTTGGGATCTTGAGAGTAGAGTTGGAGGGTTTCACCGATGTAAGGCCAGCCCATTGAGCCCGGTGGAAGAGGTGGTTTCCGGCGAACAGGGGCGGAGAATTTGAAAAGAGAATGGAAGAAGAAGAAGAAGATGGCGGCGGCGGCGGCGAGGATGAAAGGGAAGAACATGGTTGTGATATGGTTTGGTGAAGAAAGGAGGGAATACGAAAGGGGTATATATATATAGGGAAGAAGGAAATAGGGAAGGGGAGTTTTCTCTCTCCTCTTCTCTCTCTACTGGTAATTTTTTTTAATTTAAAAAATAAAAAAGATGTAATTTTAGGACAAGGATCGAAGGGAAGAAGGAAAGGGACTCACTCCGCACGTGTCCCAACCCAACAAAAAAGCGTGCGGCGGATCCTCCTTCGGCTAAGGCAAAAAGGGGATTTTTTTTTTTAATATTTTTTTTGGTATTATTTTTTGAAATAAATATAGAAATTCGAGTTCATCAGTATCTGGTTCGAGTGAATGATTAGCTAGCTACATTGGGACCGAGATTCAAACACGTTGACTAAACACAAAAGTCATAACCCAAATGAGAAATCCAACGACATATATTCATCTCGATATGAGGTTTTTTCAATTTTTTTTTTTTTTGTTAAATTATAATTTTGATCCCTTCGAGAAAGTTAGATCTTCCGTTCTTATAGCTTGAGACTAATTTAAAGATAATATTATTAAATTTTTTAAGATTTTCACAAAAATGTGGAAAAAGAGAGTTAGCTCGGGTGTAGAAATCAGTCTTTTTTGTGTGATATTATTTTAATTTTCTCACCATTTCCTCGTGAATAATTAATTTTTTTTCCTTTCCCATATAAACATAATTCTTTCGAAATTCCGATAAGAATTTGCTAACAATAAGAAGAAAGACGAGAGATTAAATTGATACATTAATATAAAATAATTATATAGTTTTTAAAAGTTTACTCAAAATACATTAAATTAATATTATTTTTAACACGTTTATCAAATAAGTCAACTTTTATTTTGATGTCAAATCTTTCGATCATTAAATCAATACGATTCGAAAAATTGATCGCTATGATCGTAAACAAACCCCCAACAACTCAATTTTGAAAAAATTAATAATAATAATTACGATCAAACCCTATCCAAATAGCATGCATGCACAACTAACCGATGTAGTTGACTTTCGCTTCCTCAATAATGGAAATTATTTATATTTATACACATAGGATTCATATATTATATTAATTTTAAATAATTTTTCTCCATCAAACTCATAAAATAATCCTCATTATTATACATCAAATCTCAATCATTTCGTCACACTTAAAGTCTTAACATTTTACATTAAAGTTTAAATTTTCAAATATTTTGGACTATCGATAAAGTCTTATATCAATTTCTTTTATTTATAAGTATAAATTGTCAAACCATTTGACAATTTATACTTAACAAACCAAGTTGAGTATAACTCAATTGATAAACGTATATATATAAGTCCAAAATTATTAATATTTTAAATTAATAAAAAAATATTAATTCGATGCAATATTTCTAAGATGTAATCATTACACGATGATGATAATTTTTTTTGTTATATGTATATATATTTTAAGCCTTTGACTTTTATTAAATTAATTGAAGAAAATTAGAAATGTTTACTGGTAAATTATACTTCCTTGACCATGGTTAGCATGCATGTCTCTCTCTCACTTTATCTTCTATTTTCTCAAAATTAATTTTTAAATATTCTACGTTACTTAATTATATTAAACTAGATCATAAGTATTTAATAAACGCGTTTAAGCTTTTAAAAACATCTATTGTATATTTATTTTTAAAATGTCTAATAAATTTTTAAACCACTTAAGTTTGGTTCTATTTGATACAACTGATATTTAATTTAATTTCATTCCTTATTTTAAGAGTAATTTCATTAATTATAAATCTAAATTATACCCAATTAATGAGTGAAGACAAAACACATACAGACTTGAATTAGTTTGTGGGAGATAATTTTCAGTCTTGGAAGTAAGAAGGTAATGTGATCGTGTCGCCGGATGTAAGGAAATGCCAAATCATTAGGTGTTGAATCTAAATTTCAAATCTTGATTCTAATACTGGACATAGGTCATATTACAGTGTCGGTGTACTTCGATCGAGGGTCCCTTCTCCCCTCTCTGACAACATCTTCTTTTTCTTTTCTTTGAAGCATCAAAGACGGGTGACAATGGAGTCAAAGGACAGCGTAAAGAAAGAAGAATTGAGGTTGGTCGGAAATGGAGTCGTCCTGTTTGTAAGTTAAAAGGATGGTCTTGACGTTGAGCCATAGAATTGACGCAGGTGGGTTCCATGCCGCCGGCGAGGGGAGGTTGGTGCAGAAATATAGAGCTCAATCATTAGAATTTCATACAACAAAACTAAGCTAATCTGTACAAACTTCAACACAACTTTTCCATGGTTGTTCAGTGACCTCTGCATGTGTCATTTATGTTGTTATGATATTAGGATGTATTATAATGATGCTATGATGATATTATTTGATACGATATTATGATATGTTACGATAATGATGACATGAGATGTATGATAATGATATGACATGATATAATGATATCTCATGTTACAATAATGTACATGTACGAGATATCATGCTGCATTATGATGAGGTTTTTAATACACAACTCCTAAATGATGTTATAAATGATGAATGTGTGAAAATTTATGTAAGCATGTTACTCAGAGTAATATGCGAATGATGTATGAAATTGTATGATATGAATGATTTTAGAACGAAAAGTGTATGGATCTCATGCATATTATATGTTCATTTACATCGTGATACTTCCCTTTTATGATTATGAATACAGACACATATATTATGATGACGATGGGCCTAAAGGATGTGCAAACCGCATAGTGGGCTCACGCTTGCACATGTGGGCGTGTAGGGAAATACAAATGAGGCAATCTCTATAATGATTTTAAATATTAGGTTTCTAATCATGATTGCATGTGTTTACATTCTCTAACCTCAGAAGTGGAATCACGAGTATTTCTCAAAATACTCAAGTCATTTTCTACTTTTATATTTCAGGTAGAGTCAAGACACCCTGTACAATTGACGATGGTATCACAATTTAAAGACTATAAAACTTACATAAGATAGTTACATTTAATTTCGTAGATCTTAAGTTAATATAGCTATCATTTAAAATATGGTTTAAAACAATTGAAAAGACAAAGAACAAAGCTGTACCAAGTACCAACCATGTTTTTTCCTTCTTCAAATGACAACAAAAAAGACCTAAACCTTCCTATGAACAAACCCAAATCAAATTCTCG
The DNA here is from genome assembly GCF_057944985.1 of Cucurbita pepo subsp. pepo. NCBI lineage: Eukaryota > Viridiplantae > Streptophyta > Magnoliopsida > Cucurbitales > Cucurbitaceae > Cucurbita > Cucurbita pepo. The sequence continues at coordinate 2,650,210 of NC_141798.1, forward strand.
ATCTTTTCTAATCTTACAAATCATTTTGATTAACTTTCTTATACCTAAGTTTTAAATGAAATTTTACGAAAATATATACGTGTTGCGCCGTAACGTGACGCATATAATATGGTATATTATATGATAAATAAAATTTTATAACCAACAACATAGTATATTATTAAAACATCTCAAAATAAAATAAATAAAAAATCATTTCCGTAATTATGTCAGCAAAGTTCGTGAATTGGACAAGTGGCGATGAAATTGTCTGAAATTTGGTCGAAGAGATTTTGTAACCTTATTTTATTTATTATTAATTTATTAAATGTGAAATATTGTTGGGTTCCAGCTATTATTTTGTTTTATATATTTTATAGTGAAACGAGAAAGAGATGGAGATCTTCCACTCCCAACAATTTTAATAAAAAAAAATCTCACTCCCATAACCAAATCATATAAAATATATATATATATATATTTTTTTTCTCGATATCCACAAATATTTTTGTAAATAAAAATATACTAGAGAGAAAAGAGCGTCAGCGAGGACGCTCGACCTCGAAGGATAGTAAAATGTGAGATCCCACATCCTTTATAAAAGTATGAAAACCTCTCCCTAACAGACGGTTACCTATAATCTTTTTAAAATATAAAAAATATTGATTAATTTTTAATATTCGTATGAAACTCTTATATACTTTTTTTTCGTGTAATTTGTCTATATTATTTTATAAAATTTTAACATGTGAATTATTGAATGGATTGATTTGAAAATGACATACGTAAAGATTTGAATGTGATGTACCTACTTTTTTTTCCGGCCTAACTTTAAATTTATCACTTCGGTCGTAGATTTTTTTTATATATATATTTATTTATCTCATAAATAAAACATTATTATTTTTTAGGATATGGAAAAAAAAAATTAAACTCAAAAGTCTTCTATTATGATGTTAAATTTATCACTCATTTAATTTTCGTTATTTCATATTTTATCTTATTTTAATTAAAATTTCCACCTAAGTATAAAACGGGGGAGAGACCAAAAAGGTCAACTTTTTATTTTTAATTTTTTAATTTTTTTTATTTTCAATAATAATTGCCCCTTCTTAATTTTCACATAAATACATTGAATTTGTGGATAAATTTCTAATCAAAACTATATAGTTATTTGTAATAATTATGTGACGTGACACTCATTAATTCAAAGAATATGATCCACATTTGGGCTTCATCAAATAAATTTAAGCATATGAGTAATTTAACGGTAAGAAATTATGTGCATGGGAATAAGACAAAATTAAATAATTAAATATATATATATAAAGACAAATAAAATATATTGTAAACCCCACAATATTTATAATATTGGAGTGTCTAGGAGGGTGTACGGAATTTTAAAATTAATGGATTTTTAATCACTTTTTTGCATCTCATTTTCTAACCTCTTTAGGGATTTAATCATTATTTTGAAAAAAAATATATATTTTCGATAATTTATTCATTTAAATAAATAAAAAAATCAAGTTTGCGATAAATTCAAATAAATTATTAAATAATGAGATATTATTTTGTGACAAAAATCATATAATAATTTTTTAACGGATCGTTAATACATTATTTCAATGATAAAAAAAAGATTATATATAAATACGTGTCAATAGCATATTTAAGTATATTTTTTTAATTTTATTTTTAACACATAAATTGATAAGTGTAGTCGTGTCTATAACATTTTATCGTTAAGATCCAAACTATAATTTTAGACGTTATTTAATATTTAAATATCTAATAATATTAGATGACAGTTGTCAAGTAAATTTATATTAATTTTTAATAATTTAAAATATATTATAAGATGTATATTTCTCTATTTTCATTTTAGTCGTTTACTTTCCAGAGTCAACAAAGATACGTATCTATTTTCTCAATATATTTTATTATCTTATTTATTTTTGATACTTTTAAGAAAAAGACGTTCAATTGCCAACAAATTAAATGACACATTTTAAATATTATTGATTTTTTTTTCAACGCCATTAAAATTAATAACATTAGAAAAATCAAAATCAACGGTCGAGAAAATCAAGTCAATTCAATTATATGCTTACACGTGTATTAATATATGATTAAGATGTTAATGTAGTGAAGGACCCCTCAAATAATCTTCATAAAGAAATAATAGAGTCAAATAAAATGTCTTTTTCTTTTTTAAAATAAAAAAGAAATAAATAAATATAAATATAAGAAAGTCAATGTAGCTTAATCTACGTGGTACAATGAAAACGCGTTGTGTGGGGCATACTAAAATTACGAACGGGTGTGGAAATACATGCATTTTGGGACACGTGTTTACATATGATTTGAACTACACATGCACGTACATCTTGTGTACTGTGTAATTTTCAATAATTAAATTAAATTATGAATTAAAAAAACTTCTCGATTATTGTGTAATTTTGTTTATGCTCCTTAATTTTATTTTATTAAACTAATCTAATTCTCTTATATCATATTATTATATATTTTTATTTATAACTTTTTGGAAAAAAAAAACTCATTATTTTAATATTATTATGTATTTATTCACTAATGTTTTCTTTAAAAAATTAAATCTTGTGAAAATTGATTTATTTATTTATTGTAATAAGAAAAAAGTATTAATTAATTGATTACTGATTATTATTTTAATTAATTAGTTAATAATGTTAATAATTGAGATTAGAGTAAACCAGACAAAGCCAGTTGTTTTGTATTTCCTCCATTTGATTTTTTTTTTTCATTTTTGATAAAAAATCATTACTAAATTTCAGCTAACGTCATTTTCACGTCTTTATTTGTTTCAGTCTTTTGAAATGTTATATTTTTGTTGATTATTAATTGATTTGTGACATTAGTTTCTTTAAAAGAGCGTTTTTTTAAAATTGTATTCTTACTCTGAACACGAACAAAGCCTAAATTAGATATGAGTGATATTAATCCAACATAAAAGACAAAGTATACAAAGCCTGGCACGAAATAAGATGAGTAGCAACATGAAGGGAATCGGGCTACCAAACACGAGAGAAGTTCCTTAGTTGACTTCAGAGTGCGACCAAAGTTCATGATGTTTTGGTCTAACTCGATCCAGTTCACTTTTGACCTAATTGAAATTGTCTGTTTTGGTCTGTTACGTATCGTTGTCAGCCTTATGTTTTTAAAACGCGTCTGCTAGGAAGAGATTTTCACACCCTTATAAGAATTACTTTGCTCCCCTATCCCCTCGATGTGAAATCTCACTCCATCTCATTCAAAGATATGTCATTGACTCATGTAATTTACAATTAGCCTTATTGCTTTTTTGGGAATTCAAATAAAAGAACGGAAGAAACTAAAAGGAGAGATGAATGCAATAACATTGAAGTACTACACCAACGTGTAAGTTTCTTTTAGGTTGCCGGACATGTTCTCTCTTAAACAAAATTTACCATTACTATTACGCGAGGAACGAGTGCATTATCCTATTTAGACTTTGGCAACCACGAGTTTTATTTATTTTGATTTCTGAATTTTCAAACGTTAAAAATTATTTTAATTTCAGAAAAGAAAATTTTAATTTACAAATATTTTTTCTAAAAAGAACATAAGAAAATTTGTAGATGTTGAAATAGATTAAAAAATTTCAAAATGTTAAATTTCATTAATTCATAAAACATCTTTAAGTGACTGAGCAACTTTATAACCAAAATTTAATTACTTAATTAAAATATTTGATGAACTTCCCAAGGTGTTTGTTTGTGAAAAAATTTGATTTATATTGGCCAATATATATTTATTTAGAAAGGTGTTTGTTTGTGAAAAAATTTGATTTATATTGGCCAATATATATTTATTTAGAAAAATGATGTACTAAAGTTTTGGATCCAGTGCAGCACTACTTGTCCTACTCATTTTGAAATTATTGCATTAAAAAACCATATAGTTGACTTTTATAAATTTGAGGGGTTAAATTTATGTAAATTAGAGTTAAGAAGTCGAACTTACGTTTAGTATATGAAATATTTGTTTATCCCACTACATTAAAATTTAAAATTTGTGTTTTGTCTATAAGTCCGAGCTACTAACCTTTTCATTTAGAAAAACTATGACATTTAAGTATTTTTTAAATTCAATCATATGGGGTCGTGAGAGTTTGAACTTATGACTTATTAGTCGAGGCGTGGTTATATGGAGTGAATTCTCTATTTCCTAGTGGCATTCGATTAAAGGCACTAGCTACTCTTTCTTTGTCTGGATTTGTGATGTTTCGTGCGGGTTGGAACTTACTTGACAAGGCATTTTGCACACTCCTCAGGAGACCTACCACCTTCTTTTTATACGAAAACTTCCTGGTCCCGCTCGCACATAATTTCTAATGGATTAAAACATATTCAAAATACATGACCCAATACCCCAACCACGCAAGTGTTGGGCCCAAAATTCCCATTCTCTATATTTCGTTTCGACCCAGTTCTCATATCCAAAAAAAAAAAGGGAAATTGAAAGAAAGAGGTTGACAAGAAAACGAGAAAAGATCCAGATTATTGATGTCCAGAAGCAGAGTACAGAAGGCATTAAACAGCAGTTAAGATAACAAGAGTAAAATAACAACATCCAAAGTTCTCTGGGCATAACAGGGATTAGAGAAGAAGATGGTACCCTACCATCTGTACCGAGGCCTTTCTTGGAAGCCACTGAAGAAGAAGGGTCGGTGGTGAAATGTGATGGCAGAAAAATCACTTCCACTTCTTGAATTTGCCACCACCATGCTTCCCATGTTTGTGCTTCCCAAACTTCCCCTGCTTGAACTTTCCATGGTGCTTGAATTTTCCACCATGACCATGACCATAACCATGACCATGACCATATTGAGCAACGCCGTGGGGGTAATGACCAGCACCATGGGCGACATGGTGAGCTCCATATGCAGCTGCTGCAGCGGCAGCACCACCTGCCAGCATTCCTGCTACACCGTGACCTGCATTTAAGAATATTTGGAATCAGTAACTGTATAAAAGTTATGCAATATAACCATAAACAGGATTAGGATACTCCAATGTTCCTGGGAAATTTTACTGAAGTTTTGCTTCAAAACAATTCTGTTGCTTACAGCAGCTTTCGGTCGAGGTAATCGAAATTATAAACCTTACTTAATAAAAATAACGAACTAATGATCTAACAAGTTTTCCAGACGATTATATGTAAAAATAGGATAAATACCTGAATGGTGTGGAGCAGAGGGTCCAGGATATGCACCAGGAGGATAGCCAGCTGGGGGGTAACCTTGGGCGGGGGGATATCCTTGGGGTGGATAGCCATGAGATGGAGGATACCCTCCAGGTGGTGGATACCCTCCAGGCGGAGGATATCCCCCAGGAGGAGGATATCCAGCTCCATGAGCAACACCATGAGCCAGATGCGAGAATAAACCTTTGTCAGATTCATCATGTTTATCTTTTCCACCCCCCATGGTTTATCAGCTAATAATAACTGAGAAATTGACAACAAACAGTCATATATATGAATATATCAAATCTTTTTATGGATCTGAACATAGTCCAGTATCAATTAGGGACGAAAAGATCTTGAATATTCAGGTAAATGCAACATCTATATTGATATACCATACAGGTCTAAGCCCCGTAGTAGTTTAACATATTATGATGTCCTAACAAAACTTCTACACAGTTAAGAACATCGAAAACAGAGGAGAAAGAAATATATTCATGGACGAGGACAAACTTTTCCCTAAAAATGTTCTTTAAGAGCGGCAAAGTTAATGTAATATTTCTACCATGGAAATTTAAATGAGACAAATTTAGACAGAACTTTAAAATCTCAACTCATGTATACAATTCTTTTAAACTAAGGTGAACTTCATATTTGCATCCTATATAATATCACTTCTAAAGATATTTGAGATTCAACTTTCCGTAAGAGCGATGAAGACCGAGCATGACACAAAAATTGTTCGCATAAGACTAAGACTTACGCATTCGCAACCGATCACCGATTCAGAACGCGTAATCAATCACCGATTGTAAATTCACGATCTCAGCATATAACACACAGTCCAAAGCGCAGACACATACACAAACACATTTGAAATCAACATTCAAGACTCCCAATCCAAAACATTACCAATCCGGTATGGAGATTCCAAGGATCAAACAACAAAAATCAATTCACAATTCATTAAAACGAATTTCTCCATTAAAAATCCACTACACACACCATAAATCATCATATTTCAACCAAAAGCTTCACCTAAAATCACGAATTCCAGATTCACAACAAATAAGGTAAAATCAAAGCATACATCCGCTACCGATACATATTTAGAGTTCCGATTTCTCTCTAACACACAGTTCAAAGCAAACTTCGAATCCATAGAAAACTCGTAAACGAGAGAGAGAGAACTTACCAATGAAATGAGCGATTTGGTTCTTGAAAGAGAGACGAGGAGAATTGAAATTTTGAAGAATTCCTTATAAGAGCGACGAGAAATAAAATATTTTTTGTTTTTTGTTTTTTTTTTTCCCTTCATTTTATCGCGCAAAGATAAAGTTAACGCGATTTCGACGCGTTCGAATATTCAAACAAACGCCTCTTTCGACACGTGGCACTCATGTATTCGTCACACTTTGAATATATCTGTTAATATTAAATTTTCTTTTTGGATAAACTTCTAATGGCTTGATTTAGATCTGTACCAAAAATAATATTAATTTTAGATCATAATTTTAATTTTAATTCCGCAAAATTTAAATTAATATATTCCTAAAATAAAGTTTCAATTAAAATTTTGAGTAAGAAAATAACAAAAAAATTATTTTTATTATTTTTAAAAAAATAAAATTATAAAGTATTTTTTTAATTCATCAATATGTGGACACGAGAATTGGAAGTTGATAGCGTATGCTCAATTGAATGATCGTTAATTTATTAATATCTAAAAAAGTAGACCCATTTGACTATTTAAAAAATAGTAATAAATATATTGTTAAACCAACCTAATTTTTAACCTATTTTTTAATTCATAGATTTTATTTATATATATATATATATATATATAAAAAGAAAATATCCTATAATAAAATAAATTTGATGGAATCAACTTGGAAGGGCCATCAAGAACGTGAATAAATGCCATCCCCACATACCATGATCAAGACATGAAATTTCAAATAAATAAATATCTCAAGAGAGCTTTATAAAGCTTTGACTTTTCGAGCATATCTACATAAAAAACCCACCACTAGTAGATATTGTTTGCTTTAACCCGTTATGTGTTGTCGTCATTCTCACGATTTTAAAACGTATCTACTGCAGAAAGATTTTCACACTCTTATAAAGAATATTTTGTCCTCCTCTCCAATTAATATAGAATCTGACACAATTGGTTCATTGAATATTTATTGGACACAAATATAAAAAATTTATTCGATGATGAATTGAAAGTTCAAGAATCTATTAGATACAAATTTAAAGATTAAATTGATAATTTAATTAATATCGTAAAAGAAAATCTAGAAGGGATTTTTTTTTCAAGTACATCCAAAATAATTAATTTATTTGGTAAAAGAATATGTGATTTGTGGTGTGGTGGTTGGTTGGTTTGGACCTTTGGATATATAATTATTACAATTTATGAGTAATTTACAAGTTAATTCTGTTTAGAAATTAAAGCCTGGTTGAAAATTAGGAGTGGAATTGGATTTAGTCAAAAAAGATACACCATTGTTATTAAGTTTATTCAAGTTGAAAATTATTTTAACTTTACTTTAATATTCGATTATTTAAATTAAGCCTCTTGTGATTTCATTAAAGTAGATGAGGTGAGGTACGGTGGCCGATTTTGATAAATGGGAATATAAAATTATATAAAATACAAAATGACATTTCTTTTTATCCCTTCCTTTCAACTTTTCAATTTGAACCTCAATAGAGCACGAATAAATTATTTTTAATAGGTATTTCTTTTTACAATATTCCTATTATTGATATTTGTTGCAAAATTCGTTAATTCTATTGGCAAATAGTAATAACTCAATGATGAATGGATTTTTGGTTGGATGTTGAATGATCGTTTGAGTTTGAACTTTTGACCTTAGAAGATTTTAGCTCGAGGGGACGAATGTTATAGATAAGAAGGAATAGGAACTTGCCAATCCATATGGTTAGGTATACCTTTAAGTCTCCCCTTTCGAAAAAGAGTGGATTATCACATTTTCTTACGGTAAGAAAGGGCATATGGGTTACCCGGGGAATGAATCTCGTCTTTCTCTGAACTTTCAGCCGAAGCTATTAAGGGAGATTTAGTCATTCTATTTCCTTCTTTCTTGTTTCGGCTTTCATTTCAAAGCTGCTAAGGAGTGAAACCGCTCGACCTATAGACAATAGAGCAAAAAGGTCAAATATATCTTCACTGTTTTTATCCCTATCCTCGCCCTTGTTTTTTTATTAAGAAGCGGTAAATTCAAAATTATCGGAATAATTTTTTACTTTTTTAATTCATTATTTCTAATCAACTTTTTCACATTTAATCACTTTTTTAAATTAATAAATACAAAAGTTAACAACGAATATTATATCATTGACCAAAAGGTGAACAATCGAATTTCCCTAAGATACATTCCCATTTCATTTCCTTTGTCGACTACATTTACGTCCCAATAGGGAATGGGATGGACCCATTCCCATGGGAGTTTCCATCCATGCCTAGACTCCCAAAATAAAAATTTTAAATGGGTGCAATTCACGTTCCTAGAACTCTAATTTTGCCAATATGACAATCTTTTTAAATCATTTGGTTACCTATTTAGACACTTTGACATTTTTTTTTACACAGTCACATCTATCAGTAATATAATGATAGATGTAATTAATGAAACATTCTATCAATAATATACATCTATCACAACAAGTAAAGGTTGGTCTAGAGATCAATTAGAGAAAAATTACGTAGAATGAGTAAACCATTGTAGTTGACTACCTAAAATTTAATATCCAACAAGTTACCTTGACAACTAAATAGGGTGGGATCAATGGGCTATTTCACAAGAATAGTCGATCTGCTGATATATCAAAGATCAATAATAATAACATTAATAATATTAATAGATAGTAAGATCAATTGGATTTGTTTTTTTTTTTTTTTTTTTTTTTTTTCTTTCCATTCTTTTCTCTCGCAAATCTAAAATGTTGTTATGAATGGAAGCACCCTTTGAGAAATCCATGTCTCGTGGGCCGTAGGGTCCATTCCGTGGAGAAAGATTAGGATCCATTCCCACAAGGGCCTAGGAGCAAAGGGGCAAAACGTAATTTTACTTAGTAATATGGTCAATTGGGAGAGAGAATTTACCTTGGTTAAAAACCGACCACTGCCCATTGCCATTGATGTCGGTTCTCGAACCAACCAATGGTCTACATCTAGTTAATGGATCGGCTTTTTACCTGCGGAATAATTTTAAAAAAAATCAATGCCAAAAGTAGAAATGAGATATCAAATTGAATTGGATGAACAATTGCATTAAAATTCATTTAATAGAAGACCCTAAGATAACCATTTACATCAACATATTAATTTAAACCCAAAACTAATACATGACAATTGTGAGCAACTTACCCCCCAAGTCACCATTCACTTTGAATCTATAAATCTGCTCTAAAGGTTGGGGGATGTATTGGGCTCAGAACTGAGGAACCTTACAACTTTAAGAAGAAGTCGAACCTATGTTAGATAGGTCCGTTTGCTTATCCTTCGATACAAGCACATAAACTTATGCTATAAAACTCACATTTTATATCAACTAACCTTTACAACAGTTTTTACAAGAAACAAGGATTTATATTCCACAAAAAAGGAAGAGAACAACCTAAGGGCCATAGGTAGGTGGAATCCCAGCCCAGGGAACTACCAAAAGAGAAAAATAATTGATTGTGAGACTAATCAGGACGGACTTTGCCAAAATCAATCTCCTAGCTTTTGAAAGAAGTCGGGTTCTCTCTCTCTCTCTCCATTTATCTAACTTAGCCTTGCCTTGTCCTCAAGCGAATCCCTGAAAGCAAACGATCGAAAATTTCCACCTAAAGGGAAGCTTAGATAATTACAAGGCAGTCTTTCCACAATGTAGTTGATATTCAACTTTTTGGATGTTGATGTTGGTGCCTATGAGGGGCAGTTTTCGCCTTATTCATAGCTAGTCCCAAACGAAGAAGCAACAGATTTATGATGGACTACCAAGCTTTTAACATTCCCATCTACATCATCACAAAAGAAAGCTTGACATTTGAAAGCGGGTAGTTTCTACCGACGGGTTTCTGACCAAGAATTCCCTCAAAACTCTACTATAAATTCGTGAACCAAACACATGTCCAGAGATACAAGCTTCTATAACTTATTCCTTTGTACAATCCAAATTCATTATGTAAATCCAAATTTCTTAACTAAGACATACTAAAATCATAAGCTAAACGCACCTAGAGAACTTTCTAGGCATATATTCAACACATGTCCACCCCTAAACATCTAAACTCAATACCCCTTGGAAGTCATTTCATGGAAATAAATAAAGAAAAAGAAGAAAACGGAATCCTAAAAGTAGAGGCATTAGATCAGTGGGACCATGGCAATATAATCAAACATGGGGCCTGGATTCTCTGCGGCAGTCTGCCAGTGTCTAGTGATAAATTTAGACCGTCCACTCTTAATGGGTGCTCTTTTTCACTTTCTTTTTGTTACTAAAAAATGATAGATTAAAAATGAACCTAGATTGTCCAATTAAAAAGAAAAATAAGTAGATGGCCTACAAGAAACCAGAGCGAATCCAGATAGATTATGGATGTCATGAGTGCCAAGGTCATAAATTTCAGGTCAGATCAGCATATGCTATAAAGTAAAGGGAAGATAATCTATTCTTCCAGAGTCAGCAAAAGTATGATTTTCAGGTCAGAACAACCCACAAGCGCACTTGAAATAAAGATGTCAAGATGAACGAAAAGCAAAACATGGAATTAGCAGAGAGACACTTTCTAATCAGTCCTTCACAGATGAATTTATTAAATGAGGCTCACAGGTAAGGCCGCAAGTGCGAGTCTTTCAAAACCACAGAGCAGCTTCTAGTTCCATTCATGAACTCAAAGGCACACCCCTGCTGCAATGACAGTGATATTGATTAGACTAAGCAAGATCAAAATCTGAAAAGCACAAGACTTTTGAAGAGGAATAGAAGAGTATAAAGAAGTAACCAAAATGGTCAGAGCGTATCCACTTTGACCTCGTTGATCTCATGCCTAACATGTAGGAAAAGGGGAAAAAATCATGTATATATAGAACATGGTTAAAGCTTAGCAAGGTATTTTCTGAATAAACATAAATCAGAAAAGAAAAAGAGCAACGATGAAGGAAATGGATGAACAAAATCAGGGCAGAGGGATTCAGATTTAGGTTATGGACATAGATTCAGTGATTTCACGTGTTGTTAAACATGAAATAAACAATGGAAAAACAAGGTAAATGCCTGATGACCAGATATCTTTTTGATATTCCATTCCCATATTTCTTAGACTTGGATCATTGAATTGGGGTAGAGAGAATTTTGTTAACCTCTGGCATCCCAACTCCGTCTTTACCATGTAGTGATGCTTTTAAGCTTTCCTCCTAGATCTCGTCCTTTCTGATCTCAGGGCTCTGCATACCAAAGAACTTTTCAACACATCTACCATATCGAAAAGAAATACACCGCAAATATTTCTATCTTTTACAGAACAAGCCAAATCTACAATTAACGTGAGGCTAAAAAAATTGATTGGGAACAGAAATTCAAGCAAGAACAATCCTATTTCAAGGATGAAATCTAAAACTTTAAGCCCAATAACTAAAAGGTATCGTGAGTAATAATTCCAGTGTTTTAGGAGTATGCCAATAATTTAAAGCAACATTTGTTTGATTGTAAGATTTGCTTCCATCCAGTTTGACCAGTTTGAGTTCTTCAGGATCTCCAAGTTTGAACCGACCTTCTTCCCTTCTCTTCCCGAAGGAACAGTTAACTCAAATTCTCAACATACTAGATACCTGTTATAACACTTTCTTTATCTTTCAGTAATCAGAACACACAGAAATTTTTCATCTGCTCAAACAAACAAACCACTAAATTAATGAATCTCTTTTACTTCTCTCCAATTCCAGTCTCCCCTTTTCTCCCATAGGCGTTTGTCAATTTCTGCACTACAGTCACATTCTTCCTTTTCTTTCAAAAGTACAACTACCACCTGCCACAAATCATTAATCTTAAAGGCTTAAAAGTTGCCCCACAACATAGTTCAACATTAAGATTGGAATATTATCTTACCAATCACTCTCAACCAACTTGTCTCTCTCCACTTGAACCCCATTCATTAAGAGGGAAATTTATAACTTTCAATAGAAAAAATATTCTACTCGATGTCGTATCTTAAGGCAATATGATGATACGAATACTAAGGTAGTGGGAACAAGAATAAAGCAGATCGATCCCCTATTAGCAAAGAATTTTTACTCAACTAATCTGATAACAGAATATAACGTCTGAATAAGGATTTACATTAATGCAGTACCTAAAAGTCAGCACTAGATAAGACAATAGCAATCAAAAGATGAGTTTCGAAGCAAACAACCGTTCAATGCAACTGATGTATTAACAAGAATTTACAGAACTAAAGACAAGTTCACAACAAGCAATAATAACAGCGATACATATACATCAGTACAAACTAGAAAGTAGAGGAAAAAGAGGCTGATCATAAAGAACGGGAAGCAGAAAGTAGTTGAACTCAGAAATTGAATCTCACATATACAATATATTAGGTTTTCCTCATCGGAACATCACAACATAATAACCTAAGATCCAATACTTGAAGAAAGGGTAACCGTTCCTGAAATTGCCGAGTCGTAAAAATTTTCGAAAGGTATGAGGCAGACAATTTTATCAGAAACTAGTAACTTAAAAATACTACAAAATCATGAACAAGAGATGAACCTGAGGTTGATCGAGCTTGAGGAACGTTGAAATTAAGATCGGAATTTCGCCGCGGGAAGAAACGAGAAGAATGCCGCGGAATTCGCAGAGATGAATATGCACATCCATTTACTCTCGGTAATGAATTTGTCCTAACCTAAAAAAATTACTAATAATAAAGTTTAAAAATAAAATAAATAAATAAATAAACTAAATTGTTATTTTTTAAAAAAATTACACAATTTTAGTCGTATTATTTTTTTTAATATCTATAATTAAATTTCAATATTGTAAATTTTTCCTATTTAATAAGACATCAAACATAAACTAAATTAGCACACAATTGAATAGTAATTAAATTTTTTTATTATATTTATACCACATAATTTGTTGATTCCACGAGCTATATTTTCGAAATATAATTCACTCTCTCAATCAACTTTAAAAAATATATATATATTAAAATTTCATGGGTCGTAAAATAAAAATATTTTAAAACTTTTTAATAATTTATTTTTTAAATTAAGTATTGACTATTTAAAAGATTATAAATATTTTTTTTAGACAAATATAAAATTTACAATTATTTTTATTAATTTAGACATAATTTAAAAAAAAAAATGTTGAGAGCCCAAGAGAAGCCCAAATCAAACGACATGTCGGCGCAGGTCTCATGCTTACGTGAGAGTGATTTCGTGATTGTGCGCGCGTGCCTTTTAAGCTAAATATTATCGTTGTTATTATTATTATTATTATTATTATTATTATTATGATAAACTCAGATATACCTTTTTCCAATTATCAATTATTCCTTTTTTTTCCCACTTGCAATAGTTGCAAACAAAACCTAAAATCTTTATTAATTAATTAATTTATTTATTTTATTCATATTGGGCCGACAAGTCTCACTCATTTATTTATATAATCACTTACGTTAAATTATTGGTCGTGTTTATGGGTTAGGTTTAATCAGATATTTTTTAGATTCAACCTAATTATTCGAGTTGCAAAATTTTCAACTTAATAATTGTTTAATATCTCAATTCAATCCAATCTAATCATAAATGTTTTGGATTCGGTTGGTTTTTTATTTTTAAATATTTAATTAAGATGTACAATTCAATTTGAATATATATTTTAAAAAATTATCTGTGTATTAAAACAAAATTATGAGATGCTCGAGAATAAATAATAAATAAATAAATATATTTGCATGGTAAAAATATTTTTTAAAAAATTAACAATAAATTCGGGTCGGTTCAATTCAACCCAATCTAGTTTTATGGAAATTTATGAACCAACCTAATTTTGATTTTTCAAGTCATTAAATTTTTTGAAAACTCCCGACCACTAATTCAAATGACATCATGGCCAACTTAAAATGGTATAAATAAAAAAAATGGGGATACGTTTTTGCATTTCACGGACCACTTTTATTTGGAATAGATCCTCTTCCTAGCTCGAATATTCTTTGACATCACTAGGGTATTTCATCATAAATTTCGTCTTTGAATTTAAGGGTAAAAAGCTCGCTTGTTATACGGGATTCGACGTATCCAACTGAACGAAGCAGCATTTCATTTTTTTCGGGGGCATCCTTCAGCTACACTATACGACACGAGTGACGGGTGAAGTTGAAGCAGACACAATGAGTGTAAAAAATATTTCTCGAGCTCAAGTATAGACAACTCGTGCTACTTTTGAAATTCGATAGATGTTATAAATAATTGTCATCTACCTTCTCTTTTTAGATCAAGGTACTCATCTCAATCCCAATCACTAGTTTACATTATCTTAACGAGCACTAATTCAACTCGAACTCTTTCATTAGGGTTTTTATCTCTATCACGATTCTTATAATATCTTAGACAATCTCTTTTAATCTAATAAAGAATCTTACTGATTTCACGTGAAATGATGTTAGGAGGCGTGTTAAGTTGGGTCAAATAATACAGACAAAATCCATCAAACAATTCGATCATGTCATTTGATCCCACTTGAGAATGGTTAGTCGAGTTTGTTGGACAAGAAAGTAGCCGTTTTTTAAAGTATACACCCTAGATGTAGGGATAGAGAAACAATTATGAGCGTGTTGAAAATAAGAAAATATATGACATTTAAAATTATAATCTTCTCTTTTTCAACAATTTATTCGAGAAAGTAAGATTTAATTAAATATTTAAAGACAAGAACACGTGTTTGAGACTCGAACCTGTAACGACCCAGATCCACCGCTAGCAGATATTGTCTTCTTTGGGCTTTCCCTTTCGAGCTTCCCCTCAAGGCTTTAAAACGCGTCTGATAGGGAAAGGTTTCCACACCCTTGTAAAGGGTGATTTGTTCTCCTCCCCAACCAATGTGGGACATCACATAACCACTCTACAAGGTCGACCTTATAAAACTTAAATTATATAGAATTGTAAGAAATATAGTCATTGGCTAAATGAAAGCACAAATACTCTTTTACTGTCATTTTCAAGTCTAACTTAGATAGCTTAATATAGTCTCAAAATGAGAACTTTTGACTCGGAGAATTTCAAGGGTTGTAACCATTTGTTCGACACTTTAGTCATTTTTTATTACACCTACGAGACTCACAATTCTTTGTTCGATATTTGAGAATTGAATTGTCATGACTAAGTTTAGGGCATGACTCTGATGTCATGTTAGGAATCACGGATCTCCACAATGGTATGATATTGTCCACTTTGAGCATAAGATCTCATGGTTTTGCTTTGGGTATTCCTCACTTATAAACCTCTTCCACTAAATTAACCAATATCGAAACTCACTCCCAATAATTCTCAACAATGGTATGTTAGATGATCTCGGATGTATGAAGACGATCTTGGCTCGAGAAATAAGGAACTGGGTTATGTCGCTAAGTCATTAGGTAACGAGTTTCAATTTTAAATTATGATCCAAATCTTAAATGGGGTCGACTTTACTGGTGAGTGAGTTGAGGTGGTGTGGAAGCACGAACAAAAAGAAACAAGAGAGAGAGAGAGACACGCGTGAGATTCACCTCTGCGAGTTGGCCTCTCCTGTCTCTAACAAAATCTTTCTTTATAAAATATATCTTTTGCTTAGCCTTTAATATATGCTTACTTGTCATTCCACTCGCTCTTGGTCGACATGGTTTGGTGCCTATGCCACCATTCTCTTTTTTTGCATGTAAAATGTGTTACTTTTTTTTTTTTCTTTTCCTTTGCAAATTGTTCATTTCTCCATATTAATCAATTATTTCTAGTCCCTACCCCTATATTTTTAGGGCATGTGTCCTTTTCTCGAGCTCACGGGAAGTACATTGAGTTTTATCATATTCACCTCACAAAACGTTCGATTCACTGCTTTAAAATAAACTATAAAGCTAGCAGATATTGTTCTCTCTGTGTTTTTCTTTTCAGACTTTTCCTCAAGATTTTAAAACACGTATGCTAAAAAGATGTTTTCACGCCCTACACCCTTATAAAAAAATATACTTCGTTCCCCTCTCCAATCGATATGAGATCTCACAATCCATCTCCCATTGAGGCCAGCGTTCTCGCTGACACTCGTTTCCCTCTCCAATCGATGTGAGATCTCATAATCCACCCTCATTCGAGCTCCAACGTCTTCGCTGGCACACTACATGGTGTCTAACTCTGATACCATTTGTAACAGTTCAAGCCCACCACTAGCAAATATTATTCTCAAGATTTTAAAATGCGTCTACTAGGAAGAGGTATCCACATCCTTATAAAGAATATTTCGTTTCCCTCTCCAACCAATATGGAATCTCACATAAACAATTTTGAAAGTATGTCATACTATAAATTATTTATATCACATGGGTTACATTTTATAATAAAGATCAGACGTTAAACAAATTATCTTATCTTATATCGTCATGTTTCCATTACCCTAAACTACTTTTTAACTAAGATTAAGCCTTTAATACACATAAATACAAACCATACAGTTATTTTTGTATAAAAAAAAGCAATGAAATATGACATATTTGAAGATAATATAAATTAAATGAGTTGCAATCA
Source organism: Cucurbita pepo subsp. pepo (assembly GCF_057944985.1). Taxonomy (NCBI): domain Eukaryota; kingdom Viridiplantae; phylum Streptophyta; class Magnoliopsida; order Cucurbitales; family Cucurbitaceae; genus Cucurbita; species Cucurbita pepo. Next base: position 2,667,242 of record NC_141798.1, read on the forward strand.
GTTGGAGCATCATCTCCATTAATGTTCTAAGTGGTCATCCACCTCAAAAATGGATTCTCTATGCATGCCTCATACACATATATTATTTATTTATTTATTTATTTTGATGTAACCCGTCAAGATTTAAAATTTAGATCTTCGCACTCGTGTGAAACAGACACTGAAATGATATCGATGTGCTAACAAATATATGTTTCGTATGCATATTGGTCACCTTTTTTTCGTCCCCTAATCATGAAACTCATCCCGAAATTCACTGAAGGCTTGTCCCGTCTTCGTAATTAAAAGTAGGTCGAGTAAATTGACTGATAAGATTTTTTTTTTCCATTTCATCAATTATAATTTTTATCTATTTTTTAAATAAAAAAATTAAAGCAAAAAAGAAAAAGGAAATCATTTTTTAATTTTTTGTGCGTGACACGTTTCGAAATCCTAACTAAACTCTGGAACTGACTAAACGACAAAGCGCAGTTACTGCTCAAAGACGATCTTACCCTCCGCACCACGTTGAAATAAAAAAACTGGAGACTGATTTCTGACCGTCCGATTGAAAAATGAGTATTTTTGGAAAATATTAAAAGAATAAATATTAGAGATATTGTTGTGTGTAGATTTAGATAAAGATATGCGCATGATGTAAATAGTACTGTGGGCTTGGCCCACGGCCCACTAGCCACAACTTTGTAATAAATAAATCATTAGTAAATTGATTTTTTTTTTTAAATATATTAAATATGTAATTTTATATTCGCATGCACTGAGATCGTACGGCTCTCAATTCCTTTGTTTGGCCCCACCAATTTCTGATTTTGTTCCCACAAATATTTTATATCTTATTTTTTGGTAATATTTTATTAGTTAAATTTAAATTTTATGTGTATTTAATTATTATACCTAAAAAATAAAATATTTATATAGCTACTCTTTTTTTAAAAAAAATTAAATTTATCGAGTATCAAATACAAAATTAAAAATTTATAAATATAGGTATAAATCTCGATTATTTTACGAGGTGAATTATAATTACGTCTAATCTGATTTTAACCACCGGTAAATTTTAAAAAAGATTACTTGGAGTATACTCTTTTGTGTCGATTTTTTATTGGGCAATATTTTTATCTGAAATATTTTAGAATAATTTAATATATAGATAGTCAACATGGAATTATTAAAAAAAAAAAAAACTTGAAATCTTTGTTTTTATTTATTTTATTTTTTATTTCTTAATTTACTGTAATGACGGCGTTTTAATATATAATTAATGAGTTACTATCATCGACGAGGAACAAAAATTGATTTGGTTTATCGAAAAAAATTTAATTTCAAATAACAACTCAAATAGTGAAACCGATCAAAATCGAAGTGAAAATTTATACGAAACTTTTAACGAAAGCTCATAACATGGACCATTGTAAATTTAGAAATACTTAGATAGTTGGAGAGTTCCTAACAGTCTCCATACACGATAACTTGATAAAACGGCATTGTATATCATAGGCATAAAGGACACGACGTTTTATCTACTGATTACTGTGATACAAATGTGTACTCTGTCAATCGAGATAGTTCACTGTTAAAAGTTAATTGACAACTCTTTAATAGTCGCATGTTGTATAATTATAAGGAAAACGACTTTGTATTACGACCGGCTACTATGATTATACACTAAAATCAAATAGCTATTTACCGAGCAATTCCGACAAGTTATAGTTTAGTAAGAGTTTCAAAATAGCTACTTAAATAAATCTCGAAAACTTATGGTCACTATGGTTAGCCTAGAACGATGAAATCGAACTAGATCGGTTCAAATCTATGGTTGAGATGAATATAAAACTACCTTAAAATGGAATATTGTTTTAATGAAGTTGTAACCATTTAAGGCAATGAAATGATTGGAAAAACATAGTGGTTTTTGACCAAAAGATAACACAATAATTGAAGAGTGAAATGGAAGGCTTGAAAATGCCACCAACCAAGTTAACTTCTAAGTGTAAAAACGTTGGCGAGAGTTGTCTTGCGCCCCTAGATATTCTCTACCTATCCACCTGTGTTGGTTTCGGGTTTAGGTACTCTTTTGTTGAAGGTCGTTCGAGCTTTTCATGTGAGTATGACATGGGTTACTATAGCGTCATAGCGTCTGGTACTCAAACATTTGCTCGAGGTATTTTCTCTCCCTCTTCTTACCTTGAAAATACCACTTGTCATAATCGCACTTTGATAGCAGCGAACTTGCAATTGTGCGGCACTCACTTCCCAACAACAAGTGAGTTAAGCCTATTCGTTCTTACGTCGCCTACGAGCAATCAACGTATACTCGAGCCTCTAGCCCTGGTTCAAGAAGAAAGTTTTAAAAAACGGGGCAGAGAGATTTTGAAAGCAAGATTTGAGAAATTGAAATTGGTATTATATGGGAATGTAAGCAAAAACCAACAACAAAGGGTTACTGCATATAACTATGGCGTACGGAGAAGTGACTAGACTTTACCTCTATTTAATCGAAGAAAGTGCTTATGTAGTGGACAATTAAATTTTTATCGATCATTTTCTTCTCTTATTACTTGATGACTCAAGACATCTATTTCTCTTCGTATCGAAGTTTTGAATTCTCACGGTATATTTATTTTACTTAAAAAAAAAAAAAGTCGAATTTTTTCATATTCCAATTAAACTTTTTTATGTTGTGTTTTCACATATTTTATCTCGAAAAAAATTGAAGACGATTCATAGCCCGAACATAAAAAAGAGAACAAAATTTAGTCATTGACAATAAACATATTTAATTCAAGTACGTCGAGCGTCACCGACACTTTGAATTAAATAATTATATTATTCATTCAAAGTTAGGGAAAGGAATTTTACTTTTCTTTTAATTAAAAAATAATAATTAAGATTTATGGGTTTTTTTTTTAACAATATTCTTTTAATTTTTTTAATTCTCTCTCTAGAAAATTAGAAAAATGGAGGGGAGAGAAAGAATATTAGGAGTATAGTAACTGTTTATAAGGGAATATAAGAATCTCTTAGGGCTTTTTAAGAAAAAAAGCAATATTTATTTATTTATTTATTTTTTCATATGTCATTTGGGAGATTCTTTAATATAAAATATATTATCATTTTGAAACTCGACCGCCTACCCGACAATTGGTTGTGAAATAGAAAATAAGAAATTTTTTTTACTGGAGGTCCTACCGAAACTCGAATCCTCATTGAAATAAGGAAAGAAAAGGGAGTGCAAAGAGTTTTTTACCCGTTAACTAAATGGGACCGATGACAGAGATCGTATTCTCCGTTCCCGTCCACTCCTCCAACTTTGTCCAAATCCTTGCTCCGTAAACATCTTTAGTTAAAAACGATATCTTAGTTCTTAATCCTTTTATTTATTTTATTTTGTATAAAATATATATTAAATTTTTTAGGTATCTATTAAATATAAAATTAAAATTAAAAATTTTAATAAATAATTACCGGACTATATATATATATTTTTTTGAGACATATCGCTCTATTTATTTATTTATTTATTTTTAAAACACATGCTTATTTGTAAAAGGCACGTGGTTTACAAATTTTTGTAAACAATAATAATAATATTATTATTATATTTTAAGATTTGGTTAAATTCTTTTTTTTTTCTTTTTTGAAAAATTTGCATGGGAAGTTAGGTTTTTATACTTTACTTTTAAGAGCATCAGCCTTTTGAATGTTTCCCAAATTTCATTGAAGGTTCAATCACCATATTTTAAAAGCCAAAGTTGGTGGAGATGTAATTTTCGTGGCCAACCCGAACACAAGGAATAATAGTCGGTATAAACAAGAAACACGAACAACAAGTACTCTCAACAAGCTTTGTGTTTAAAATAGATGGGATGCTCATTTTTCGTCCACTCGGTGAGAATCACTATTTAGGTAAAAAACGGGAGAAATGCTGAGGGTGACTTCTTTATTTGTTACCTAAACGTGAACGTGTTCCTATTCTATCTAGATTTAATACACACACGAATATATATATACAAAATAATTTAATTTGATTCAATCAAGATTGAGGAAATAGTAATCGTAAATAAGGATTAGTTTTTTTTAGTGAAAATCTGATCCCTAAAAATTTCTCGGAAAAAATCTAACCCCAATATATGTAAAATTGAACAAAACGTTATGAGAAATTAAATGGGGCGGATTGGAGGTGAGGAAGTCTGGTTCACATCAAACCAATGGCAGAGCCAGTTATTTGGTTGGCTTAGTCCCAACTATTAAAATTATACCCATTGACTCACCTAATTTTGCATAAAATAATTTAAACCAGGTAGAAATTAACCCTACTAACTTGGTTGGGTTCGAAAGATCTTTTGGACTAACTTAAAATTTTAACCCGAATAGAGTTCACAACCTAACTCAACCACGGTAAGGTTGAGTTGGGGTGTCGGTTGTGTTTTTTTTTTTTTAATTATTTAAAAAATTATCCTGGTCCATAATACATGTTATGTTAATAACTAGTAACTCGTAAACCTCAAATATTAAACACTTACCAGTCACAGTGGGTCACTAACATTAGTTACAAACATTAAATATTCTTAATTTTCGTAATAATCTTAAAAGTAGGGTACCATACGGTCGAATTATAACCCTATTTTTTAGATGGGTCGGATTGACCCAATAAAAAAAAATCAACCCACGAACCCACCCGAATTTTTGGTTTTCCAAAATTTCGAACACAACCCAATTTTTTTTTTTAAAATCTAATCTAATTCAACTTCTATGATTTAGGTTGAATATTTCGAGGTAGTCGGGACCGATGTAACTAATATCAATCGAATTCAATTAATCTATGCCTTTATCCCTTTTCCTCTCTCCCTATAACCAAATTGAGTCCAACTTTGATCTCCTAATTCCATGCACCAATCAAAGTTTTGTTCCTTTCAAATTTATTCTTTGATGATATAAAGATGGCCCCAAACAAAAATAAAAGCTAACCCTAATTAATAGATAGGTATATTTGATGTTAAAGACATTGTTTTTTTTTTTCGGGTCAATAAATATATAAGAATTGGACACGTGCACTACATGTGATTTTTTATTCGACATCTTATTCTATGTTTGACCATCGTAATAGCTAGTTGAAACTTCTACTCATAGACTCTAAAGTGTCTTCCGAACATGGCCTACTTATATCTAACCTAATTTTCTTTTGCTTTCGAACTTTGTTTTTATAGTATCTTTGAAAAGTTTATAATGCTCGATTTCTTAGAATTGTCGTTTTTGTTTGAAAAATGAAATGGTTTGATTCGAAGAAATTGAAATTTTGAATTATTTTTGTTTTTGTCTAATGAAATGTTAAGACGGGTCGGTCATTGATGATTGTTTTTTGAGGTCTATAAGTCGGGTGTAAGCCACTTCTCGTATTGTCATTTCTTTTCCTAAAAAGAGACCGAAAAAGAAAAACACACAAAACTTCGAGATGAAGAAATTTGCGCCTAGATCCTTCAATATTAAGGAATTTGCCCATAGATCCTTCCACGTGAAGGAAGTTTCTCCCCCACCTCCTCATTTTCGAGATAAACCGTTTTGATCACTCGAAGAGAGAAAATAATGTTGTCACTTCAAGAAAGTATCGTATGTTTTTTCACTTCTATCACTCGTCCTCTCAAAATGTCCTACCCTTAAAATTCGACTAACAATTCAAATATTTTGTCATAGAAAAGATAAACATCGTTGTGAAGAAATTGTGAAAATACAAATGCAATTTTTAAAAATGTTAAAAATTTTGTCTGTACTTAAAAGAAATCTTAGCATCGTCCCGAAAAGGATGAACCCTAGCTTTGTGTTGGAATTATTGACAATAGGGTTTAGGGTTAAACCCTAAACGCTAAACCCTAAACCCTAAATTTTTAATACCCATTTCTTCGTATGGCATATTTTATTTTAATTTTCTTAAAAAGTTTTTTAAAAAAAGTTTATATTTATTTTAATAAATTTGGGTTTTTAACTTAAAGTTGTAAGAATCTCATTCCAGTAAAAGGTTCTTATGTTTTATGTTTTTTTTTTTTTTTTTTTTTTTTAATTTAATTTTTAAAAAAATTTCCATAAATATTTCATGGTTGGAGACTTAGTGAATATGATTCTTTCCACTTTTTTAGGGAGATAATAAAATTTAAGAAAATATAATCCAATAATAATTCATAAAATTACCATTAAAAATTTTTAAATAAACCAAATTTTGTAACGGAAGTGGAATTTCAAAATCCACCTCTTTGGGCTCAGCGTCTTCACTGGTACAACGCTCAATGTCTGGTTTTGATATCATCTATAGCAGCTCAAGACCACTATTAGTCGATATTATCCACTTTAGCCTATTACATATCACTGTCATTCTCCCAGTTTGAAAATGGTACATTGTCTTCGCTAGCAGAACGTTGGACTGATACTATTTATAACAACTCAAGCCTACAGATAATGTGATAATAATTGATGTCTTAGTCGGAATTGAATTTTTTTAAAAAAAGAAAAAAAGAAAAAAAGGCATAAAAAAAAAAGGGTTTATCTGCAACAAAAAGTAAAGCCATGGCAACCGCCCAAGAGGCCCCCTCTTTGTATTGTCAAATTTAAAAAATTCTTCCCCCAACCTCTTCATGTGTTTATATATTTATGTGTCGGAATCTGAGTCATGTTGTTTCTTTCCTTACTCCTTACTAAATTTAAACGAGTGGACCAAATTTAATATATATATATCTTTTACTACGAATATGTCTCTTAAAAGATTTTATTTGTTAAATGCGAGTGATCGAAACTCTGTTTAGTTCCATCTAATATGCTCGTAACGTGACTTTCATAAAAAAAAAAAGTATGAAAAGAATTATTGTAGCTTTGATTTGAGTGGTCTGACGTCCTCAGTGACACACGCGACTTGGTGTCTGACTCTGATACCATTTGTAACAGCTCAAGCCCATCATTAGCAGATATTGGTTGCTTTTAAAACGTCCTTATAAAGAATGTTTTGTTCTCATCTCCAACTCATTTGGGATCTTACAAATATAATATATATTGGATTAAGATATCTGACTCTAATACCATTTGTAACAGCTCAAACCCATCGTTAGCAGATATTGGTTGCTTTAGCTTGTTAGGTATCATTGAGGGTTTTAAAACGCCCTATTAAAGAATGTTTTGTTGTCCTCTCCAAATGATGTGGGATCTTACAAATATAATATATATTGGATTAAGATATTTGATCTCTGAATAAAACGGACGAAAATAGTCAACTGACTGGAGACAACTTTTCTAGAAAACTATATTACCCGAAAAGATATTATATTATATTGAGAAAATGGGTTTGTAGGTAGCTTTCAAAGAATCCACAAAGATGAACTTTAGTTAATGAATGAAGTTTATTGGAAAAATGATGATATTAATGAATAAAAAAAATAGATGAATGGAAGGCAAAATGAATGATGATTATGATTTATGAAGTTGAATCCTAATTTTTAAACACTAAGTGCATCACAACAAGTGAATTCCCTTTTTCTTCATGAGTTTGGTAATCATTAATTTCTTTTTTTAAAAAAATAAAAAAAGTAGACGCTCAACCCGTCCCTCGTCCTAGATAGGGATCAAAGTCAAAATGTGTCAAACTTTGACTTTTGAGCTGATAATTAATGTCTTGTTATCACTTTTACCATTATAAAAAATGACATCAAAACATGTTTTTCAAAGTCAATGATAAATATACCTTAAATGTAACGGAACTCACAACAACAATATGAGGTTTACTAATAGACCGGTAAGTATGTAACTTTAGAGAGAGAAAATCGAATCATATGTTTCTACGCCTACCAATATAACATTTGACCATTAAAAAAAGGTCATTTCAAATCAACTCGACTCAATCCAACTCAACCCGACTGGACATTTCAAACCAACTCGACCCAACTAGACCCAACCAGAAAAGAGAAGAAAGCAAATAAGAGAATAAACTAATAGAAAAGAGAGGCAAAGCAAAGATGGTGGAATCCCATCAGGGGGAGAGAGAAAATCAGAAAAAAAAAAGGCTTTATTTATTTATTTATTTTTATTTTATTTTATTCAATTTCTCTCTCTCTCTCTCCTCTCCCCTATATATTTATTTCTTTGCTCTCTCAGCTTTCAATAAAAAAAAAAATTAAAAAAAAAAAAAAAAAAAACCCATTTCCCAATTCTCTGTTCTTATGAAACAGAGTTAAGAAACAACAAATCCAACAGAGTTTAGAAGCCAAACAAGATTTGAAGCTCTTCCAAGTTTCCAGGAAATGTCTGATCCTCAGAACGACGCCGTTCTTGCTTACCAGACCAATAATGTCCACCATCAGCTTCCCCTTCTCACAGTTACTCTCAAGGTCTTTTTTTTTTTTGACCTTTCATTTCTGTAATTTTCTTAATCTAAGCTTATTTGATTTTCATGGAGTGGTTAATTTTAATTTTACAGTTTGAAGAACTCGTTTACAAAGTGAAATTACAAGGGAGAGGCGGCGGCTGCTTTGGCGGCGGCGGTGGTTCGTTGGAAGCTACTAGAGAAAAAACCATTCTCAATGGCCTTAGTGGCGTTGTCTTACCCGGCGAAATCCTTGCCATGCTTGGCCCTTCCGGCAGCGGTAAAACTACCCTTTTGACGGGGCTTGGTGGCCGTTTATCCGGGAAACTCTCCGGTAAAATCACTTACAACGGCCAGCCATTTTCCGGCGCCACCAAGCGCCGGACTGGGTTTGTTGCCCAAGATGACGTTTTGTACCCTCATTTAACCGTTGCTGAAACCCTTCTCTTCACTGCCCTTCTCCGCCTCCCTTCCTCCCTGACCGCCGATGACAAAGCCCAAGCCGTTGAGCGAGTCATCTCCGAGTTGGGTCTGACTCGGTGTCGCAATAGTATGATCGGCGGCCCACTTTTCCGGGGAATCTCCGGCGGAGAGAAGAAAAGAGTTAGTATTGGTCAAGAGATGCTGATTAACCCAAGCTTGCTGTTGCTGGATGAGCCTACCTCCGGCTTGGACTCGACCACTGCCATGAGAATTCTTACCACCATTAAACGGTTAGCGAGTGGCGGTCGGACCGTCGTGACGACGATTCACCAACCGTCGAGCCGCCTCTACCACATGTTTGATAAGGTTATTTTGCTGTCGGAAGGCAGCCCTATCTACTATGGCTCAGCTTCATCTGCCATGGATTACTTCTCCTCCATTGGATTCTCAACTTCCATTACAATCAATCCAGCTGATCTCCTTCTTGATCTTGCAAATGGTATGCTAATCTTTTCTTTTTCTTAATACACTCAAGGCCTACTCTAAGATCCCACGTCTATTAGAGAGGAAAAATAAACATTTTTTTATAAGAATATAGAAACTTGTTTGTAGCATACGTGTTTTAAAAACATTGAGGGAAAACCCGAAAATGAAAGCTTAAGGAAGAGAATATCTGCTAGCGGTAGGCTTGAGCGGTTACAAATGGTATCAGAGCTAAAGTAAGCTAAACCAGGACTCTGACCACAAAAGGATTGGATTGGAGGGTCCCACATCGATTAGAGAAGAGAACGAGTGTCAGCGAGGACATTGGACTTGAAGGGGGTGGATTGGGAGGTCCCACATCGATTTGAGAAGGGAATGAATGCTAGTGAGGAAGCTGGGTTCTGCGGGGCATGGATTGTGAGATGCCAGGCTGGTTAGGGAAGAGAACCAAACATTTTTTATAAATATAGATGGTGAGCTTGGAGTGTTACACGTATTGATGCAAATATAGAACTATTACACGTGTAGTGATGCTTAAAACTTTTTTTAATGACAGGAATTGCCCCTGATTCAAAGTATGCAAATGAAGGAGGAGAGAACATAGAAGAAGAACAAAAGGGAGTGAAGGAAGCACTAATTTCAGCTTATGACAAGAACATTTCCTCCACTTTGAAGGCTGAGCTTTGCAGTTTGGATGCCAATAACTTCGCGAACTATGCAAAAGATGCCTCAAGTAACAATCCCACTCATTCAAAAACACATTTTTTGTTGTTTATCTAAAGTAAGATGGATCAAAAGCAAAAAAGATTTAATTTTTAAGGAAACCCATTGAAGAAAAAGTATAGAAAACAGGAATGGAATTGGATAATGAACAGAGATTTTAAGGAAAATGAATGATTTGAGAGAGGAATTGGATTCGAATGATGATTAATTGGTGGATGGTGTGGTGTGGGTGTAGAGAGAGAAAGGAGATGCACAGAGGAGTGGTGCACCAGCTGGTGGTATCAATTCAGAGTGCTGTTGCAGAGAGGGCTGAAGGAGAGACGATATGACGCCTTCAATCGCCTGAGGATTTTTCAAGTCATTAGCGTTGCTTTTCTTGGTGGACTCCTTTGGTGGCACACTCCATCTTCTCACATTGAAGATCGCGTAAGAATCTCTTTCTTCTCTCTTCTCTCTTCTCTCTCTAAACCCTTTGAACATCGTGATTCGAACCCGAGATTTGAATATTGTTAACGAAATCAAAATTTGGATGGAGTCGGAGACGGAGATTATATTTTTAGTCCCAGTCACTAACCCCATCTCTCTCTAAACCCTTTTCAGTATTTGATTATCGTGAACGAAATCAGGATTTGGAAGGGGTTAGAGATGGAGATTATATTCTTAGTCCCCGTCTCCGACCCCGTCACACTCTAAATCCTTTTCAATATTTGAAGATTGTAAACGAAATCGGGATTTGGATGGAGTCGGAGACTGAGACTGAAAATATAATCTACATCTCTGATTCCGTTCTGACAATGGTCGGTTGATTTTGACATTTTCAGATAGCGTTGCTGTTCTTCTTCTCAGTATTTTGGGGGTTCTACCCACTGTACAACGCAGTGTTCACATTCCCACAAGAGCGCAGCATGCTAATAAAGGAGCGCTCATCCGGCATGTACCGTCTGTCCTCCTACTTTCTAGCGCGCACAGTGGGCGACCTCCCATTAGAGCTGGCCCTCCCCACAGCCTTCGTATTCATAATCTACTTCATGGGAGGCCTCGACCCCCACCCACCCACCTTCCTCCTCTCCCTCCTCATCGTCCTCTACAGCGTCCTCGTCTCCCAAAGCCTCGGCTTGGCCTTCGGCGCCATCCTCATGGACGTCAAGCAGGCCACCACCCTCGCCTCCGTCACCACCCTCGTCTTCCTCATCGCCGGCGGCTACTACATCCAACAAATCCCCCCCTTCATCCTCTGGATGAAGTACCTCAGCTACAGCTACTACTGCTACAAGCTGCTCCTGGGTGTGCAGTATCAAAACGACGACGTTTACGAGTGTCGGAATGGGGAGCTTTGTCGGGTGGCGGATTTCCCGGCCGTTAAATCTGTCGGGTTGGATGGGCTGTGGGTTTGTGTCTGTATTATGGCGCTCATGTTGGTGGGTTACCGCTTGATTGCGTATTTGGCTCTTCATAGGGTCAGATTGAGATGAAAATCTTAGGGTTTCTTTTTTGGTAAAATTATATGTTTTTGTTATTTGTTTTCTATGATCCCGACAGGTATATATCATATCATATCATAATTTTCTCGACCGTTTAATTTAATTTCAATTTGATTATTTAATTTAATATTTTCGATTAATCTCCGACTCAAATAGATATCTTAAAATTTTTATATAAAAATACGGGCTGCTCGCCTAGTTAGGAAAGCGGGCCAAATAATAAAAAATTGGAGCAACCCAACAAAAAAAAAAAAAAAAACATTAATTGAATCATCGTGTCCAAACCCATTACGAAAAAAACAAAATTTTAAATTGAAACTAATGAGTAATTAATTTTATTTTAATAAAAATTCATATTTATGGTAAGAAAAAAATTAAATTAAATTCTAGAAAATACCTCTAAAGTATACCAAGAATGTTCATTATTTTAAATTTAATTTAAAAAATATTATATCACCGACATATAAATTTAGATAATTACCCTATTTTTGTTCAATATGCGAATGTTTTTATACCTTTAGAGATAATTTTGAAATATTTATAAAAAGTCGGAGAAAATATTATAATTTTTGAGATAATAAAAGCTTTGGATTATATATATATAATTTATCTGAAAAATATTTAGATTTTAATATTATTATTTTTTTTAATGAAGAGTGGAAAGGGAAAATACAAGTGAAATTAAAATTTAATTAAAAAGAAAAATAGAGAAAGAGGGAGGAAGAGGAAGAGGGGTTTGGTCCGATGGCACTTGCTGGCAGAGTAGGTTGTCGCTGAAGGTGGATCTGAATCTGATCGTCTGATGAGATTGAGACCAGAAAGCGGCGAAGAAGAAGGAGAAACTGTAATTCTCTCAATCCAAACTGCCATTTTCGATGTAATCTTAATTCATAATCTGCTCTTCAGGTCAGTCTTAATCCTTAAACCTAAACTCTCTCTCCCATTCATTCTGTTCAATGCACTTCTGAACCGTGATTTCTCGCCATGTTTTTTAATCGACCCCTCTAGTCAATCCGCGGACGAACTTCAATTTTAACATCCCCACACACACTCTCTCTACTGTGGTTTTTGGGGATCACTGTGATCTAGAGTTACGCAATTCAGTTGTTATAATGAAGGATTTTGGTGCGTTTCTGAGGAATTATTGAAGTTTTGTGCCGAATCAGAGAAAAATGGTGTTGGGTAGATTTAGGGATGTTCTCTCGTCTGTAGCCGGTCGTTTGTCGGGCCGACAGTCTTCTACGGATGCGTATAAATCATCGTCGCCTCCGTTGATCGATTCTTCGCCTCCTCTTGTTGCTGGATTTTCAAGTCCTGCGCTTAAGAACAATATAAGGCTTTCATCGTCTCTTCAGGATCTCTCTGCTTACCGTAGACTTGATCTCGAAGAGGGTAATCATGGACTTGGGAATGCAGCTTCTGATTTTAGACCGCTCCAGCGAGAGAATGCTGGCTCTAGTTTCTCGAAGGAGAAGGCATTGCCTGGAGGCTCCTCCCGTTGGCCGATCAAGAAGTTGGTGCGAACAATTGTTCTTTTTCTGTGTCTTTTGCTCGTTTGTTTTCTAATTTATACGGTTTCTATGTATATTTATTCATATTGGTCTCAAGGAACACCAAGATACTTTGTGGTGCTTGACTGTGGAAGTACTGGCACTCGAGCTTATGTATATCAAGCAAACATTAATTATAAGAAAGATGGAGCCCTTCCCATTGCCATCAGGTCATATACTGGACAGAAGAAGAAATCGAAGTCTCAGAGCGGACGGGCTTATGATCGAATGGAAACAGAACCAGGGCTTGATAAGTTGGTTCGTAATGTGACTGGTTTGAAGAAAGCAATTAAACCTCTGCTTCATTGGGCTGAGAAGCAGATTCCTAAGCGTGCCCATGAAAGCACTTCTCTTTTCCTCTATGCGACCGCTGGAGTTAGAAAACTACCACCTGCAGATTCGAAATGGATTCTGGACAATGCTTGGTCTATATTAAAGAGTTCGCGCTTTCTTTGCCAGAGAGAATGGGTTAAAACCATTACAGGTACAGAAGAGGCTTACTATGGATGGATTGCCCTTAACTATCAAAAACAATTGTTGGGGGTTAAACCAAGGGAACTAACATATGGGGCACTTGATTTGGGAGGGTCTTCCTTGCAAGTAACTTTTGAAAGCAAGGAACGAAATGAGTCGAGTTTGAACATTAGAATTGGAAATGTTGATTATCATCTTAATGCTTATTCGCTTACCGGCTATGGTTTAAACGATGCATTTGGGAAGTCTGTTGTCCATCTATTAAGAAGGATTCAAGAACATGAAAAGCTAGACCTGTCTAATTTTAAGCTTAACCACCCTTGCCTGCATTCTGGGTACAATGAGAAGTATACCTGTAACCAGTGTGGAAAATTGTTGGGTAGAGGAGGTAATTCAGGAATTTCTCTAAGGCTGATTGGTGCTCCGAATTGGGAAGAATGTTCTGCACTTGCTAAAGTTGCAGTAAATTTTTCCGAATGGTCAAATACGAGCGCTGGACTTGATTGTGATGTGCAACCATGTGCCATAACTAATGACTACCCTCCACCGTATGGGAATTTTTATGCCATTTCTGGTTTCTTCGTGGTGTTTCGATTTTTCAATCTGACTTCAGAGGCTGCACTTGATGATGTATTAGAAAAGGGTCACAAATTTTGTGAGAAACCTTGGGAAGTTGCACGGGCTAGTGTTGCTCCACAGCCCTTTATTGAGCAATACTGCTTTAGGGCACCATACGTAGTCTCGCTCCTTAGAGAGGGGTTGCATATTACTGATAAACAAATTATTATTGGTTCGGGGAGTACAACTTGGACTCTCGGGGTTTCGCTGTTGGAGGCAGGGAAAACGTCTGCAGTTACAACCAGGCTACAGCTCCATGGTTATAAAATTTTTAAAATGAAGATAGATCCTCTAATTCTTATCGTCGTTTTGTTCACGTCATTGTTTTTCCTGCTTTTTGCATTATCCTGTGTAGGTAGTGCAATACCTAGATTTTTTCGGAGACCCTATCTCCCAATTTTCCGGCATAATACTGTCTCTACCACATCTGTTCTAAACATTCCATCTCCTTTTCGGTTACAGCGGTGGAGTCCAATGAGTTCTGGTACGTTTCTACACCTGTAATATCTTATGTTTTTACATTGCAATATCTGACTGTGTTCTAATATTTATATGTGAATCTTCTTGTTGAGCTTGCCTATCATGAAATATCTTAGTCGCATGAGCAATGTGAATGTGTTAAAGCCAATCTTTGATTTGATGGGATGTTAAAATTTCGTTTTATGGAGGAACCTGTCATGCATGAAGATTTCATCTACTAGAATGGTTTTTGGTCTGAATGCATATTCTCATAGCTTTGTTATTGTCATCGTGACGTTTTCTGTGGATCGATATATCTTCATCTGATCTTGTGGAAGTTGAAAAGCTAAAAAAGAAACGGTTACTCTCTAACTTAAGGGCATCTCAACTGGTTAAGGCATTATACCATCAACTAAAAAGATCAAAAGTTTGAATCTCCATCGTTGTTTTATAACTTGTCTTCGGGTTGTACACATTTGAATGCATTTTCTGCATCATTGTAAAATACTAGGCTTGTGCAACAAGTAGAAGATGCATTTTTATCTATCCTCAAACCGAATATCATTTTAAGCACCATTCAAAGCTTGAAAATAACTCGGTCGTTCGCACATCTATACAAGTATATAAAATTGTTTCGGATCTAATCTAGTTATCTCGACTGCTTTTTCTGTAAGATAGCTTCTTTTTGGTATAAAGTATGATGAATGCAATGTCAAACATGGTGTGACAGGGGATGGCAGAGTGAAGATGCCACTGAGTCCAACAGTTAAAGGCTCTCAAGAAAGACCCTTTGGCTTAGGACATGGCTTTGGCAGCAGTAGTGGCATCCAACTTATGGAGTCATCCATGCACCGGTCATCCAGCAGTATGGTCTCGCATAGCTATTCTTCAAATAGTCTTGGCCAAATGCAATTTGACAATAACAGCGTCGGTTCGTTCTGGACCCCACGTCGTAGTCAGATGCGCCTTCAAAGTAGACGTTCGCAATCTCGAGAGGATCTGTCATTGACGTCGGCTGAAACACACATGGTGAAGGTTTAGAAGAAGCAGGCTTCAAAGTGTAGATGATCGCAATCTCGAGAGGATGTTTCTTCGTCGTTGGCCAATGAAACACACAGATGCTGAGGGTTTAGAAGAAGCAGACTTCAGAAATTTTGGTAGACACTACTAATTTGACTCCCTTCCCCCCTGCATTGCTTTTCTGACTCTTGAATAGATAATATATATGGAAAAGGTTTGCATAGAGGTTCATGAATTCAATTTAGGAGTTCTTTCTGTATCTGAAGGAACAATTTTTATATGAGAAGTAGATGTGCATATATAGTCCCGTTAAAGCCTCGACATATCCCGACATGAATAGGCCTCATAATAATTAATACTTTAAGACTCAACAAAATACTCAGAAAAGAAGAAAAATGAGATCTTTGTACAAAAATGATAAGTTTTTCAGTAAAGAGAGTAGGTTGTGACTCTCACGTTGTCACAAAAGAACTGGCGACCCTCGAGTGGCTCCATCCAACTATGCAAGGACCTAGACAAGTGTGGCATAGGCGCATGCACTTGAAGCGCTACATCACTATGGCCCTAGCCGAGAACGACAGTGATAGGTTGACGGGTGCAAGAAGCAACAAAAATACCACTTTATGATTATAATAAAACCTCCTAAAACTTACCAATAATTTTTACAATTACAAATTCTAAAAAAATAAAAATAATTTGTGAAATGGTCTAAGACTATATATATATAAGAAGATGGGTATACAAAATCTACTTCATGATGACCCATCTAAGCGGAGAACCGACTCGAGCGGTCCGGTTCGGCCTAAAATTATTGTTGGTTAATTTCATTTCATAGCTTATTGAGATCAGTTTCTTTCACAAACAATCCGTGGAAGCCGTAAGGGACCCGCCGCGGCAGCTTCACGACAGCGATAATCTCGAGCTTCGGCGACTTGGCGTCCATGACGATGAACTTCGACTCGCCGGAGTTTTCGTCGTGAACGTACGAGA
This sequence comes from Cucurbita pepo subsp. pepo, assembly GCF_057944985.1. NCBI lineage: Eukaryota > Viridiplantae > Streptophyta > Magnoliopsida > Cucurbitales > Cucurbitaceae > Cucurbita > Cucurbita pepo. The sequence continues at coordinate 2,683,801 of NC_141798.1, forward strand.
CAACATATCCGTCGTCTTCCTCCAACGCCGTCTCGTCGGAACTTTCCCTTTCCATCGGCACGAAAAACGGCTCGCCGCCGTAGCAACCAGGCCCGAAAATCCTACTCGCAACGATGCAGTCTCGGCGTTCTTGCTGAGACACGTCGAGCTTTACTACTCCCGATATCTTAGGCATTGGATCTCCAACGCCAGCGTATACGAACCTGTTCTTCTTCCCGATGTACGACGGATTTATCACTCCGAAGTCTAGGTTTCTGGTAGACAATGGCCGCCGCGTAACTATTCCTGTTTTCAAGTCGATTCTGACCTCCTCGATTAAGGCGTGAACCAGATCCATCCTCTCCAGCGTGTGTTCGACGGAGAGAATGTTCGGCGCCAGCAGAACCACAGCGTCGTCTTCATCCCAAGCATTAATGGCGTGAATCAGGTTAAATCCAGGTACATCGAACCACTTCATCTTCGATTCGTCGTTAGCGTATCGAGGAATTAGTCCTACTCTTGAAACTGTCGATGGATCTGTTCCAACTGGAGATCGTCCTTCCATTATCATCAGCATAGGGTTAAATCCAATCTGAATCTCTGTAAATACAGCGTACTTTTTCGTAATTGCAAAATCGTGCAGGAAGGAAGGTCGATTCATCGAAAATATCGGCACATCGGACTGTTTGGCTCCGTTTTTGTCGAATCGAAAGAAGGTTAAAAACGGAGGCAGAGGACCGTACCGAAACGCGAATGTTTCACCAGTATCGGGATCGGATTTCGGATGAGCCGTCATACTCATAAACAGATTTCCGTCGAAATCCTGGCGGCCGAGAGTTTCAATTTCGCCGTTCGGAGCCAATCGGATCGAATACGGTAAATCGGACTCACCTAGGGCGTAAAGGCGGTCGCCAAAGAAAGCGACACTAGTGTTGGCAAGGCCAATGCCGTTCGCCGGATTGTACTGGCCGGTTAACACCCGGCCGGCTGCGACGGCGCCCCGCGCGGCGGAGGCTGTGAGTCCATTGAAGCCGGAGAAAACATTGGGGAAAACAGGATGACCAGCATCACGCTCCAGAGTGTATTTGTAAGTCTTGACATAACGACTGCACAGAACGGCTCGGCCGTTGGAGATTCGAAGCGAGTGAAGCATCCCGTCGCCGTCGAACAAATGGTAGGGCCCACGGGGAAGGTACTGCGGATTCGGGCCGTTACGAATGTACGCGCCGTTGAGAGACGAAGGCAACGAGCCTTGGATGACTTCACACTCCGTCGGTGGTAACTCGTCCACCGGAGCGAAGTTGTCGGCAAGGACGTACCGTGGGTCGACCGACGGACTGACCGGCGGGTTTATGAAGTTGTTGATCAGGTCGTCAAAGGCATTGAAAAACCTCGCGGGTAAAGATGGTTCGAGTCGTGTGGTGGAAGGACCCTTCGCCATTGCAGGAGGAGGAGGTCGTCGGGGAGATGGAGAATCGGCATTCGTTTTTTTCACGGTTTTGGGGGTTTCTTCGGTAAAAACGGATGTTATGGCCATAGAAAAGGGCGGTCGGGCGGGGGAGATTGGCGGAGAGAGGAGGAGGTTTCCGCCGGTGAGGAAAGGGGAAAAAATGGCGTCCATGATCCGAAAAGGAGTGAAAAACCTGCAATTTTCTTAGAAGTCGAAAAAACGGTGATACGAATTTAAAGGGGGAAAGGGTAAAATAGGAATTATCTGTTTCTTTTTTCTTTTACACAGAGGGGAGGGCGCCGCAATAACTTTTGTAGTTTCTTATTATTGAAAAAAGATTGGTAATAGATATTAATTTTAAGATCTTTTAAGTTGTTTTTTAATTATTTTATTGTAGTATTGGATCATTCATATATTTTATTTACCAACTTTTTCGTATCCGATAGTTATATGATGTAAGTCGTTATTGTTGCCTTTCGCTTGCATCCCACCATTTTCGTTGAACGTTGAAAAAAATTAAAAAGAAAGTAATAATTGAAAGAAAAAAAGAAACACCGATATGTAATATATAGGATAACATGAAAATTTAAGAAGTGGGGCCAACTAAGAAACAGTGGGCCTTGTGATAGCATCCATAATGGACCTATGGGCCCACTGTGGCTAGCCTAAACAGATTTTTTATATTTTATTTTTATAAGAAAATATAAATTTTAGAATTCCAAATTTTGTTCAACAATTTTCAATGTCAATTGAATTATATGTGGCACCATATTTTCAAACATTATTGAACCAAATAATAATAATAATAAATAATGTCTAAGATGTGACGTATTAATAAGATGTTGCGTGAATACACAAAATAGTCGAGCTCGGTTAGCAAAGGGCAGGTAGAGCTTTGATAATTATATGTGACAAGTGGCTAATGAAGACTTTTTGAGTAAAAAGTTTGGATTTTTATGAATGGGTCTTGTATGAGTTGGGTTATCTAAAAATTTGGATGACCGAAAAAAGACAAAGCTATCTAAGTTGAGACGCCAGGATAGCTGAGATGGGAGAGTGTTATTTCGATTTTTGGCTATCTACTATCAAAGATATAGCTGAAAGATAGCCAAAAATCGAAATATGAGAGGGTACTAACATAGTTATTGCCATTAAATTGGAAGTATAGGTGGAATAAAGATTCAATAGTCACCATCACACGCAAGGGGATAATAGAATATATTGTGCTCCACAAAATAAAAGGAGAGGATAATTCTTAATGAGCTATCTATTATGAGCCCAACTTCATCATCATGGCCTGCAACATAGTCGTCTTGCTTGCTCCATTATGAGCTATCCAACAGTTAAGCAACACATCAACTCAATTTTGCTCCATTAAACAGAGATCCCCACATGATTTTTGATGTGTTAATGAGCAATCAAATCATCCAGTTCAGTTGCAGTTGCAGCTGCTGCTGCTCCGGCGAGGCTTTTGGATGAATGTAGCGCCGCCATGGTTGATGAGAGGGGAAGCTCTCCTCATCCATGGAGGATAACATTTTCCATATGGGCCGCTAATTCATCAGCCAGCCACTGTGCTGCAGCAGCCAAGGCCAAGCCAGCCTTTAGGTCCAAAAATGAACCCATTCACATTCATATTCAATTAGCTTTCTTAAGTTCTTACAATACAAGACTGAAACAACTAAACAAAGAAACCCATTACCATTTGTAGTAATGTTTATAAGCCCACATCTTCATTCATAACAGTCATTTTCATCAAATTATTGATAAGATTCTTAGGAGGGGCAGGGAGGGAGGGAGGGAGGGAGGGAGGGCATGGAACAATACAAAATCAAGGCATTGATAGACAGATGGGGCACACAGAATTCATCATTACATTCAAACATCAACATTAATGCAATGATAAGGACCTGCCAAGAAAATGGCAAACAGAAAAAGGACTAAAATGTTTAAAGCTCCACAAAAAGAAAGTTAAAAGTCCCAAAAAACAGGTATTCACCAGCAAACTTACCGTTAACTGGTCATTTTTGTGTACCTTGTGATTCTGGCCAGTTGAGAAATTTGTAACCTTGAAGAGATGGTGGAAGAAAGCTTTGAGCTGCGGAGGGATTGTCTGGGGTGTAAATATAGCCTTTCCCATATCCAATTTCCTTCATCAGCTTTGTTGGAGCATTCCTAAGATGAAGAGGCACACCTTCATTTTGCCCAACTGATTCCCTCACAGCCTTCTGTGCAGCTCCCATGGCTTGGTACACCGCAATCGACTTCGGGGCGAGTGCTAAGTAAGCCACACATTGCGCGAGAATGACATTGCACTCGGGCATGCCAATGAAATGGCAGGCCTGATAGCAAGAAACAGCCTGATTCAGAGCCAATGGATCGGCCAACCCGACGTCTTCGCTTGCAAACCTTACAAGTCTTCTAGCTATATACAGAGGCTGTTCTCCACCTTCCAACATTCTTGCCAACCAATAAATTGAAGCATCTGCATCGCTCCCTCTCAAGGATTTATGAAGTGCACTTATGAGATTGTAGTGCTCCTCCCCTGCTTTATCATAAGCAAGATGCTTACATTGGAGTGCCTCCTTCACATCATCAAGAGTAACAACGGCCCCAGACGATGATGAGGCCGTGTCGCCTCGATTCCTTACGGCATTCCCGTTGGCATCTTCTACATTGCAATCGTCAATTTGAGCGGGGTTGGATCGGGCTGCAGCAGTGATAGCAGAGATCTCCAATGCATTCAAAGCAGTCCTGGCATCGCCATCACAATTAGCAGCTAAGAAATCAATGGCCTCATCCCCAACCTGAACCCACATGGAAATAGTTCGAGCTAGTCCCTTCTCAGAATCATCAATAGCTCGTTTTAAAATCACGGAAACATGGTGGGGTTTCAATACGTTAAGTGTAAGAACTCTACATCTAGACAACAAAGGGGTGATCAAATGGAAAGAAGGATTCTCGGTAGTGGCACCCAAGAAGATGATGCTTCCATCTTCAATGACAGGCAAAAAGGAATCCTGTTGGGATTTGTTGAACCTGTGAACCTCATCCAGAAACAAAACAGTCCTCTTATTGTTCTTGATTCTAGTTTTTCTAGCTTCCTCAACAGCATCCCTAACGTCCTTAACGCCCGAAGTCACAGCAGACAGGGACACAAATCGAAAAGACTGAGAGAAAGAAGAAGTGGAACCTACAATAGCTTTGGCAATGGAGGTCTTACCTGTACCAGGCGGACCCCAAAGGATAATCGAAGGCAATCGATTACATTCCAGCGCAGAACGAAGTATCGAATTCTTCGCCAGTAGATGATCTTGCCCTACCACATCATCGACATTTCGAGGCCGCATCCGCTCCGACAGAGGCTCGTCCGGAGGATGATTCCCCTTCCCAGCAGAAGAATCCGGTACCGATACGATCGAGGAGGACAAGAGTTTCGGACGCTTAGAGGAGAGTTGAGGGAGGTTAAGGTCAGCAACGTCAGAATCGATAGCAGCAGGGTCTCGTTTCTGAACCGATTGAGGAAGGGCAGCGGAGGGCGGGGTCGGAGGGCGGGACTGGAAGAGGAAGAAGCGGTCGAGCTTGGGCTGGACATTAGGGTTCGAAATAGGGAGATTGGGCTTGGGGCAAGGTGAAGGTGAAGGAGAAGAACAAGAAGAGGATTTATGTGTGAGAATCCATTCAGTGGCTTTGAGAGTAGACTTACCGCCGGTAGCAGCTAAAGCTTGCGCCGCCAGTTCGTCGGGAAAACCCATGTTTACCAGTTGCTCCATTTCTTCCCCCATTGAAATCTCTACCTCTTCTTCTTCTTCTTCCTCCTCCTCCTCCAAAATCTCAGCACAGTATTGATACTGCTTTACTGCTCAGTGGGGGAATGCGGATCTCTCTCTCTCTCTCTCTCTGCACAACAAAACGAAAGAGAGAATAATGAATATGAACACTGCTTCCAACCTTTATCCCGCAACCTCACTATCACTATCCTTCTTTTTCCAACTTTTTGTTCCTTTTTTTAGCCACTACAAAACTATAATTTATAATTTAATTTTTATATATTAATTAAATGCAATAAAATAATATAAAAAAATACTAACTAATACTAACGAGAACACCAAATCCTTATTGGGCTCACTTTTGGGCCTTGAATTTAAGCCCATTTTCGATGTTTCAATAAATTCCGTTACCAAATTTAATATCTATAAACTAAAATAAAAATATTATTATTATCGTATATAGCATTAACAAAATTCTGAACTTATTATAAAATTTAAAGCACTTAAATATTTATTTCATCAAATTTTAATTAAATAATTTATAGAAATTTGAAGGAAACAATAAACGACTAAGCTAAATGGTTGGGAATAAAATTAAATAAATATATTTATTTTTTTCTTACTAATGGCAGCGTGTAATTTTGGATGACGTCAAGATATGTGGGTCGTGTTAATTGGGAATCGAGATGAGACGATGAAATGCGATGTTGTATTGAAAGATCTTTGTCCTGGGTAAAGGTAAGGTCGAGCTGAATGACTTGGTCTAATGTAGAGTTAAGTTGGTTGTGTCACAGACCATTGAATATGCACGCGAACAAGCTTGGATTCTGCACCAACGATGTTTGGTTGACAAAGACAAACGTGGCTGAAGTAATTATACAAAAAAAGAGGACCAAAATTGGGGTGATTGAACCATTAAAGGTTAATGAAGATCTTAGTGAATCATAAGGCATTTATGAGGGCATTAGTGTTGGGATTTGACTTTTGAATGGGTTTAGTTCAGTGGGGTCTTTGTGATGTGTGATGAGTGGTGCATTACCTAAGATTCACTCCCTCTTTCCATCCTATTTCATGTCATCTCCCTCAAGGGTAAAAATGGAATTTTCTTTTTTATTAATTTGGCTCTCGTATGAATGAGAGCGATTTTGAAGATAGAAAAGCTTAAAAGAATTGAAAGTCACTGTTTATACAAGTATACCCTCCTTTTTTTAGTGACCCGACCAATATACATATTTTAGTACATTGAAGGGCACGCGACAATTAAAAATTATTATTTTCTTTAAAATAATTTATTTGATGATTTATTCTTAAAGTCAATATTTTAATGGTTTTACATGAATCACGAGCTTGAAATGTAACTGCCCAGATCCATTACTAGCAAATATTGTGATCTTTGCGCTTTTCCTCTCAGACTTTCCCTTTCGGGCTACCCTTCAAACTTTTCAAACGCGTCCCCGAAAACACCCTTAAAGGGTGTTTTGTTCCAGTTTTGAAATACCTTGTTAGATTTTTTTTTTAATTATTATTATTTCGCTAACATAATAAAATCAAATGCTTAAATATGTCTTAATTCCAAACATCTATCAGAAATATATATATATATATATATATATATATATATATATATATAATTTGAGATGAACTAATAAAATCAAAATTATTAAAATTAATTTTGAATGGAGAATCATACACATGAAATTAGCGTGACAAAAGAATAATAAAAAAAATAATAAAATCCCTACAAGTTTTTTTTTTTTTTTTAATATAAAATACCCATGTGGAAAACATTTTATTTATTAACCCTTTGATAAGGATTGAGATGTAAGTATTGCAAAGTAAACTGTGAAATTACATATATGCCCCTGGTCATTGAATACAATCTAAGTCTCGTCTTCTTATTTAGGTTATATGCTATCAAAATTGTTATAATGTTGCTTTCTCTATCGAAATTTTAATAGAGGAGATTTCAACTGAAAATTGATGTTCCCGATCAAAGCCATAACTGAACAAAATTACTAAAGAGTAATTTCTAGAATAAGCATATGACTATAAGAGGACCTAGCTCGGTCAAAACTTCTCCCATTATGTCGTCCATTAAAATAAAATGCATAAAATTTTAGGAAAAATTAAATAAATAAAACCTTTAACTCCCTTTTAATCACAAAATAAGAAAAATCAAAATAAATAAATAAATAAATAAATAAAAGCCAAATTCCCATTTCTTCTAGTATTATCTCAATATACCCACCAAAGAAAAAACTAAGAAAATCCTAAAATATATAAAATTATCAGATATTTCTACAAACTCTATAAAATTAATCGGATCAGTCATCGGCGTCGGAGTTCCTTCGCCGGAGTCAGAACAGTGAGCCACCATTACCGTGATTGGTCTTGTTGGAGGAATCTGCAGAAGCTCCGGTGGTAGGAATTTGAGAAGAAACCGCACTTTCCATCAGAAATCCATCTCCGGTGGCTCCGTCATTAGCCGGCCTCGCAACGGATATCCTCTGCATAAAGTCTCCGCCATGTGCAGCGGCCGGAAACATGAACGGCTGGGGGTTGGAATGATAAAACTGCGGCGGTTGTAGATAATCAGACGGTGGAGAAATCACGGCGTTCGGTGGAGTGCCGAAATTCGATTGACAAATCCCGCGGAACCCTAGCGGAAAATTGGGGGAAATCGATGAGGCGAAAGAAGAAGTCGGACCGCCAGTGAATTGCTGAACCATCGCTCTGAAATTCGTCGTATCCGTGTTGAGCAACGTCGTCGGAGTCCGCCGTGACGCTCTGGACCGGCGACGAATCGGCTTTCCGACACGACCTTCCGGATTCAAGCCGGTGTTTCCAGCCGAACTTCCGATAATAGCAGCGGAAGTAGTGGGGACGGCGGTGGCGTCAGAAACTCGTTCTGCAAAGATCATTGCAGAGGAGGTGGGTAAATCGGAAGGAGGTGGTGGGGCCGCCGTGGTAGAAAGATTTTGATGGTAAAATTGAAGCCAATCGCTGGGGCTGGACATGATTTAACACAGCCAAGAGGTAAAGAAAATCCCTATCTCTGTTCGTGTTCTTGTTTTTTTTTCTTGAGTGTTCTGGTTTTGGTAAGAATGGAAGGATAGTTGAAGGAGCTGAAGTCGTCATATTTATGGTTGAATCACTCTAGTCAAACTAAAGACCAAATTAATGGAATAATTTTCTTTCCTCTTTTCTTATTTTTTTTTTATTTTTTTAAGATAACGACCGGATTAGCAGAGTCGGGGACGGACTGGTCTACGTTTTTGTCCCCATTTAGCTAACAAGGTCATTCACGTGCAACACCTCAAGTCCACCACTAGCAGATATTGTCTTCTTTAAGCTTTCTCTTTCAGCTAAACGTGTTTGTAGAGGTTTCTACACCCTTGTAAATAATGTTTCGTTCTTCTCCCGGTCACTCGTTCCCTCCTCCAATCGACGTGGGACCTCCCAATCCACCTCATTCGGACCCCAACGTTCTAGCTCGCACACCACCTCGTGTCCACCCTCCTTCGAGGTTCAGCCTCTTCGCTAGCACATCACCTTATATCTGGCTCTAATATCATTTGTAACGGCCCAAACCCATCACCAGTAGATATTGTTCTTTTTGGGTCCTGTTGGATGAATGAAAGTCCCACATCTGCTAATTTAAGAAATGATCATGAGTTTATAAACAAAGAATACTCTCTCCATTGGTACGAGACCCCATGAAAGCTTATGAAGACAATATCATAGACTTGGGACGTTACATCACTCATTCTCCTCTTAATGGGGTATTTTCCACTCCGTCCACCAACCCTGTTGGTTATGGTGAGTACCGAGCGAAGTTGGTTTATTTTATTTATGCTAATGTGATTTGTGGTGTGTATTAATGTGAGTGACCTCAAAGTCGCATATGTTGGTTAAAGCAAGTACTAGGTGAGTGGATATCACATGGTATGATAATACTAAGGTTTGAAATATATATATATATATTTTTTAAAGTTTATTATACACCGATAGCAAACATTATATAAATAAAATAATGCCACAGTAACGCCCACTTTCTAAATATTACTTAAATTTAATCAAGGATAATTATAATTATAATTTTTATTTTTCTAATTAATTAAGAGTTTAATATTTTAGAAATTAAACAAAAGGGTAGAAAAGGGATTAAGGAAAGTTGGAGTTTTATTTTTATTTTATTTTATTTATTAAAAATCCTGAAAAGACAACTTTTTGTCTTTTTCCTCGAACCTTCCTCTCCCCTCCGACGAAGGTTCAGCCGCCCAAACCCCCACCGACACTGTTCGCTGCCGCTCTCTGGTTCATCTCCTCCACGAGTGACGACAGCAAACGGCGGCCGGCGGTTGCTTCCGCCTCTACACGACGTCGCAACCGATGCTCCGATCACGTTTGTCTTCAACGGCCAGCCGCCGCCACCCAGATGGCAGTGGTAGAGACAAAGAATCAGAATGTGGGTATGAAGTCTTTATCATATTATTAAGAGAAAATAGAGAAAATTAAAAGACCAAATTATGGATAGAATGTTGTTTGTTGGTTGTGTCATGCGATCTGTGTCCACACGAAGGTTCATTTATTTTATGTTTTAAATATGTTTTTTTTACTGAAATTTTAAATAAAGGGTTATTTTATTTTATTTTTTAAAGAATCAAAATAGATATTTTGAAAAGTTAGAATAAAATAAGTATTTTAAACGTTGAATGTTGAGTTTATAATAAAATAAAGTGAATTACATTAATTATTTTAAATGTTTTTCATAATAAAATACTATTATAAAAAGAAAAAATAAATAAATATATCTTGATATACTGGCCTAAAGAACATATTTGGTAGCCAACCGCCAGTAGATATTGTTTTTTTTTAACTTTCTCTCTTGTTTTTCTTTAGATTTTTAATACGCGTATACTAAAGAGAGGTTTCCACACTCTTATAAAGAATGTTTCGTTTTCCTCTTCAATCGATGTGGAGTCTTATAATCCACCGCTACGAGGCCCCTCGAAGTCTCATTCTCCTTTCTAACTGATGTGGGATCTCACAATCCACCCCATTTGAGGCCCAATGTCATCGTTGGCACTAGTTCGACTTGAGTAAATTGTGATTTAAATGACTAGTAACCTATTTTTTTTACCCTTGACAAAATCTAATATGTTTCAACGAAGAGAAATGATTCACCAAACCAAACAAAAACGACACAAAATTAATCATGACGTTTGAATATTCAAAAATTTTTTGGTGTTTGGATTCACTTTTCTCACTTACCCAAAAAGAAAAGAAGGTTTCCTAGAAACACATTAAAAAAAAAAAAAAAAAGACTACCATTTATTTGAGTGCAAATTAATGACATCATAATCGCATCAACGTGGTGGTACGAGTTATTTTGTTGGTGGGTAGCTTTTGACTCACTTTAAAGGATTTGAAAATCTACATTTATGACTTGAGAACGAACCGTTTATTCTTAGTCATCGTTCTATGTCAATATGAATAAATTTTTTTGTTCTAAGTCCTCGATCTAAGCAAGTACGATTAGAACGGTTTGTTTTTAGTCATTGATCTATGTCAATATAAATAGAACTGTTTATTCTTGACCGTTGATCTATGTCAATACGAACATCTATTTAACTAATTACTTTATTATTTATATCATTTAAGGTTATAAAATTTAAATCTAAACTATAAAAAAAAAAAAAAAAAAAAAAAAAAATCTATTAATGTGAAACAAAAGCTCTAGAATTCAAATTAGGGTTTGATGGGATGGAGTAGGACAAGGAAGACCGAGTCTTGCCTAAGATTGCGGTCAAAATTGAGGATAAGGACAGAATTTTTACTTTTATTATTATTATTATTATTATTATTATTTTGTATAATTTGTAACTATAAAATAATCTTAATAAAATGATTAAGAATAATCAAATAATTTCATTTATTATTTTTTATATTTTTATATTTTAATTAATTGAGTTATTTTCATACTAACGTGTTTTTATTTTTTTTAAGTTACAAAATGAAAAACTAAAGTAAATAATAATTGACATTAATTTATTTCTTTGTGGGAAGAAAAAGGTAAATAAAGAGTAAAAATTTGAAATTAAAAGTCAAAACATTTCTATCACGAGAGTCTAGTCGTCTAGTCCATTTCAAAATTTCAATAAGATTAAATTTCATTTTCAACTCGGTCCCTCTTTTAAGTGGAAATTACTCGGTACTTTCCTAATTACTCTTTTTTTTTTTAGATGATGTGATTAACAAATCAACATTTTTCTTATAAGGGCGTGAAATTTTTTTTCTAACAACAGCATTTTTAAGCCATGATATTGACGGCGGTATGTAACGGGCTAAAGCAGACAATAGTCTGCTAGCAGTGAGTTTGAGTTGTTACTAATGGTATTATAGCTAGGTTACTGAATGGTGTGCTAACAAGGACACTGGCCCCTAATGGTTGTTTGCTAGCAGTGAGTTTGAGTTGTTACCGATGGTATTATAGCCAGGTTACTGAATGGTGTGCCAACAAGGACACTGGCCCCTAATGGGATGAATTGTGAGGAGAACGGAACATTTTCTATAAGGGTGTAAACCGAAGGTTTCCCAAGGAGGTAGATTGTAAGGGGAACGAAACGTCCCTTGTAAGGACATAGAAACCTCTACCTAATAGACGTGTTTTAAAACTATGAGGCTGAGGACGATCGATAACGACAAACAAATCATAATCTTACACCCAAAACATAAATTTAGATGTGCATAACTCGTTGAGTAGCCAATTTCAAGTGTATTAACGACGAACACGCAAAATCTGCTGCTTGTGGACAGCTCGTAAGCGGCACTACTCACCCAGAATTCACCTCAATTCTTATCTTACCAACCGAAAGTATCCTTCAGCAGACGACCATTTTCCGACAGAGCTTTATTAGGTCAGGCACTGCGAATTCTTTGTGACCTTCCGTACAATAGATTTTCCCTTTGAAGAAATAAAAAAGTTTATCTCCCACTTCCACTCAGTTCATCAAGTGATTTACTTATTAAGCTTCACCGCTCGGTTGGTTTGTGGGAATGGTAATGGCGGCCAGTTCGCTATCGAATCTGCCTTCCGCTGTCTTCAATGGAAACCTTCAGAAAAATGAATTTGGGTTTGTGGGTATGCCGCGACGACCCGCCAAGTATCTCAAATCCAATCGTAGAGGTCGTGTTCTTAGGTAATTGTTTCGGTTTTTCTTCATTGCTGATGATTTTCGCTTCTGTTTCAGTTGTTTTCGTGAGTTTAATTTGGTGAAAGTTTGGGTTGATTCTCAGATAGATAGCATATATATGCTTGTTTTCTCTTGTTTTTCACTATTTTTTGGGAAATCATTCATGGGTTTCGGAAATGGATCTTGATTGATTCATTCAAATTCGCTGTAGTTTTTGTTGTTCTGTTTAGAGAGTGTGGCTATGCTTGTAGAACTCGTTGTTTATAGGGCAATCGTTTGAATGTTTGTGCAGATGCCAATCAACTCAAGTTGATGAACCTAAAACTAAGAGAAATTTACTTGACAATGCAAGCAATCTTCTAACTAATTTGTTAAACGGTGGAAATCTTGGATCTATGCCGATAGCTGAAGGTGCAGTCTCTGATTTGTTTGGTCGCCCACTCTTTTTTGCACTATATGATTGGTTCTTAGAGGTATGCATATCTTTCATAACTTGTTCATCAGTTTCTTCAACTGACCTTACAAGGACACTCGTTCCCTTATACGCCTTATAATGTCGTTGATCGGTTGATGTTGTGGCTAGTTCGACATGGTTGGACATTGTTGTGTAAAAGTCCTCTAAGTCCTCTATGTTTCTTCGGTTTGGAATGAACATTTACCTGTTGATTTCTTTCTTCATGTTGCAGCATGGATCTGTTTATAAACTTGCCTTTGGACCAAAAGCCTTTGTTGTTGTATCGGATCCCATTGTGGCAAGATATATTCTTCGAGAAAATGCATTTAGTTATGATAAGGTAATGTTGAATCAACTTCTTTCTTTCTGATTGTTAGGCAGTGTATAATTCAGCTAGATTTTGAAGTATGAGATCCCACATTGGTTGGAGAGGGGAACGAAACATTCCTTACAAGGGTGTGGAAACTTCTCCCTAGTTGACGCGTTTTAAAACTGTGAGGCTTACAGCGATATGTAATGAGCCAAAGCGGGCAATATGTGCTAGCAATGGCCTCAGGTTGTTACAAGTGGGGGAACGAATATTCCTTGCAAGAGTGTGGAAACCTCTCCCTAGTAGACACGTTTTAAAACTGTGAGGCTAACAGCGATACGTAATGGGTCCAAGCGGACAACATTTGTTAGCGGTGGCCTCGGGTTGTTACAAATGGGGGAACGAAACATTTCTTGTAAGAGTGTGAAAACCTCTCTCTAGTAGATGCGTTTTAAAACTGTGAAGCTGACAGCGATACCTAATGGATCAAAGTGGACAATATTTGTTAGCGATGGCCTCGAGTTGTTACAAATGGGGGAACGAAACATTCTTTATAAGAGTGTAGAAACTTCTCCCTAGTAGACGTGTTTTAAAACTGTGAGGCTGACAGCAATACGTAATGAGCCAAAGCGGACAATATCTGTTAGTGGTGGCCTTGCGCTGTTACAAATGAGGGAACGAAACATTCCTTATATGGGTGTGTAAACCTCTCCCTAGTAGACACGTTTTAAAACCGTGAGGCTAACGACGATGCGTAATGGGCCAAAGCGGACAATATTTGCTAGCGGTGGCCTCGGGTTGTTACAAATGGAGGACGAAACATTCCTTATAAGAGTGTGGAAACCTCTCCCTAGTAGACGCGATTTAAAACTGTGAGGCTGACGACGTTATGCAACGGGCCAAAGCAGACAATATTTGCTAGCGGTAGCCTTGGGTTGTTACAAATGGGAGAACGAAACATTTCATATAAGGGTGTGGAAACCGCTTTCTAGTAGACCCATTTTAAAACCGTGAGGCTGACGACGATACGTAATGGGCCAAAACAGATAATATCTACTAGCGGTGGCCTCGGGTTGTTACAAATAGGGGAACGAGACATTCCTTATAAGGGTGTGGAAACCTCTCCCAAGTAGATGCGTATCAAAATCGTGAGGTTAACAACGATACGTAATGGGCCAAAGTGGACAAGATCTACTAGCGGTGGCCTCGGGTCGTTACATGGACCATCTACCACTTTTTTTCTTTTCTTCTTAATGAGCTATTTCTTGTACTATCCTGATGTTGTTATCTCTTTTCTTGAAAGGAAAATGTAACATCTGAATTTATCTGTTTAATAGTTATGTAAACAACCACATGAAAGATTAGCTAAAACGTTAGTACACTGATTTGTTGGTTTGAGTGAATTTGGTCATTATCAATACAGTAGAGGACATGGCTAGTATTGTCGATGTTCTTACAGCTTTTCTTCAGATTAGCCGCAATATTCATGTAAAATTCCATACTAATCAAATATACTTAGCACTTTGTGTTGTCATAACGTCTTATTGGTACTGTAAATATACTCAACTAGGGAGTGCTTGCTGATATTCTAGAACCCATAATGGGTAAAGGACTAATACCAGCTGACTTAGACACTTGGAAGCAGAGGAGACGAGGTGAGCAAGCAAAATTTGATCAATATATTGACTTCTGCTTTATAACCTTTTAAAGATGTTGAATGATTTCATTTTGAGTTACAGTTATAGCTCCTGGATTCCACGCGTTATACTTGGAAGCTATGGCCAAAGTGTTCGCTGATTGTTCAGAACGATCGATACGAAAATTAGAGAAGCTTTTAGGAGAAGGTGAAGGTCAGGAGGATAAAACCATTGAGTTGGATATGGAAGCAGAGTTTTCAAATTTGGCTCTTGATATCATTGGACTTGGTGTTTTCAACTATGATTTTGGTTCTGTAACCAAGGAATCCCCAGTGATTAAGGTTTGAAGAAATCGAACTATCCACATTATAATCCTACACGTATATGGTGGTTTGTTTGTTCGTTATCAAGCTAGGATTTGGAACCTCTTTGTAACATGATCCAGGTTGTGTCTGGTGTCCCGTTATTTTTAGAGATCGTATGGTTTTTGTCGTCTTAATTTTATGTCTAGTGCATACCTAAACCATGAACATCAAGCATTCTTAATCGGCACTTTTACAAATATTTTGCAGGCTGTATATGGAACCCTGTTTGAAGCAGAGCATAGATCAACTTTCTATATCCCATATTGGAAAGTACCTTTGGCAAGGTGGATAGTCCCGAGGCAACGTAAATTCCATAGTGACCTTAAGGTTATTAACGACTGTCTCGATGGCCTAATACGAAACGCAAGAGAAACCCGAGAGGTGAGCTGAGGCTTGACACTTAAGTTGGCAAATTTTTCTGGTGAAGTAAACTTTTCTAGGAAAGTAGGAAATCTTGCCATGTTGCTATCGTTTGCAATTTATATTCATATTGATGATCTTTTAGCATCTTTATAAGTTAAATTTCATTCTTTTATGTTGAGGGGAAGCCTGAAAGGGAAAGCTTAAAGAGGACAATATCTGCTAGCGGCGGGTTTTGGCTGTTACAAATGGTATCAGAGCCATACACCAGGCAGTATGCCAACGAGGACGCTGGGCACCCAAGGGGGGTAGATTGTGAGATCCCACATTGGTTGGAGAAGGAAACGAAGCATTCTTTACAAGGGTGTGGAAACCTCTCCCTAACAGACGCGTTTTAAAACCTTAAGGGAAATCTCAAGGAGGACAATATCTGCTAGCGGTGGACTTTAGCTGCTACAACTACAAAACTCGATCATATTCAAATCTCTACCCGTGGCTGTGTTTTTATTTTCTTGTAGAAATAAACACATTGTTTGAGCAAGATACACAAATAGTTCATAGTAGGTTATTGATTAGGACATCAACATACCGAATTCTTCTTCCAACTATGAGCCTAAGACCCATATTTGAAAAATCTATTGAAAGCAATAACTGACAAGCTAGTTTAAGAAACTACTCTTTCTTGCTTGAACCTTTTTGAGCTGTTTTCTTCTTTTCTTCTTCCATGGTGAAGCAAGGCATAGATCTGTCCTTTGTTTTCCATGTCACAGGTGCCTTTAATTAGTACACACCTTAGTTACTCATTGTGTAGGCATGTCAGAACAAATTTGTTTGAAGCAACAGCCTGGACTTGACTTTGGTTGCATCTCCTAACAGGAAGCCGATGTCGAGAAATTGCAGCAAAGGGACTATTTAAATCTTAAGGTGTCTCTTCTATCCTCCTGAGTGTTTCCAGGTGTTGGACTTTAGATGCTTCACAAAGATCATAAATGGCTCACTGTATTATGTCATATTTTTCAGGATGCCAGTCTTTTGCGTTTCTTAGTTGATATGCGGGGAGCTGATGTCGATGATCGACAGGTAAAGCAATAGTCAAAGTTTAAGTTGTGAAGTCGAATGCAGCTAGGTAGTTAGGCTACAATAGAGTAATACTTTTCGGGTAAGTGTCTAAAAAGTGTTCAAGAGGATAGGAAGGTCTCAGATTTTTCCTTACCTATCAGATTATAAATGGGTAAAATGTGTTTACCTTGATCAACTTTCACATCTATATATGTAATGTCAACAGCTTAGGGATGATCTGATGACGATGCTTATTGCTGGCCATGAAACAACTGCTGCTGTGCTTACATGGGCTGTTTTTTTGCTTGCACAAGTAAGCATTTGGCTCTGCCTCGTTGCCATCATTCATAAAAGTGATATAGATTCAAGTTCTATGATGGCTTCTTTTGTTTAAGGTAAGGCCTCATTGTTGGTTTTGCAGAACCCTTCAAAAATGAAAAGAGCTCAAGAAGAGATTGATTTGGTTCTTGGCAAGGGAAGGCCAAATTTTGAATTACTCAAAGAATTGAAGTAAGAAAGATCTCTGTTTCCAAGTATTCTGCTTAATACTCTCTTTTTTGTTTCCCTCAAAGCTTAAGAGTTAAAATGGAGACACATCAGTTCAGTTGTTCCAATTTTCATAGATTTGTGAGCATATTTGCTTGAGTGAAGTTTGGTACTTACAGTTTTGTAATATGCTATCAGGTACATCAGACTTATCATCGCGGAGACTCTTCGTTTGTTTCCTCAACCACCATTGCTAATAAGACGAGCTCTCAAACCAGATACATTACCAGGTACCAACTGAAAATAACCTTCATCACATGTAAGTGGTGCAAAGAGAACATTGAAGGGAAATTTTCTGTTTAAATCACCATGTCCTGAATGTGTTCTGGAAAGCTAGAGCTAGCTAAGAAGAGCTGTTCAGCTTTGATGGTTGAATATGTTAAGCATACACAAAGTTTAGTCGAATGGTCTTCTCTCTCGTCTTTTCAACCTTAAAGATAATGCTGTTATTATACCCTTAAGCCATGTGGGCAATGGTAATTGTGCAGGAGGATATAATGGTGACAAAAATGGATATCCAATTCCTGCAGGGACTGACATCTTCATCTCTGTAAGTTGAAGATGGCACTGGAGGGTGCTTATTCTGAGTGTTTTTAATTGCATTGGTTCTTTTTTGTGGTAAAGCTGAGAATATTCTGATGTCTCTTTCACTCTCTTCCATTTGCATGTTGTCTACTTGCTTTTCATGAACCTATTCTGTAACTTTTAGGTTTACAATCTCCATAGATCCCCATACTTCTGGGATAACCCTCAAGATTTCGAACCAGAGAGATTTCAGGTAAACAAAGTGAGCGATGGAATCGAAGGATGGGATGGTTTCGATCCTTCTAGAAGCCCGGGAGCTCTATACCCAAATGAGGTAACGTACCAACCATTGGTCCTAATATAAAACAGATGCATCATGATCAATATCGGTTAATGATGGATTCATTCTGACGACTATCTCAGATTATATCAGACTTTTCCTTCTTGCCATTTGGAGGAGGACCTAGAAAATGTGTGGGAGATCAATTTGCTCTAATGGAGTCAACTATAGCACTGGCCATGTTGCTGCAGAAGTTTGATGTGCAACTAAAAGGAAGTCCAGAATCTGTGGAACTAGTCACTGGGGCTACCATACATACCAAAAGTGGGTTGTGGTGCAAACTGAGAAGAAGATCACAAGTAAATTGATAGCTAACATTCTTGTCACCCCATGAATATGGTACACTTATTTGTGCTACATGATAATGCTTGGGAAATATATATCTTTCTTCTCACTAGGGAGAATTTAGTTCATTGGATGTCGGTTCAGTTCATTAATAATGGTGCGTTATCCTCGAGCAGAAATATACATGTTTAGTAAGAATTCTCGACAGAGAGTCGAATCGAACAGATTACTCTTGGAACTAAGCATTTATCAACTTGTTGAGATGAAACTGCTCTTTGGACAGCCTAAATAACAAAGCTAAGCTAACTGATAAATATGCAGCTTTTTCTTCTATCACTATTCTAAGTAAAAGACAATCGAGTATCGAAACTACGTGGCATACTACGGCGTCTGGGCCTGTGTCATGTATATACTTTTTGTACAGCTCAACTAACCATGAAAAGATGTCTGTTGGTTCATCAAGTATGTCTTGAAGTACTGCCATGAAGCTGGGCAGATCTTAAATGTTGCTCATCCTGCAATAGTTTTTACAGGTTAAGAACAGTCAAACCACCAACAAAAGATTGCAGCACAGTTCTAAAATAACTTATTAAACAGACCTGTAAACTATAACTATAACTTGTTGCTGGCCGATAATCCACCTGTATGTAAATTCAACCAGAAAAAGATCTTTCAGATATCTGTTGAAGAAAACGTTCCCTCTAGTATATTTTTTGAAATAATCTCAGATACCAGTGCATGAATGCCATTATGCTGCGCCCCAAAAAACCCATCCTGACTGGCTGCAATTGTATTCAATTGTCCCTGAAAAAATAATATATTGAACTTGATTCATAAACAATTAAACAACCTTCATGATCATTGAGTATCTAACAGAACCATAGCAAGACTAACCAGCCCTTGAATACTTTGTTGATTGACATAATACGACGCATCGCGGGGAGGCTCCATCAAGTTCAACTGTACCTGCAATCACCAGTAGCTTAACAATAGCATCTATGAAGTCATAAGCTAATAAAATATCCTACCAATCCTTGAACATTCTGTTGGGATCCATAATATCCACTCAGGGTCATGCTATCTGAGATTAAACCATCCTGCAAGTAGAAAATCCAATAAGAATTTGCTTATCTATGATGATAAATGCACATTGCTAACGAAGAACATAGTAGGGAGATTCAACCATTTGCTGCAAGTTGTTCTGGGATTCATCAAGTATCATATCTGTTTCTGTTTGTACCTGAACAAAGGAATTCCAGAATCAAAAAATGTTTCTGCCTTGTTTGTCTTAGCACATCAAACACTGACTGGAAAACCAACCTTTCGTTTTCTGTTCGTACTCCTCTTATTTGCTTTAGCAGCTATGCTTTCTTGGTTCTCCTCTTCCTCACGTAGACCGTAGCCATTAACGCTCGATTCTGCTGGAGCACTTTTTGAGTTGTTAATATTGACACAATTCTTCAGAGCTTCTACTAATGCACGAATGACAATATTATAACACTCCTCTGATTGTGATCCTTCTTCACTTAAATCAATAGCTTTTATACATAGATCATTGTAACGTTGTACTCTGTTCTGTCTGAAGTCTGTTCCTTCAGTAGTATTTGCTTGCCTGCTCTTTGCATCTTTTGTCCACCTTTTTAGAAGATATTGAGGTGGGATGCTTGAAAAACGATGCATATGTAACACAATCAATGCATGTCTACAAAGAAAACCATTATATTCAAACAAACGACAGAAACAAGAAACTTCAGAGTTCAATTCATGCCACTTCACTAAAAAATGCTCATCTTTCTCACAGTCCAGAACTCTGAATGTAGTAATGCCACCATCTTCACTTTCTTTTCTTGGATGACAGCCAACTATGCCCAAAACTTCAACTTGGAATTTCTTAAATATTGTGTGCGTGTAAATTGTAGACATTTGTTTTTCCCAGGGAGAAGGAGATTTCAAGGCTGGTTGTTTGTGTAATGTATCAAAATCTGCTATTGTTTCCTCTTCATATCTATTTTGCAGAATGTTTCCATATTGTTTCAAGAACTCCTTAAGCGTAATTTTCTTATGAATGTATTTGTCAAAGAAAGCGTTCGTACTATCAGAACGTTGAGCAGTTGACATTCCAGCCAAGAAGATTTCCTCCATATAAGTTGGTACCCATTTTCTACGATCATCATATAATGATTGAATCCATTTGTCATCTTGAAGCTCAAATCTAGTAACCATCTTCCACCATCTCATATCAAATTGCTCATCCGTCCACGACTTCAAAAATGCACTTTTTAAATTTTGACAAGAAGTTTTCGTGTCGTTTGATTACATGAGCAAGAGTTTCAGGAATCTTTTCCATTATATGCCAAAGAGCAAAGCAATGGCGGGTATTTGGAAACAGTTCTTCAATGGCTAATTTCAAGGCTTTGTCCTGATCGGTAATGATAACTTTGGGAGCTTGACCATCCATTGCTCTAAGCCATGTCTTCAACAACCAGGTAAATGTTGGTTTAGTGCAATCTGCAGCCAATGCACAACCAAGCACCATTGACTGCCCGTGATGGTTCACTCCAATGAAAGGAGCAAAGGGAAGCTTATCATTGGTTTTAATGTATGATATATCGAATGAAACAACGTCACTGAAACTAACATAATCGTTCCTACTTTTGGCATCGACCCAAAACAAGTTTCTCAGACGCTGCTCTTCATTTAAGTCTATAGCATAGAAAAAGTAAGGATTCTCCTTTTGGATACGCTTAAAATACTCCAGCAATACTTGCGCATCACCGTCATCAAGCGCTAAATACTGGCCTTTGTTGAACTGATAAGTTGTGTCAATCTGCGGGAAACCGACATTTCTGTACACGCCACGTTTTTTCGACATCTCAACATACATCCTCCGTGTTCTTTCACTAACAGCATGTAATATGTCGATGTTGTTCTTCTCTGCAAGCTTTACATTCCTATGGATGCGGAAATGATATGCAAGAGCAGGTAAAAACTCATGATTATGATCTTTTATGAACTCATGAATAATCCATCTTCCATCTGGCCTTCTCTTCACATGCATACTGGCTTTACAGTCGGTTTTTTTCACGCTTGGCCTTCGACTATTTCCATTCTCAGATTCTGGAGTAACTCCATATCTTGAACATGCAAATTTTGCATCAATAAACTCTTTTGATTTCTTTGAACGTCGACTATTCTTAATCGATGTGGTGAATCCCATTGATTTGGCATAATCTTGATAAAATGTGTATGCAGCTTCGTGGGATTCAAATTCAATTCCACACCGTGGCTCAAAATCTATGTCCCCTTCAAACAGGATGTCCTTTGGTAAACTAACAATTCCATCATCTCTATCATGCATTTCAGCCACAACGTCGACCATTTTTTCCAGCAGTAAGAAGCAGAGTTTTCACATCTCACCTAGATGTTGCTACATAATCCTTTCCTTTTCATCAAAGCATAATTTACAATCTGTCTCTTTGACAGAATTTCCCTGCAAATCATTTTCTATATAATCCTGAAATGATAAGAGAGATCACACTCACTTTACTTGACAACATCCCAAGGCATAATCCAGGAACTCTCAAATCCATTATTCAAGCTATTTAATTCACCCTGTTCAACAAATCAAATACACTTAGTATGTAGATTACCAAATGCCAACATTCACAAGATTAAAGACTTTAAAAACAGGGACATCGAATTACAAACAAATGAGGCATCGAATACTTTAAACATATATTCCTCCATAAGTTACAAAATCTACACTACGACTGACATTAAAATCTGTGAGAACTGCAATTTGCCTGTTTTTTAGAAATCCTGTAGACAAACCCGACCTAATGTCGCAAGATTCTTGAAAGGAAAGTTCATTAAAACGTCAACTTTTACGCTGACTAAAAGCACAGAGATTTGTTAGCAACTCAGAGACAAAAGTCTAGAAGTGATAATCGACAGAAACCCAATTCAAGAAGTACGGAGTACTATAAGGACATAATTTCCCAACTCTGATAGAGAAACCAAACATACAGAAAAACCCTTCTCGGCTTAGCTAAAACTAAGTGGGAGGGGAAGGAGCAGCAACTATTGAATGGCACATTTCCCAAACCCCATTAAGAACGCTAAACATATAGATACAATTCTCCATCGATACTCCCTCAGCAAAAAAACAGATATAGGGGGGGGGGGGGGGGGGGGGGGGGAGCCCATAAGAAAACATCATCAGGATCGCAGAAAAATGAAACAGAAACCCAGCAAAATAAGACTAAAAGTAAAACAAAAACGAGAAAGAAGAGGCTGGCATGAAGTTGAGAGAAACCTGAAGAAAGAACGGTTTCTTAAGAATCCGGGAAGCGAAGCAAAAGGCTGTAGCAGCGAGTGGAGGATTTGCGCGAGTGGGGAAGGGGGTTCCTTTGATTGGGGAAAGTAGGGCTTGAAACTCACTCGCCGATTCAAAACTGTGGGGAAGAATTTGGAAGAATTGGGTCAAATTCACTCGCTTTTGGGTTTTGCCACGCTCTGTCGGCGCAACAAGATTGAATCTTTAGCTCAAATAAAGCATTCCACATTTGGGGATGTTCTGTTTTTCCTAAAACTACACGCGCGGAAATGTCAGCGCGTGCTGTTTTTGTTAAAATGTTTTCACTTCACTATTTTGGTTTAGTTTTGTTCGTTAAGATAGATTTCCATGATATATCATGTGTTATTTGTGCTCTATTTCAGATCAGCTTTGATTGCTCTTTATTATTTCGTGAGTTTCATTTTTAACCTTCCCCTCAAAACAACTAGACTTGTGAGAAGAAGAATACGATCCCGAGAGAAAACTTGAGGAAAAACAAATAGAAGCTAGAAACAAATACGTGATTGATTGATGATGACTATAATCTTCACGGGTAAGAAATTTATCGAACCGTGGAACTTCACCAAACCTCTCTTATCCTGCTCTGGCCGCCATTTAGATAACAACGGCTTTGATAGCATCGGACCATATAAACCTTTAGCTTTGACCTGAATCCACAGATTTTTCAATCAGAAACCAACTATTCCATCTCCACCTACTCTAGTTACACCTTAAACAAGAAACTACCAGTTTATAACGAGTCGTTCTAAAAATTACATTTTGTTTCATACTAAGAATCAAACATACAGATAACTCTGGGCTGAGTTGGTATTACGCTATCATCTTTGAATAAGAACCATGTAAAATAAATGATAATGATGAGAGCTACATACTTGTTATTATGATACAATCGCCTAAGGAGGACCAACATTTGGTATATCTCCAGCCACTAACTTTTTTTACAGACACTAGAAGAATGTGTTGTTTCCTGCACCTGGGAAATGATAAGTTCATTTTTATGGCTAAATACAAATATCCACTAGTGAAGCACCTTCACTAAGATTGGAAGTTAATCATGTTTGTCTTGATGCATCATCATGCAACTGAGTTGTTCGTACATTGGGATCATCCTGCCACAAGGGAAAGTATTGAATGTGGATGACATATAAATTGCATAATGTAGTGGAAGATATCCATCGTGTTCAGTAAACTAACCCGTATGCCATAGGTGAAACCAGTCGGTGTTCGGAAGAAATCCATTTGTCCCTGCAGGAATGAACCAATTTTGTAAAATGTGGTGACTAGAATGCAAATAGGCTGAATAACACATCTCGAATGTCACATACCAGTGCATGGATACTCTGTTGATCAGCATAATAACCATCATGGCTAGGTGCTATTGAGTTTAATTGCCCCTATAGATAAAAGAACCCAGAATTTCCAATGAGTTCATGTCTATTGTACTTGGTCTGAACCCACACATACATTTTTGTGCCACCATAAAGCTTACCAGCCCTCCGATGGCCTGTTGATTTCCATAATAATTATCACGGGTTGGTGCCATTAAGTTAAGTTGTACCTGAGAAGACATGAGTGCATGGAACTGAAAACTTTGCCAGTTCACTAATTAAGATGCTAAAGAGAGAGACTCAAGAAAATCATACCATTCCTTGCACACTTGGCTGTGTGCCAAAATAGCCATCAAGGGTTACTGCTCTTGAGCTTAATTTGTCCTGAGAAAGAGAGAAGGCAAAGAATCATATACATATCGACAATACTTTGTAGCTTACCTTTAGATAGAACAATTTTTTAAAGAACATTTAATCACTTATAATGCCCCAATAAATTTGAAAAGTTCAAAACCAGAACCTAGCGGTAGAACCTATAATAATTAACTTCGAAAGATTGCTGGAATTTGGAGTTTAGAAAGAATTTCCTAAAAACAGAAGTGGAAGATTGGATCAAGTTCATTGAGAAAATTGAGCATGTGGCATCTTAAATTATTTAGCAGGATTTGTAAGATTCAAGTTGTGAGATCCCATTCCACATCGGTTTGGGAGGAGAACGAAGCATTCTTTATAAGGGTGTGATACCTCTCCCTAGCAAACGCGTTTTAAAAACCTTGAGGGGAAGCCTGAAAGGAAAAGCCCAAAGAGAACAATATCTGCTAGTGGTGGACTTGGGCTGTTACAAATGGTATCAGAGTCAGACACCAGGCGATGTACTAGCGAGGAGGCTGAACCTCCAAGGGGATGGACATGAAGCAATGTGCCATCGAGGATGCTGGACACCGAAGGAGGGTGGATTTGGGGGGTCCCACATCGATGGGAGAAGGGAACGAGTGTCAGCGAGAACGCTAGGCCCAGAAGGGGAATAGATTGTGGGATCCCACATCGGTTGGGGAGGATAATGAAGCATTTTTTATAAGGGTATGGAAACCTCTCTCTAGCAGAGACATTTTAAAAACCTTGAAGAGAAGACCGAAAGGGAAAGCCTAAAGAGGACAATATCTGCTAGCAATAGGTTTGGTTGTTACATAAGTTTAATCGGACATTTTCCAGAAGGGTAAGATTGGATCAAATTCAATCAGAAAAATGATTGGGTGTTCATCTTGAATTCTTTAGCAGGATCTAAAATTTAAGGTTTTGGAGATTTTTCTTCCTACAAAATCAGACTTCGCACAGATGAATCCTTGAAGCCTAAATACGGGTGACGTCTTACCACCCAGTCGAATTACGTTTCTATGGACTGATACTTCTTCAGTTCTAATTTCTTAAAAAATGTAGTATTTTCATTATCAATATCTCAGGGTTCTCCAAAATATTTTGAATCAACATTGTAACGGGTCCAGTCCACTGTTAGCAGATATTGTCCTCTTTAGACTTTTCCTTTCGAGTTTTTTCTTAAGGTTTTTAAAACGTATTTGATAGGGAAAGGTTTCCACACACTTATATAAAATATTTTGTTCTCCTCCCCAACCGATGTAGGATCTCACACCCTTATATCTGCTAGCGGTGAGATTGAGACGTTACGAACATTGTTTTAATAACAAATTCCAACAGTCAAACCCTCCAGGTTAAGTATAGCCCTAATTAAAAAAATATATATTTTACTTCATAATATATTCCAAACGAACAGGATCAATACAAGCAAGAGTTGAAAATTAACGTGGATGATTTTATTATTATAATAATAATGAAGGTGACAGACAAACCATCTGCTGCAAGCTATCTTGTGCTCCAACAGTCATGACATCAGACTCGAAATTCACCTGAAATTCAAAAGTGTCATTTTCAACACGTACTTAAAACATAAAACACCAAAGTGCAACAACTAACCTTCCGTTTCTTAGTTGGATTTTTTTTCTTGTTTGTCTTGCCTATGTTTCTAATCTGATTGTCGTCTTCAATGCAGAGTAGACCATGAGCTGCCGATGTACCAGCTTCTAAAACAGTTCTGTTAGAACTATTGATACCAATACAATGTCCAAGCGTTTCATCGAGTGCATGCACTGCAATACTGTAACTCTCTCGGTACAAAGATCCCTCTTCAATCAATCTCAATGCTCGTTGGCATAGATCATTGTACCGATGCACCCGAGATTGTCCTGGCTCAGGTTCTTCTCCCATTAATTGGTGGCTCTTAGCATCTTTTGTCCACCGTTTTAAAATATATTGAGGTGGAATAGTAGAAAGTTCACAAATTTGAAGAACAATCATAGCATGTCTACAAAGGTAACCTTTAGATTCATATAACCGGCATAGACAAGAAACTTCCGACTTCAGTTCATTCCATACAACAATGAAGTCAAGTTTCTTATCAAGATCTTGAACTTGATAGGTAATGTTTTCATCATCTTGCTTTTCCCTCCTAGGATGGCAAGCAACAGCACCTAAGACCTCAACTTGAAATTTTTTAAATACTGCATGTGTGTACAGCCCCGAAACGTTCTTCTCAAATGGTGAAGGAGATTTTAAGGTGGGTTGTTTGTTCCAAGTATCAAAATCAGCTTTTGCTTCCTCTTCATACCTATCCTGTAAAACTGCATCATACTGTTTCACAAACTCTTGTACAGTGGTCTTCTTGTGCAAATACTTATCTAGGAAAGAGTTTACACTTTCAGATCGTTGTGCTGTGGACATTCCAGCCAAAAAGACATCTTTCATGTATGTAGGCGCCCAGTGTCTTAGATCTTCACATAAGGACTGAACCAACTCATTTTCCTTGAGTTCAAATCTGTTAACCAGTTTCCACCACCTTTTATCAAACTCTTCCTTTGTCCATGACCTATATATGCATTTTTCAAATTTTGCCATAAAATTATCATGTTGTTTCATTACATTACCAAGGTTTTCAGAAAGTTTTCCTAATATATGCCACAAAGTGAAGTGATGATACACATTTGGAAGCACCTCTGGAATAAGTGATTTCAGTACCTTATCATGATCAGTGATAACGACTTTTGGAGCCTGTCCACCAATTGCTTTCAACCATGTACGTAATAACCATGCATATGTTGCTGGACTTGTATCTGATAGCAAAGCACATCCTAGCAACATAAATTGATAATGTTGATTCACCCCAACAAAGAAAGCAAGGGGCATCTTATATTTATTTCTAATGTAGGTAGTATCAAGAGAAACCACATCATTAAAATAAATATAGTCATGCCTACTTTTTGCATCAATCCAAAATAAATTCCTTAGCCGGTGATATTCGCCAATATCTACAGCATAAAAGAAGTTAGAGTTCAAATTCTGCATCTGAGTAAAGAAGTCAAGTAAAACCCTTGCATCGCCAGCTTCAAAAGCCAAACTGCAGACCTTATCAAAGGGCTTCTTGGAGTCATTCTTCAGCCCTACCACATTTTTGTATTCAGCAAACTGCCTAGCCATCGCAGCATACATCTTTCTTGTTTGTTCACTGACAGCTTGAGCTGGTAAAAGCTCGTGGTTATGCAACTTAAAAAAACTATGAATAACCCATTTACCATCCGCCCTCCTCTTCACATGCATGCTAGCTTTGCAGTCTGTCTTCGCACATGCTCTTCGACCAGTTGAATTGTCACTTTCTTGTTTAGTTTGCCTTATACGTGGACGATTGAAGGACTTATCATACTCTCTCTTCATACCATAACGGGAACAAGCAAATTTTGCATCAATAAATTCCCTTGATGTCTTTGAACGGCGGCTATTTTGTATTGCTGTGTTGAATCCCATAGAGCGAGCATATTCCTGATAAAAGGAATATGCTTCACTGTGTGATTCAAATTCCATACCAGGAAGTGGTTCCAAATTTGTGTCCTCTTTAAACACTACCATGTCTAACAGAGGAGGATTTAAATCTCCACCATCTTCAACGTGCATCCCCTCTGTAGTATCAACCATACTTCCACTCCCAATAACTCCATTATGAAGTTTTTCTTTCACATCCAACATATTATTAATTGCATTTGATTCTTCATCTTTGTCATGCTCACCAGAAGGCAACCTAAGATCTATATCCATGATGAGAAGAGCCAATGGCTAATGAGTTTTGATACCTGAAATGGACATTAAATAGTGAACATTTTAAAGACTATTATTTGACTTCTACGCGCATACACATAAATAAGGTCTTCTAAATTGACAACAGATTCCCAGTCTCTTAAGTTATAGGATCTATACCTACTTGTGCCCATAATGAATGGAGCAGATTACTGCTGCTTGCTTGCATATAGTTAACTCTACAACATTATTTCACAAAATCAAAGGCTGTTTGCTAGTGAAGGAACTAAAATTTAATATCATGAGATAGCAACGGTATAGTTCCATTCTCACATTTTTTATCTTAACAGTAACATTTTCGACCTTCAGTCATCGAGATTTCGAACTTACACAATGAACCAAAAGACCTGCAGAAAGTTTCTCCTTTTAATCTGCGAATTGAAACCCAACAAGACAGACAACATAATTCTTTCAATGACACTGCCCCATGCAAGGAATTTCACATGAAGTTTTATTCTCCTCAGTGGTAGCTTTACAAATAATGGTTGAAAAGGAAGACAAAACAATTTGCAATTTGCAAAGATAACGATGAAAAGAGAAAAAATTATATGCACACTTAATCATCTACAAATATTATAGGACGAAAGACAATCATGGGCCCCCTCCCTGCAACAAAAAGACATAGAAACAAACAAACAAACAAAAACCCAACAAAGTATCTACAAAAATGCTTAATATATAAAGCTCGCTATTAAACACAAAGAAACAAATTACTATATATCAACTGTATCATCAATTCCAATTTCTACAGGTACGTTAGATCCATATTTTCTGAAGTGATATCCTAAGGACCCAGGTCCAACGAA
The DNA here is from genome assembly GCF_057944985.1 of Cucurbita pepo subsp. pepo. NCBI lineage: Eukaryota > Viridiplantae > Streptophyta > Magnoliopsida > Cucurbitales > Cucurbitaceae > Cucurbita > Cucurbita pepo. Next base: position 2,712,765 of record NC_141798.1, read on the forward strand.
GCTTTCCCTGTTACCAAAAGCATTTCACTTGAGTATTCTACTGAATAACGAAAAGGACAAGCACCTAAAGTAGTTCAATTTTCAACTTCACATCATACTAGACACTAGAATGATATCACTGGTTCATTCATGCCGGGAACACTTGGCAAACTGTCGGTACCTCAGTTGATCTACGTACACATAGCAGACAAAAACTAAAAGATTTTTTTAAAAAAACGTAAAAGGTCATTGTACAGAATTTGGGCTGGTCTGTATCTTAAAGATTTAGATCAAAAGTGTCCAAATACAAGTTAGTTAGTTATGGATCGTCAAAGTCGATATGATTTTGAGCATCTTAAACCACTGAATTAGAAAGTTGAAGGATCATTCATTGTAAGACCGGCACTACCCATGTCAGAGGTAGTAAATCAAGATACTATGCAAAGGTTATAACCATACGTAGGCATATATATAGGTTACCAAATGAAATTCGCCACAGTAACTTCGTAGCATTCCTCTGGGTGTTGAAGTCCATTACACAGATGAAATTCGCCGCAGGAGGCCGCAACGCTAGGTGGTGGAAGAACTGATTCCCACTCAAATTTTCCAATTTTCCCGCTTAATTTGGCCGCCTCTGATAAAATTCGCCACAGAAGATCGAAAAAAGGCAGGAAGCAAGCGGCAACTGGATACACACACACATCCATCATCCAGCAGCTAAAAAACTCCACAATGTGACAATGTAGTCACACTCCAATCCAAAGTCGACGATCCTTCCGTTTCTTAATGTTCCTACTTCCAAAAAAAAAAATAAAAAAAAAAACCGGAACCACCGACCTCCATTCTCCCAGCTCTTTCTCGAAGAACAATCAACACTACCGTTACAGACAACAATTCCACCACACACAGTCACGAGCATTATAATACACCAAACCCAACAAGATTCAACATAGCGAAAATCTCAAGCAAATCACAGATAAAAAAAAAAAAAAAAACTGAAAGAACGAGAAGATCGAGAACACGGAAGGTGATTGGGTATGAAGAGGGAAATAAAAAGAAAAAAAAAGTTGGACCTGGAGAATCTCTGGGAGAGTGAAGAAGCTGAAACAAAGGGGCGAGCGAGTGGGGATTGACACCGCGAGTGGGGCAAAGAGTTGAGAAATTTTGGGAAATTAGGGTTTGTAAACCACTCGCCGCTGCCAGAAGAGGATGTTTGTTCTCTTTGAGATTGGATGATTCCTCACTCGCTTTTCTCTCACTCGCCCTCAGTTCGTTTACCGTTTTTCTTTAATGGACATTTTTACCCCTCCTCTTGGCGCGTTGCCCATTTTCGTTTTTTTTTATTTATTTATTATTTTGCCGGCATTTTTTTAAGACAGACGGCGCGTGCAGAAACGCCCTGCTCGATCGCCACCGAAATTAAATAAATAATTACAGATGGAAAGATTTCAAAATTACATAATATTTTAAAATATTATTAATTTCTTAACATGTGTCTTAATCTAATTAATATAAGCTTGGATTATAAATTTAAACTCTCCTTAAATTGAAAAAAAAAATATATTAAATTTAATTACTAAATTTGTTAGTTTATTTGATGATAGTCCACGAATTTATGAAAGTTAATATAAAAAAAATGAGTTTTTTTTATTTAGACTTTATAATAAATTAATAATACAACTTTCATTAAGATATCTCATTTAATTTGTCACGTCTTATTCAATCAATTTACATCATTGATTACATATAATTGATTAAGCATTAGTTTGAAATTTTATTAAATTCAAATGCATTATCATGCTCGTCCAATATATAATAAATTACAAATGTCTAATTCAAAATAAATGATATTTTAAAATATGACTTTTTTTTCTAGAATTAAAATGGGGTGAGATAATTTATTTATTTAGTTAATTTAGTCTTAATTTGTCAGGTCAAAGTTTTAGTCATTTATTTATTATTTTTTTCTCGTCTAAAATTGTAAATAACTGACATGAAATATATATTTGAGATTTAAATTATTCTGTCATTAAACAATTATTAAATTTTAAATAATTAAACAGAATAAAAATAATTTAAGAATAAAATCATAACTCACCTGATTGGATATATATTCTAAATTAAAAAATTAAAAGATAATAGATTCAAATCAAATTTTTATCTACTTAAATTTTTTTAAAAAAAATTATAAATCTATTAATCATGAAAATCTAAAATTAAAAGATTTTAATGAAATAAAAGAAAAAGAAAATAGGCGTGGGACCCACAAAACGGCGAACATTAAATAACGTCTCTTCCTTCATCTCATCGGCTTTATACCTAACACCTCCAACTCACAGCTCCACGCATTAAATTAATTAACCACATAATTAAAAACCTAAAGGTAATTAAATAATTTAATTAAAATTAAAAATCCAATTAATTAATTAATTTCAGATTTAACTATTTTAAACCCCGTTCTCTTATTCCTCAGATTCTTTGTCAACGCTTTGCCTTGACGGCCCCCCTTCTCTTCCATCTGCCGTTCCTTTTCACTACTTCGCCGCTACCATTTTTGATCATCTCTTTTCACGAACTTGTTCTCATCTGCAGCTCACATTAACTGTATCTCTCTCTCTCTCTCTATCTCTATTTTGATTTTGGTTTCTCTCTCTTCTGCTCGCCGGCCGGCCGACGGCAGTGTGGGAGTGGGTTTGTTCGGCAGTGTGTGCATTGTGGTGTTTTAATTGTGGAGTTATGGTGAGGAAACATGGATGGCAACTGCCTGCTCATACTTTTCAGGTATTCCACCCATGCGATCGTCTTCAGTTTGTTTCTTGTTGTTGTTGTTGTGGGTTTTTTGGTTTGGCTGTTTTAGGGTTTTGTTCTGCCAATGTGTGCTTTCTCTCTCGGGGAATGGCTGAGTTGTGGTGGGTAAATTTGATTTTCTTGTGCGTTTGTTCGTTGCTGATTTTCTGTTGCTTTACTCTCACTCTCTTCCGAGTGTGGATGTAGAGACTTTCTTTTTTTGGTTCTGTTTTTCCTACTGTGATTCGTTGGGTAGTTAGACTGGGATTTGGTCTGGTAGGCTACAGAGAGAAGCGAGAAGAAATGTTGTAGTGATTCTGTAGCTTTCAAGACTATTAAGTCTAAAATAGTTAATTTCTCGAGTCCTGTGTGATATTGCGGCTTGTGATATCTCGATGGGATTTTCGTTCGTGGTCTATTTTTCTTCCATTTTTGGGCTTGGAGAATTGGCTGAGGGATAGGCGTCTATGTTGGATCATTTACTCAAAGTTGGAAATGGATTGGTTTTCTGGGATGTAGCTTGCGGGAAGGAAATATGAGGGGTTTCTTAGTCTTGTTATTTATAAAAATTGATTAGAAACTGTTCTTAAGATTCTTTTCTGGATGTTAAAATTACTGTTTATGATTTGAACGTTAAGCTGTTCTAGAAACAAGCTGTCGAAGAGAGCAGTGTGGACGAAATTTTTGTCCTGAAAAACAGAAAATAGTTTTTCAAATCAACTTCTTTCAATCCCCAAGCACTTAACTATTCACTTGGGTTGTGATGTAGCTCAATGACGTGAACCAAAGTATTTACTTGTCATAATATGTATTGTGAACATTTAGTTTTTTTTTTTTTTTTTTTTTTGTTCCTGCTAAGTTTTATCCTCAACCTAGGAAAATAGAGAAGTCTGATGTTTAATTCAACATTAAGTCTAAAATATGTGGGTCACAAATTCATGTGTTGAAACATATACTCGATCTGCTAGATTTTTCCCCTTGTGACATTGGTTAGTACTGTTGAACCCAGGAATGTACTTCAAAAGCTTCAAGTCTTTCTTTTTTTTTTTTTTTAAACTATTATCAGTTTTGAGCTGCTTTCTAATAGTTTTTTGCTTACATATAGGTCGTCGCAATTACTGTCTTTTGCTTGCTAGTGGTGGCGTTCTATGCTTTCTTTGCTCCTTTCCTTGGAGGCCATATCTGGGAGTACATACTGATTGGCGTTTATTCACCAGTGGTATGCAATATTATTTGAGCAACATTAACACCCCCCCCCCCCCCCCCCAAAAAAAAATAATAAAATAAAAAATAATAATAAAAATCAAGCACGTGTGACCTCGTTGTTGACCCTATCAGTTTTCTTCCTAGCTCAATTTCTGGGCATTTCACCTTTTTTTACTTTTCCCTTGCAAAAACTGTTCATCACAAATTTTTTATAATAAAATTTGTTGTATTATCCCAGTTTTTTTTCTGGTAATACAGGCACCTTTTGTCTCTTTTTTTAATATAAATACACACTCACACATTATATACTGGGGTTTGGAATATTGAGGAGTGGATTAGTGATCCCTGAAAACCATATCCTCCTTTAGATTGACCGTGCTTGTACCATAGAATATGTATCACAACATACTGTCATTATAGTGCTTTGTTTTTCACTTAAATTGTGGAAATTAGTTTTTTTTTTTTCATTCTCTGAATCTTTGGATTGCAGGCACTCCTTGTATTCATTCTTTATGTTAGATGTACTGCAATTAATCCTGCCGACCCTGGTATTATGTCCAAATTTGATAATCGGAAAACAAACCCCAACAATAATCAAGGTTTATCATTGAAGAGTTTACCACAAAATTTAGATGAAATGGTCAACAGTAGACATTCTTCCGCATCATCAGCTTCCAGAAGTTCCATATCAGGACCTAATATGAGTAGGAATGGGTCAGTAGGAGACATTGGAAGAGTAGACAATCCAATGGAACAACCAACAGTCCGTAGTGCTGATAATATTGCACTAGTTTGTTGTGCATTATTTGTACATGAAGATTGTCGAAAAAGGGATGGAACAGCTGACCCTCTAAGTGCTGCCGAGGATGCTTTATTCTGCACGTTGTGCAATGCTGAGGTATTTGGTTTGGATGCCTCCATGCATTATCTTTGTTCCCAACTAAAAATATGTAAAGAATTTTAGTTGGTCAGAACGGTGAATGTTAATATTTTGCTTTACTTGTACATATTTTCCCTCATGCATTTAGTGGTAGTTTTATATAACCATGCAACATGGTCAAGGTTTTGAAACTTGTTCATTAGAATATAATTTTAAAATATTTTTTTGATTTTTCACATTGACGTTTGTTCATATTTTCTCCTTATCAAGATTGGTCTTAATCTTTATTGAATGATAAGAACAACACTTTTCCTGGAGACTCGTGATTATTTATTAGCGACAATGACGTATAGGCCATTTAGTTTGAGATGTAAACTGCCAACCAAGTATCAGTCTACTGGATACAGCTATATCTTTACCGATATCAGAAAAACCTTTCCTGGTTTCTAATGTAGCACCCATCATTTTTATTATAATTTCATACTATGAGTCTAAGGCATCATAAAACTTTTGGTCTTCAGATTCTTCTTCTTAATAGATAGGGGAATTGATGTAATACTGTTTTTTCAAATGTTACATCTATACCCTTTGATTCATCTATTGAAATCAATGTTGTTCAATGAGTTTAAAGGACTAACGGTTGCTTATATATGACCAATAATATCATTCTATATTCTCGGTTTATATTTACCTCTCCATTTACTGGGCTAGACCTAATCATTTAGCAACTGATTTTTTGCATATACATTTTTGGAGCGACATACTTTCCCGAAGGTTTACATGCATAATTCTTTTTTCATTGGCTTAGCTGCATGCTTCTTTGGTCCCAAAATTTTTATTTCAGTTTTATGAATGAACTATGAATGGTTGTGTTGGGCAGGTGCGCGAGTTCAGCAAACATTGTAGAAGTTGTGATAAATGTGTTGATGGCTTTGATCACCATTGCCGGGTATACCTTTTGTTTTTTAAGTCATTTAGTTTGTTTTAGATTTTCATTATGTTAAGGTTTTTACTTGGAGATTGACTCTCTTTTCAACGTGGCTGCAGTGGCTCAATAACTGTGTGGGGCAGAAAAACTATATTACCTTTATTTCTCTTATGGCAGTAAGTCTTGTTTGGGTAAGTATTAAATAATGAATGCTGTTCTATGAAACCACAGTATACTCCCTTTTGCTGCCAATAACATTTTGTCTTTATGGTTCAGCTTATTGTTGAAGCTGGAGTGGGTATTGCGGTTTTTGTGCGTTGTTTTGTTAATAAAAAAGGCATGGAAACTGAAATTATTGATCGACTTGGAAATGGCTTTTCTCGTGCCCCCTTTGCCACAGTTGTGGTAAGAACAAATTAAATAATTTCAGCTTGTACCGGATGCAAAAATTTTGTAGCATGCCTATAACAGACAAAAAATCAAGTGAAGTGCTAATTGCTAATCTAAATTTGGTTCTACCCAGGCGTTATGCACTGTAGTTTCCATGCTAGCCTGTATCCCACTGGGCGAACTGTTCTTCTTCCACATGATATTAATAAAAAAGGTAAGTGGTGAGAGCTTAAATATTGTTTTTCATTTTCCATGACGGCGATGATATTTACTTGATCTTTGGGAGATACGGTGGTATGGGTTAATAGTTCAATATACAGTGCTTCATTTGAAATCAATACAATATTTCTATATCTTTCATCAATTCGGTAAATTAATGGATCTTCGATTAGGCAGTTAATTGGGGCTTGGAACTCCTCATTTCCTCACCAGTTATCTACGTGTGTTGAAATAGGGGATTACAACCTATGAATTTGTTGTTGCGATGAGGGCTACGAGTGAGGCACCTGCAGGAGCTTCTGTTGACGAAGAATTGCCAAATATAATATACTCTCCATCTGGTTCTGCTACCACTGGTTTGAGTGGCGGAAGTTCTCTTGGTTTACAATACAAGGGGGCATGGTGTACACCTCCAAGAGTTTTTATTGATTATCAGGTATCTTTATTTTGTTCTTTATTAAGAAACTTACCTTTTCCTTCGCACTTTTTGGTTGTTTGTTTCCAGTTTTTCACTACGGTAAGTATTTTATGTATCTTGATAGTTATTTTTCACGTGCTCCTATTTGATTATGTCTAAATTCAGAAAGGGAGAAATTGAAGCATGGGCTTTGGAAACCAAAGCATTACGAATCAGTAAATGTAACTGAGCGCAAAGAGGTTTTCAATTAAAAATATGGAAGGATAAAAATTTATATGCAACTTTTTTACTAAAATGTATTAGCGTGAAGCCATGGAACATTAACAAATTTAGTTCAAGCTCCTTTATCATCTGTTGTGCTGTCGACGATAACTTCTCAATTTTTTTCCGTAACCCTCTGTGTGGAAATGACTACATCATACTACTCTGTGATTGGCATTTTCGCTTTGATGTTATTTATCATATTTCTGTTTTATCCTTAGAGACCTAGCTCACAAGATTCTTTACTACTAACGAAGCCCATTTAAATGCATTAGGATGAAGTGGTGCCTCACCTGGAGCCAGGAATGGTCCCATCTACTGTTGATCCAGATGCAGTTGGAGCTTCTGAAAGAGGGTCAAAAGTGCCCAAACGAGCTGTTCGTCTCAGTGCTTGGAAGCTTGCAAAGCTGGACTCAAATGAGGCCATGAAGGCAGCAGCCAAAGCTAGAGCATCATCATCTGTTCTGAGGCCTCTTGATAACCGCCGTTTCCAAGATCCTGAATTGAGCTCCAGCGGAAATGTAAGCGTTAGAAGCAGTGTGAGTATTGACACTGGTGTAAATAAAGAGATCAAGCATGATCTTAGGCTCTCTCCCTTAAGAAACTCTTTGGCTCCTGGTCAAGCTAGTCCCGATGATTACGAAACCGGAACGCAGAGCATGAGTAGCTTCAGTAGTCCAAGCCATGTGCATGAAACAGTCACTCTCAGTCCTCTCCCACATGGTAACGGTCTGGGTCGTTTTACCGCTGCATCATCACTTCCTGTTCCTGAACATCCGTATTCTTCCAAGGCATCCTACCCTATCGCCACTGACCCCAGATTGCATATTTCTGGGCTTGATGATAAGGTTGCTCGGAGGGGAGGCATTACTGATCCATCGCTTCTTTCAGCTCCAGCCACTTCTCTTCTCAGAGACGTCAGAAAGACATCTGTTGTGTGGGATCAAGAAGCCGGGAGGTATGTCTCAGTTCCTGTATCAGCTTCAGAAACTCGTCCTCCTAGATCGTCTGTGCAGATAGGTTTGCCGAGTTTAAATGCTGAAACGAGCAACAATGCCCGAAAGTCAGTTGTTCCATTGCAACCCACATCATCTTCCAACACAAAAGCTCCATTGCAGCAATCAGACAAGTTAATGTACACAGGAGATTCCATTTTCTTTGGTGGTCCTCTGCTGAATATCCCTTCTCGAGACGGTTTGAGAAGCGATAGGGTTTCCACCTCGAGAGAAAGCCAAGAAAGAATGACAGCAAACCTAACTCGGGAATCAAGATTCAAAAGGGATTCAGCTTCAAACCAACTTCCTGTTTTTGTCCCCGGTGGTTACGAACATAACCATCCATCCGCTTCTCGTTTAAGGTAGGTACATAGGTAGGTCGGTCGGTCGGTTGGTCGGGTCAGTTTTGAAAGCATATGATTTTGGCTGTCTGAAAGGTGTAATTAGAAAGAAAGCCAAATGGAGGGGGGTCTATTATTGATCCTCAAATCTTGCGCTACCTGACATTGTTTGCAAGCTCAATTGGTCGGTACAACATGCGAAGCAGTTTCCTCAAAGGATGCATTCTAATTGAGGTCGGAATCTCTGTTTTTCTCCATCTCTCAAAGTTGTAGCCAAAAGTATATTCCTAGTTTTTTTTTTTTTTTTTTCTAATTATTTTTTTTTTTATTATTTTATAATTCTTAGCCTATGAACTCCATTGAATTATTATCATCCACTTCATTTCTCCAATATTTTTTCTAATAATTAATTGACACCATCATTTACCAGTGGATTAAAATCCAATGTTTATTATTAAAATATGTTATTGGATTCTTTTAATTTTCCGAAAATAATCTTTTAGCTGTTTATTAAAATTAAATAGACCCATTTGGTCAAAACATTATTGTGAAGTGTTGTGGATGAGATTTGGTGTCCAATGTGTATTAAAATCCCAATAAGAATAGGATAGACATTAAGTGAGTAGTTGGTGGTGTGGAGTCCAAATTGGCCTCTTCTTTCATTTTCTGTCCTTATCTCTTGGAAGAAAACTGCCAATTTGATTCTTATTTTTCTTTCAAATGGTCAATTTTGTCCCCCTTTTGTTTTTATTACATCACATGTTTTTTTTTAAATATATATGAGAAAACGCATTGCTCCACAAAACCGAAATCGAATCGATTTAGTACGAGTCCAGAAAAATGAACCAAACTCTACCCGAAATGCTAATCCAACTCAACCCTTGTGGATTGGTCCGAGTTGTTAGATTGCTGGTGGGTTGAATGTACACCCCTATTACGTGGTTTATAAATTATATTATATTTTATTTACATTACAAAATAGAAGTGACCCATTAAAAAAATATATTTAGAAGAACTATTATTTTTAAATAAAAAATGGAGAAATGAATAAAAAATAGGTAGAGATAGAATAGGAAAGAATATTTGATTCCATTTCTATTATTACAATTGTTATCTCTAATTACAATTGTTAAAAGGGCTCATAAGATTTCTATTATTATAAAAAGGAATTTTTTATTTATTATTATTTCTTTTTCCGGAAAGTAAATTACTTTATGAGGGATTGAGATTACGTGGACGGATTAATAAGAACAATCCTTAGGTGAGACTAAAATATTTGTTTGACCTTTCTCTCTTTGCGTCACTACGTTTCTGAAGCGAAGTTTCGACGCATGGAACACGATCCCAGACCCACGGATCGATTACCGGCTCACTAGCTTCCAATTTTCTATAATTTGAGCACCACACACCCATTTCAGCTCCATTTTTCTCGCTTGCGTTTGTAGGAGACCAAGCGACAATGGCCTTCAATCATCTCCTTCGTTCTACTCTTAGGTCTCAGGTATCAGATCAAATGCCCATTTCAATCGCTTTTTGATTCCGTACTTTGATTTTGTTTGTTTGCTTGCTTTGTTGGATCGGTTGCTGCTTTGTTTCGTTCTGTTTTTTGGCTTTCTGAGTCTGCGATTTTGTTTCTGATGTTCGTCATTTTCGTGTTTATCCATTGAAATTTGTGGAAATCTATTTGGTTTCTTTTTGTTTTTCAGTGATTTTTCGTTTTGAAGATACTTGCCATCGGTGATGCTTTACTTTTCCTGCTTTGATCTAATCATCAGCATCATTATTAGTTTTGTTTTTAATGCATCATTGGTGGGAACACGCATGATAAAGCGTGATTGAAAAATTTCTCCTGTGTTTTGTTTTTAAGTTTAAAACCGATGGGATTCTGTTTCTAGTGGCGCTTCTCTTTCCTGGGCAGGTTGTTCTTGAGTTATCTTTGTTGTCCTCTGTTTTAATCTGCATTCGTAGTTTCAGATTATCGAGTTTGAATGAGGAATCGAAATCAAAGGCTACTTAGAACAATAATTTTAGAAGCTAATGTTTTCCCTTTAATTATTTTGTTGTTTATGAAGTTGTTACTATGTAACCTTCATAATTTGGTTTCCTCTGCGCATGCCAACATGAATTTAAAAGGTGAAACTAATTTTATTTTTCGACAATATCTATCATTTGATATCAGCAATGCCAAGTTAGATCCTCTTTCTTGGTAACAGTTCCCCAAGAGTTTTTCAAATTATGATGGTTCTTTCTCTGTTTTTCTTTTCTCTTTTTGTAGTTTGGTAGCTTTACAAAAGCCGTCACTGCTTCTAGTAGAGCTTCACAGGAACATGGCATCCTAGCTCCCTGTCTGTCCCACTTCTACGGTACAGGGGCTTCAGTTCAAAAAGATGATCCAGGGTACATTTTGTTCCTTCTTTGCATTCTCATGCATGATTTGTGATATCAATGCTTGCTTGGATTACATTGAGTTTCTCATCGACCACAAACATGCTTGAATTTCAGGTTTAAGGGGCATGATATGCTTGCACCTTTCACTGCAGGATGGCAGACCACTGATGTTCATCCACTAATCATAGATAAATCCGAGGTATCAGCCTAACGATATCTTCCAATCTAATGGATAATAAAAGAGAAGTTATGTTCGTTCTGTTTTGATTTAATTAGAAGGTATAGCCTTTTCATTCAGACTTCGAATTCTATGGTGATACAGGGCTCATATGTATATGACATTGATGGAAAGAAGTACCTTGACTCTCTTGCCGGTCTATGGTGCACATCCTTAGGTACCACAAAACAGTTCCATCGTCGTTGTTTTATCCTACTAGCTTACATGCTGATTCTAGACTCCTAGTTATAATTTGGAGTTTTTCGTAACTTTTCGGGATACAAAAAAAGATCAAAGACGGATGAGAATCAAGTATGTTAATTTGATAGCCTCAGGTTCATTAGTTTCAAATGCTCCAAATGTTAGTCCAAATTTTGGATGCAGCAGACATAAGGATTGGAGAATTTCTTGGTATAAAAAGTACTGGCATTTTAGTATGATGCAAATTTTTGAATGCTTTATATGATTTGAGTACTTTTCTTTTCTAAATTCTTTGGTTTTAGTTAGTTAAGCAATGTTGGAATTTGTAGGGGGAAACGAACCACGACTTGTGGCAGCTGCTACTGCACAATTGAATACCTTGCCATTTTACCACTCCTTTTGGAATCGTACAACGAGGCCTTCTTTGGTATCCTATGCAACCTTGACCTTTTTTTTGCACTCTTTTTGCAGTTAAGAAAGAAAGAAATGCTCCTTTCATTAGTTTCACTTTCTTGCTGTTCTTATGTGACAGGATCTGGCAAAGGAACTCCTTGAAATGTTTACTGCTAGGAAAATGGGGAAAGTATTTTTTGTTAACAGTGGTTCAGAGGCCAATGATACTCAGGTTTTTTTTACTCGCAAATAAAGGAAGAAAAAACTATGAAACTAACAGGACTGAAAGCTCTGCAGCAATGCAACCAAGTAATTCATTTTGTGCTTAAAACGTGTGATAGGTCAAGCTGGTATGGTACTATAACAATGCACTTGGAAGACCGAATAAGAAGAAGTTCATTGCTCGCTCAAAAGCGTAAGCGAAAATCACTTGGCTGATATTGATATGTATCATTTCTTTCTGTTCTGTTCAATTAACTATTTTCTTCCTTGCACTCTTCTATTCAACAGGTACCATGGCTCAACATTAATATCAGCCAGTCTTACTGGGTAGGTTAAATGAAAAGGAAATGGACATTATATCTGTTGTTAAAAGGAATACTTACTTAAGTTCTAATTGTTGTTTGGATATATTTTTCCACAGCCTTCCGGCTTTGCACCAAAAGTTTGACATTCCAGCTCCATTTGTTCTGCACACTGATTGTCCACATTACTGGCGTTACCATCTTCCAGGTTCTGATCTATGCCTGGATAGACAGTCAGTTCACATTCTTTTACTTTTTTTCACGTCGTTCAATTGCTATCATCCTTATCTCAGGTGAGACAGAGGAAGAGTTCTCAACCAGATTAGCCAAAAACTTAGAAGACCTTATACTCAAGGAGGGACCAGAGACGGTAAGCTTGAATACTCTACTTTGAATTACAATATGGCATGATACAATAATTGATTTCTTCTCCCATGTCTGGTTTTACCCTTCAGATTGCTGCGTTCATCGCTGAACCTGTCATGGGAGCTGGTGGTGTGATTCCTCCACCTGCTACTTATTTTGAAAAGGTAAGCTCTTTAAACTGCAAAGTTATTGAAGAAAACTCAATTTATTAACGCTGACATTAACCTAAACTATGAGGACTGGCTTGTTTACACGATTGCATGAATAAACTCCATCAACCTCACTATCTTATCGTGTATGCTCATTATCAGAAGCTGGCTTATGAAAATTTAGGCAGTTGGCCCTTCATTCTTAGCTGTTTGCTCGAACTTACTGCAAATACAACTTCGGTCACTAGCTTGTTGATGAGATTAGGCAAATTTAAACCAAAAGCTTTGAGGATGACAAAAGCTGGAATCTCCTTAGTATGAGCAATCCAGGAAAAAGAAAAGTTCAGATGAATCAGGAAACTCAATGAAACAGATTTCTTCATTGCTTGTGGACCAGACTCATCTTTAGGACACAGTTTTTGCCTCTGTTATTAATATTCCAGTTATGTGAATGATGCATTTCTTATTTATGTTGCAGATCCAAGCTGTGGTCAAGAAGTATGATATACTTTTTATTGCTGATGAGGTACATGCTAATTGCAATTTTCTTCATCATTTAACTTTGTTTAGAAGAATGATTCCAATATGAACCAGGAGCTATCTTCAATATTTATTATAGGTAATCTGTGCCTTTGGAAGACTAGGGACAATGTTTGGATGCGATAAATACAATATTAAACCAGACCTTGTATCTCTTGCAAAGGTGAAGTTCGAACAGATTCAACTTAACCAGATATCTTGTTTCATCGTTTTTGTTTGAGTCTGACAGTGGACTGGACTGTGTAGGCGCTTTCCTCGGGATACATGCCGATTGGAGCTGTTATTGTGAGCCCTGAAATCTCTGATGTGGTTCACTCTCAAAGCAACAAGCTTGGTACATTGCCTATAGAATAAACTAGTCGTCACCGTTAATAAATTTGAGTCCAGTAACTTACCTAGTCCTGTTCAATAATATTACTTCCAGGTTCCTTTGCTCATGGATTTACATATTCTGGACACCCGGTTTCATGTGCTGTTGCAATTGAAACACTCAAGATCTACAAGTATGTTGCTACACCATTGCTTTTGGAGTTCTAATATTCGTTGATTGAGAATGGCAAAGATAACCCTTAAAATTATCATATTGGAGTTCGAGGGTGCAATTATTGTTTTGAGCATAAAAACAATATATGTAATTGTTACAATACAAACTGACATATAGGATGGAATGGAGTGTGTCACAATTGCACTTTTCTTGGCACTTTTCTTGGCAGTAGCAAGCATGACCGTGACATAGTGCATATGTTTAAAATTACCATATTGTCGGGAAGTTTACTTCATTTCATTGTAGGGAAAGGAATATTGTGGATAAAGTAAATAGCATTTCCTCAAGGTTTCAAGATGGCCTTAAAGCTTTCTCTGACAGCCCTATCGTTGGAGAGGTACAGAGAGTTCCTCAAGTAATTAGGTTTGGCTTATCAATCTGAACCATTTTCAGTTCTTAACAATGACCGTGATTTTTGCAGATACGAGGGACTGGCTTGATCTTGGGCACAGAGTTTGTAGACAATAAATCACCAAATGATCCCTTCCCTCCTGAATGGGGTATGTTTTATGTAATTCCCATGGTTAGTTATTCATCTTAATGGCTCATCTCTAGAAAACAGCTTGCGAAGGTTTGGTTCGCCCCAACTTTGAAAGTCTTGAAAAAAGTATCTGACACTAGAAGAACTTAACACAACACAGTAGCTCTCATGTCTTTACTTTTGGTTTCCTCAAAAGACCTTATACCAATGAAGATGTGTTCTTTACTTATAAATCTACGATCATACTCTTAATTAGTCGATGTGGGACTCCCAACAATATCATCATAATTTTGGATCAGCTTTACCTCAAAATCACAGACCCAGAAATTTAGTGGACCTTGATTTTGATCTACCGGGGCCATACTTATGATGAAAGCTTGTTATTTGCCTTGAAAACAGGAGTCGGTGCATACTTCGGAGCCGAATGTCAGAAAAATGGTATGCTTGTACGTGTTGCAGGGGATACTATAATGATGTCTCCACCATTTATCATCTCTCCTCAAGAAGTTGATGAGGTATCCCTGAAAGCTTATTGGGATTGATTTTCAATCTCAAAACACTTTTGTTAGAATTTAAGTCATTGTTCTTGTTTCCAGTTAATCAGCATCTATGGGAATGCACTAAAGGCTACTGAAGAGAGAGTGAAGGAGCTGAAGGCTCAGAGGTAGCTGCTGCAAATAATTACAGCGAAAGGGCTGAAGGAACCAGATCCTGTCTTGCTTGCTCTAAAGGAACAAAGAAACCCTTGCCCGTGATGGTCAAATGCTTTGATGGTGGTGAAAAGTTCGGCTTGTGTCTTGTACAGAAGACATGAATGATATAGTCTGTAATCTTGTCCCACACCAATTTGTAAGTTGAAATAAAGCCTTGGATGCTGTTGAGATATGTCACTCAACTACTAGATTCTTAAGATCATCTCTGAATAATAACAAGTTTATATGGGTTTCAAAGTTAAATTTGCTCCCTTTCTGAAACATTTCTTATAATAATAATAATTCTGCTGAAGCTAATTCAATCCTCAACAGAAGCACTGGTACACATTTTCATGGGAAAGTGAGGTATTTGTTGAAAGTTTTTGTGAGATCCCACGTCGATTGAAGAGGAGAACGAAACATTCTTTATAAGGGTGTGAAAATCTCTTCCTAACGGATCGTGAGAGATTCGAGATTGGATGGAATATCTCCAATGTTTGTTCACTTAGAGAACTCATCACATGTATTAACTTAAAATATACAGATAAGGCACCAAAACAAGGAATGATGAAAGCTTAAAGAAAATGAAGAACAGTGAGAAGTAAGAGAGAAATTCTCATCGTTTGGCTTCCTTTTCAGCCTTCCTTCTCGCTCGCCTCTCTCTCGAACTTGCAGTCATCTTAAACCCTGGATTCTCATCCTCAGATTCATCCAAATCTCTGAATGATTTCTTCACATTCCTCCAGATTTAAAACCATTAATTTTCCATAATAATCACAAACAGAGAACGAACAGCGACAACAAATCCATGATCTCAAAATAAAAGAAAATGGAGAAAGAAGGATACCTCTCGAATCTCAGAAAAGCTTACGGCGTAGAAGGTAATGGCTGCCGCTGCAACAATGCCCATCAATGGAACCCCCAATTGCTGCAATCCATCCATTTTCGCTTTCAAGTTTCTGTGGAGTTCAGTCGTATTTGCCCTTTGCCCTTTGCCCTTTGGAGATTTTAGATAAGGTTTTAATTAAAATAATAATTTGATTTTGAGGAGCCAAGTTCCTCTCATTTTAATTAAAATAATAATTATAGAGAAGAAATTTCCACGTGTCAGCCTCCACGTCCATCTCAACTCGCCTTGCCCTATCAGACCCAATATGACTAGTCCGCCAACGTGGATCATTCAACACGCCGCAAGTCAAAGGTTGTCTTAATTTTTTTTCCTTCATTTGTGGGTATTATTATTCTATAAAATAAAATGTAGTGATTTATAAGTCCCACACATATTAATGTATAATTAATGAGTTCATAATTCAACTTTGATATGAAGTATACATGAAATAACTTTTGTTCATAAAATTCAAATTTGGGACATAATTCTTCTAATAAATATAAAAATTTCCTTTAAACTTTCAATTTAATTCCATAAAATACAATAAATAATTTGAAGTTGAAAGCTCCATTTTCTACGTTGAAATAAAAAGGAAGAATAAAAAAATAATAATTTTGACACAAATTTCCAAAAATAAAATACTTGTTTTTAATTACGTAATATAATTTTCAGACGCCAAGATTGGGACGAGGAAGTTGGAAAAACAGCGTATTAATTTGACCTCATTTTCCATAAATACCCCTCCCAAATAATGTAATAACTAATTATGCCCCCGTCAGGTCGAGCTTCCAAAGACATTTTTTCCCGACCAATAACACTTTTATGAAAAAAAATTTGGATCCACTCAAAATTTGACGTATCCAACTTAACCTAATCCTCTATTTTTGAATTGGGTTGTCGGGTTTTTTCTCTTTCTTAATTATTTATAAAATTTTACTTAGGATACATGTTACATTAAAAACAAACATTTACAAATTATCGTGCATCACTAATAATTTTAAAAGAAGATTGGAATGAGTTGATTATAGTTGGTAACCTTATTTTCGAGTTGGTCGGGTTGACCCAACCAAAAAATATCAATTAACGAACCGACTTGAATTTTTCAATTTTCCATAAATTCAACCCAACTCAACTTTTAGGGATTGGGTTCAATAGTTCTGGGTAATTGAGTTACTCAATCATATAAACATTCCTATATTTTTAAATTATTATTGAGGAAGGATCAAGCTTCGAACATAAATAATGCAAAAATAATAATAATAATCAAATCTCTTATTCTCAATAAATTTGATGGGTAATTTATCAATAATTATATTTTAGTGCGTGTCAATTCAACAACTAAAAAATAATTTCTTACATCTGATTTAATTTGCAATTGAATCCTTAAATTTTCAGACTCGACAAATATATCCTTAAAAATTCTTACTTTTATTCAAATTTTGATGTAATATTAATGGAATGATAGGATGGAATTTGTAAATAATAAAAATTATCGTAAAAAGAATTGAATTTGATTATAAAAAAAAAAAAAGGGGGCATTAGTGAGATAATTGTTGGTAGGAGGGGAAGAAATGGAATATAAAGAAAGTAGAGGGGTCGGAATGTGAAAAGTGAGGAGGGAGCCAAAAGGGAGATGGCAGACGTCAATGTCAGGGGGGGCGGGGGATAAGACGACAGAGCGGTCATGTTTGCACGCATACAATGGGCGGTTTGGTCGGTGGCATTTTGCGTACGGTTGTCGCCGCCACTTCCGCACCAAAAAGACACCTCCTTTCTTCATCCTTTTTCAACTAATGAAAAATAAATAAATAAATAAATACTATTCTTAATAATTCATGTTATTCCCTCTTTTTGTTTTCTATTTCTTAATTTATTTCAACAACGAATTTATTATAATAATGATAATAAATGAATAAATAATCGGGACGGAGCATAGACGAGGATAAAGATGGAAAATACAAACCCCATTTAGCCAATGAAGAGAAAACTTTTTCCGCTCCCTTTCTCGTTCTCCATTCAAACGATGATTCTCCACTGTATTTGAAGTGGGTCATGTTAAACCTTCAGAAAAATATGATATTGTCAACTTTAAGCATAAACTCTCGTGACTATTCTTTTGGGTTTCCTTAAATGTCTCGTAACAACAGTGATAGTGTTTTTTATTTATAAATTAATGATCTTCCTCTTAATTATCTAAGGTGAGACTGACTCTCTTAATCATCCTCAACATGTCACTATAGCCTTGACATTAGATAAGATTTGTAATAAAATTTTACAAATTACGAACAAAAATATAAATCATGAATAAAAACAAAAAATTTAAATATAGATGCTAAAATAAACATTTTAAGAATAACATACTAAAACAACAATAAATATTATATATATATATATTTGTCTAAAAAAACATTTTAAATGTTAAATAAATTTATTTATTTTTTAACCATTTCCGATATTATTTGTACTCCCTGTTCAAGTTTGCTGACGTGGCACACTACCAAATAAAACTATAACGTCTCTGAAATGCATTTTATTTTACCATTTAAAGAATTATGTTTTTATTTAAAAAATGTGTTTATATACTGTGATTGACTAACTATAATACTAAATATTTATTTATTTTTAAATTGAGAATAGTGTCACATATGTGATGTCATCAAACATGTTTTGATTTTAGAATGTAATAACTATTTGAAGTCAAAAGTCAACTTTTTTAAATGGTTAATTATGACTTTGAAATTTGTATAAAAATTTATATTTGAATTTGGAAATTGATTCAAAAAAAAATATTTTTCTATAAAATAATGAAAATTCAACGTATTCCTAATATATTACTATCGTCATTTATTTCATTTTTAAAATATAGTTAAAATTTAAAAATAAAGGATAAAAAGATAATTTTTTAAAATTTATTCTAAATTCTTTAGTAAATAATTGATATTTAAACATTAAAAATATGTTTTTTAAATAAAAAATGAAAAAAATAATTTTAACAATTTTTTAAAACTACGGCCAAAGATGGCATGTGCTATAAAGGTGGCAAATGCAATTTGCGAAGGGTGTTTTTGTCTTTTCCTTGTCGTTGTTGTGTTTTTTTATGGAAGAAACATAAATTAACTAATAAATAATAATGTTTAAAAATTAAATTAAATCAAATACTTAAAAAGACCAAATAAACAATGAATTTTCACGCATCTACTCCACGTGATATTACCAAATTATACAAGTCCGAGCAAGAGACAAATATTGACAACTAAAATAAAGACAAAGAAAGTGTCCTATTACATGCAGATGTTCGAATTCTCTCGTTCTAAATATTAGTTAATCGAAGAGATCGATTGAATTACTAAAAAAAAAATATTAGTTAAGAGGAAGACATTATAAATTAATTTAGTCGTCGGACATTCTAAATTATTATTAAGTTGAGTTTCGGATGTCTTTTACAATAGTAAATGTTCGTTGTTAAGATTTAAACAAGAGAACAACTTACCTGACTATGAAAGGAAGACATGACCCACAGAAAATAAAGAATCTACATTGGCGTGGTGCTTAGTCACACTAGCTCTGATGTTTGAGTTAACAAGGTCAATATTAGAGATCATCGAGGATTATTGAGAGGAGTAATCCCGCATTGGCTAATTAATAATAAGAAGATCATGAGTTTATAAATAAAAAGAATATTATATCCATTGCAGCCTGAAGATTATGATCAAGGCAGACAATATTATACCATCGTAGAGATTCATGATTCCTAAAGGACATTTGATCTAGGCTCAATCTTTCTATATTGGCCTTAAATTATCTTCGCGTCCCCACATTAAAAAAAAAAAAAAAACATTTTAAAAAACTTTTATAAAGATAAATAGTGAAAAGTGGTTTTGAAAATTAAAAAAAAAAAATGCTAAAAGAAAAAAAAAATCTTTTGTAACCCTAAACCCATTATAATTGACCCTTATTTATTTTATAGCTCTTAAATTTCATACCATAAATTAAAAATCCAAAATTCAATTAATTAAGACTTTAAATTCATACCATAAATTCAAAATCCACAACGTGTCTCAATTCATATAATCAAAACTTATTATCTAATAAACTTTGTGTGTGTATCTATATATATATATATGTATATGTATATATATATGTATGTATATATGAAGGAACAATGGGATTTTGATGCCATATTTTTTTAGGCTTACAGATTTCATCAAATAATTTTTTATTCGCATGTTTATTATTATTATTATTTGGAGAATAATTATTAACATAAAATAGGTTTATTTTATAAAAAAAAAAATATTGAAAAATTTAGGCTCAGCACCTGACACTTGTCTTTTTAATTAGTTTTTATTGTTTTAAAATTGTAATATTTTTTAATTTAAAATTTTTATTAGATTATGTTGAAAATGTATTTAAAATTCATCATAATTTAAAATTACTCGAATAAACAATAATAAAGTTACAATAAAGGTAATGTTTAACTATATATATTTTATTAGTGACTTAAATCGTTAAATTTTGTGTTTAAATAATAATTTTAAATTAAAAAAAAAAAAGCAAAATATGATCGTTGGTATGGTAATTTTTTTTTTTTTTTTTTAAGTAAAAATCATTTGATTTCATATGATAATAAAGAAGAAATTTATTTACAATTTTTTTAAAAATTGATATGTATAGCTCAAGTAAAATAAAATAAAAAAAATTATAAAAATATAAATTTCATAAACTTAGACTAAATAAGTTTGTAGCTTAATACAAACTTCTTTAATCTAAGTTAAACTTTATTGATTAAATAATTGGATGCATAGAAAGTAAATGAAAAGGAAGGGGCTAAAAATGTAATTTACTTGATAATAGAAATTGGAAAGATAAGTACATACACAGGGGGTGTAATACAGGTGGACTATTAAGAGATGATGTGGAGGGAACATCCAACGCGGCTGCTCTAGTTGGACCTATGGCTATTCTCCGTCATCCTTGCTGTTGTGGACCCCCACCTACGGGTCCCACGTTACTAATTAAAAAAAATTATATGTTAATATTTATACTAACCAACAATTTCCAGTGGACGTTCAAAAACTCGGTTACAAAAGGAATCTTCTCTCTCTCTCTCTCTCTATCTCTCTAACCACCCTCCTTGATCGGCATCTCCTCCGCCGTCTCCCCATTTTCCACGGTGTCTGAGAGCGGAGAAATCGTATTGTAAACACTACTGCCGACCAAAATTTCAGGTAACTTCATCTCTCTCTCTCTCTCTCTCTCTCTCAATCTATCTATCTATCGTCTTGCTTTCTTGGTTATTACTGCCAACTGCGGCTTTTGCGACACTATTAATTATGCAACTGCGTCTTCAGTCTCCTCCGCTTGCTTGCTTTTTTATTTTGCTTGAGAAGATCAGAGACGTTGTTCTGGTTTCGATTTTATTCTGTTTATTCTCTCTGCGCGCTTGATCTCCTTGTTGTGTAGTGGTGAATCGATTTGTTGATGTTGAATGGGCGTCTCGTTGATGTTTTTCAGATTCTTTCTTATTCTCCGTTTATTTTCTGATTTTTACTGCGATTGGATCTCATTTGATCTTCTTTTCAGTACTGCGACTCGCGGTTTCTTCTTATCACTCTTCGTGCTTCATTTCTTTTTGAATCTCGCTTTGCTGAATTGGAAATTTGCGATATCATCTCGGTGTGCTGATAACTATTAACTCGACTTTTAGATGAATTCTGTATCGATTAACTCTTCTTAAGTAACAAGGTAGAAGGATCTCAGATCACGTGAGGTTTCCTTTTTGCCTTTACTCTTCACCAAATCATCGATTCGATACCTTTCATTAAAGGATTAGGATTTTTTCTGATTCATCATTACGAATAATTCAGTGACATAAAGAGAATCGTTCGTCCTGAACATTTGAATTGCTTTATCGTTTTCACTAGTTTTATTGAGAAATATTATTCCACCTACTTTTTAGATCTCTAAAGATGAGAAGTCCAGAAAACTATTAGTTTCTTTGCCCAATTTCGTCCCTCCACATTCTTTTTGGCTGCTTTCGCTGTATGATTTTTTTTTTTTTTTTTTCTTTAGTACGTTTTCACTGAATGATCTACGGCGTAGAAGCTAAAATATTAGAGCATAACATAATTAAAATTTTAATAACTGACACATATTACACGTGGCATATGTTAAAATACTCCATATGCTGACGTGGATTGCCACGTCAGATATAAGTAAAATTCAATATTTTTCACAAAATATTCATCAGTATTTCTCTTTGATAGATGAATATTAGTTGCTTAAATCAAACCGACTGGAAAATATTAATAAAGTTTTTACAGCCAGTAAATAATGTAATGGACTCAGGTAAATAAAAAGATGCTATTATTATCAATCATTTCACAAAACCCTCCCTTTTTTTTCCAGTCACGTAGTTTGTAATGCTATGCTTACCCTTCTGTAAAGCATATAATTACAAAAAGATGTGGACCGAGTCCTCAATTTAGGATAGAATTTTCAAAAATGGGAAAAAAAAAAAAAAAAAGAAGGTGGCTGATTTGGACGGCGATGATTGAGCTGTCCGAACAGAGAGTGAGAGAAACTAATGCGTTTGGTGGCAGTGATGTTGCTGGTGCTTATCGCAACCGCATATCGGTAGTGGGGGCCATCCACTCTATAAAAACAAATGTGCATTTTCAACCCTCCGATCGGATGATCTGATCTGATCTGATCTGCTACATTTAGATTGATTTCGATTTCTGTGGCAAATTCTGACGATACGGTTTCTTCGTTTGATTTTTGCTGGCAAATGTAAAGGGTCCTAAACTACGGTCCTGACTCAAGTTCTTTAATTGAAAAGATGTTTAGCACAACAATTCTGATGGGGCCCGCTAGCTAGTTGGAAATTGTTTTTGGTCTATAATTTAATTGTTGAAAACAAAAGCCAAAAAAAAAAAACTATTGGTTCATCGTTCCTTGCTGCCGAATGGGTTTTTAATATTTTTGAGATTTTTTTTTTAAAAAAAAAGAAAGAAAAGAAAATTTGATCTCTTTGCATGTATTTAGATCTAGACATTTTCTTTTTTGCTCATGATTTTATGCGAAGCATGTCTTGTTTCCTTGCTTTGATGTGACAGAATAATATTTTACAATTTTTCTTTTTTTAATTTTATGAAATGACATAATGAAATATATTGTATGAGAGGAAAGATGTTAGAGTAGTTTTTAATTTTGTAAACTAAAAATGCTGCTATTGTAATATCCTATTCAATTGTATTTGTTGCAAATATACCAAAGATTAAAGGTGATATAGTAATATTAAATTAAATTATTATTATAATATATATAGAAGGAGAGGTTAGATCTAGAACTTCTAAGTTCAAACTGATAAATAAAATTGTTATATTGTTATATTTATATAGGGACTAAAATTATTATTTCTTTTGTGAAAATGGATTTCTTTATTTGAAGAAAATAAACTATTGTCCGTAGTACGTTTTGTCGCAAATTTGCATGTTAAGAAAATCTATCATTTAGCCAATAAATGAATTATTTAAAAAAAAAAATTAGAAACAGAAATCGTATACTGAGGGACCTAAATTATAATTCAATATTTTGTTGCAAATTTCTTTATTTGAGCGTGAGTTATTGGTACACGTGTTGATGAATGCTACGTTGAGTGTCTGGTTTTGTCAGACATATCTTCCTCGCTTCATATCTATTTTGGTTCAATTCTTTGCTTTCATTCTTGTGGAAAATTCGGAGTGTTAAAGTTCATCATGAATCTTGATGCCTTTAACGATCAGTCAATCGAATTGCTTGTTTCTGGACATACTGATTGATCTGTTTACTGCAATATTAATTAGTTGAAATCAATCAGCACCTGATTAAGGAGTGCATTTTTATGAAGAACAGGGCATAGAGCCTACTCAAAAGTGCAGAACAGAACTGAAAACAATGGCGTGCTAGAACGTTTTTCGCCTTGTAACATGGTTGACTAATTGACTTTTTTCCCCTGTTTAAATTGATGTTATAGATTAAGCAGAATAGCGCCTCTATGGAAGTTGCACCTCAGAGTTCGGAAGCCCCAGTAACCAAGGCGGCTGAGGATTCTGGAAATGATGCCAATGGTGATAAGGTCAGGCATTCCTTCTCGTGTTATTTTAATAGCTCGCTTTCAATTTGGGTTGAGATTGATGCTTATAGCAACAATGGATATAAATTTGTGTTCGCATTTATGTAACATGTTCACTTTCATATTGTCTTGAACAAACGTCAGCGACTGAAGTTCTGGTTATTCTTTACTGTTGAAATTCTGGAATGGTTGAAATGGAAACCATTTTAACGTCGTGGTATCAACAATTGGAGCTTTGATGATTGCATATCTGATAGCATGTAAACAATTAATTTTGTTTACAAATACCATAGAGAAATTGCAGTTAATTCTAGAAGTTCTTGATAGTCATGCATGGTTTCCCAAATCTTATGACAGGTTATGAATGGAGATGCAATTCAAGTAGCAAAAGAAAGTAAGAACGAAGAGGAGGAGAATTCTCTGGGTGGGGAGTTTATAAAAGTAGAAAAGGAGCCTCTGGAGGCGGAGGATACTCCTCCAGCCCAAACAGCATTCGTAGAGGAGGATAAACCAACTATTTCTGAAAGAAGTGCAAGCAATCCGAGCAGAGAATTATTGGAGGCCCAAGAGAAGTCGAGAGATTTTGAGCTTGAAATTGAGAGATTAGCTGGAAATTTGAAGCATCTAGAGTCGGAGAATTCAAGGTTGCAGGATGAGGTATTACTCACAAGTCAGAAGCTCGAGAAAAGTGAAGAAAAGTATGAAGAGCTTGAACTCGATCTTAAGAAATCGAAGGAGCAGATCGTTGAATCTGAAGAGAAATATAGCTCGCAGCTCAACAGTTTGCAAGA
The DNA here is from genome assembly GCF_057944985.1 of Cucurbita pepo subsp. pepo. Lineage (NCBI taxonomy): Eukaryota > Viridiplantae > Streptophyta > Magnoliopsida > Cucurbitales > Cucurbitaceae > Cucurbita > Cucurbita pepo. The sequence continues at coordinate 2,737,460 of NC_141798.1, forward strand.
GGCATTGCAAACTCAAGAAGCGAAGAACAAGGAGTTGGTTGCGGTGAAAGAAGCATTTGATAGTTTGAGCAATGATTTTGAGAATTCCCGGAAGCAGATTCAAGAGTTGGAACAAAAATTGAAGATATCTGGAGATGAAGCATTGAAATTTGAAGAGCTTCACAAACAAAGTGGCTTAAATGCTGAATCTGAGGCAAAAAGAGCATTAGAGTTTGAGAGGCTTCTTGAAGCAGAAAAACTGAGTGCCAAACAAAGAGAAGATCAAATCTCTTCCCTGCAAGAAAATATCAAGGAGTTAAATGACAAGATTGCTGAAAGCCAAAAGGTAGAAGAAGCACTTCGAACTACAGCAACTGAGCTTTCTGTTGTCCAGGGAGATCTGGCGCTTTTTAAATCTCAAGTGCTAGACTTGGAGAAGAAACTTTCCACGAAGGAAGGTTTAATTGAAGAACTAACTAAGGAACTGGACATCCGAAAGACTTCAGAATCTAAGATCAAGGAAGATATTTCAGCCGTTGAAAACCAATTTGCTGCAACTAAAGAGGATCTTCGTGTAAAGATGTCTGAACTGGAAGAAATCAGGTTGAAGCTTCAGGAAGAAATGAACCAAAAAGAATCTGCTGAATCTGCTTTAAAAACTAAGGAAGCACAAGTCTCCGATATTCAAAAGGAACTTGCTGCAGCTATGAAAGATAAAGAAGAGCTTGAAGCGACTCTAGCAGATTTCTCTAGCAATGCCAAACAAATGAAAGATTTATGCAACGATCTTGAGGAAAAGCTGAAGCTTTCAGATGAGAATTTGGGAAAAGCTGATTCTCTTTTGTCTCAAGCTCTGTCCAACAACAAGGAGTTGGAACAGAAGTTGAAGGATTTGGAGGATCTTCATAATGAAACTGGAGTTGTCGCTCAAACTGCCACTCAGAAGAATCTTGAACTTGAAGAAATTGTCCGAGCTTCAACTGCATCAGCGGAAGATGCAAAATCACAATTAAGAGAACTTGAGGCTCGATTTGCAGCAGCAGAACAAAAGAATGTGGAGCTTGAACAACAGCTAAATTTGTTAGGATTGAAAAACAATGATGCCGAGAGGGAAGTTACTGAATTATCTGAGAAAATAAAAGAACTCGATACTAAATTGATCGATGTTGAGGAGGAAAAGAAGCAGCTGAATGACAAAAAGCAGGAATATCAGGATAAGGTACTGCAACTAGAATCCGCAATACAGGAGTTAACGTCGCAGCATCAAGATCTTGAGAAGGAGCTGAAGGCCACAATTGGGAAATGTGCTGAACATGAGGAACGAGCTAACATGAATCATCAACGTAGCCTTGAACTTGAAGAACTGACCCAGAGATCTAATAACAAAATTGAAGTTGCTGATAAAAGGGTGAATGAGTTGGAGTTGTTGCTTGAAGCAGAAAAATACAGAATTCAAGAGCTTGAAGGGCAATTGAGTACTTTAGAAGAGAAATGTGGGGATGCTGAAGCAGAATCCAAGAAAAACTTTGACCATGTATCTGTCTTGGCGTCTGAAATAAAGTCATATGAAGAAAAAGTAGCAAGCCTTGAAACTGCATTGAATGTTGCCAATGTAAAGGAAAAGGAATTAACTGAAGAGAAGAAAAAATTGGAAGATGCATTGAATTTGTCCAGCAGTCAGCTAGCTGAATCAGAAAATTTGGTGGAAGTCGTAAGGAACGATCTGATCATTACTCAAAAGAAACTTGAAACTATTGAGAGTGATCTCCAGGCAACTGGTATCAGAGAGGCTGAGGTGCTCAAAAAGCTGAAGTCTGCGGAAGAAAAACTAGAAGACCAAGTAAGAACAATAGAGCAAACTACTACGAGAAACTTAGAACTTCAGTCGTTACATGAGTCATTAGCTAAAGATTCTGAAACTAGAATGCTGGAAGCAGTAGCAAAGTTCACCAACAAAGAATCTGAGGCTAACTCTCTAGTGGAGAAAATTAAAGTTCTTGAAGAACAAATAAAAGCTTATGAGGATCAGATATCTGAAACCAATGGAAGATCTGCGGCTTTAAAGGAAGAATTGGATCAGACTTTGACAAAATTGACTTCTTTGGAGAGTACAAATGGTGAACTCAAAAAGCATAGTTCGGAAGTTGAAAATAAACTTTCTCAGATTTCTTCAGAGAATGAATTATTATCAGACACAAACATTCAACTCGAAACCAAGGTTAATGAACTGCAGGAGTTATTGAGCACTGCACTGTCTGAAAAGGAAACAGCTGATCAACAGCTTGCTTCTCATAAGAGCTCTATTTCAGAACTAACAGAAAAGCACTCGAGAGCCATCGAGTTCCAGTCTGTAACTGAAGCTCGTCAAGTGGAGACAGACCAGAAACTGCAGGAGGCCATTCAAAAATTCGAACAGAGAGATTCGGAGGCAAAGGACTTGAGTGCGAAACTAAAGACAGCAGAGGACCAAATAAAAGTGTTTGAAACAAAGGTTCTGGAAGCTTCAGAAAATGTTGAAGCTCATAAGAGTCAGCTCGAAGAGACACTTTTGAAAGTAAAGCAACTAGAAAGCACTGTAGAAGAATTGCAAACCAAGAAAGTTGATGCCGAAAAGGAGATTGCAGGGCTAAATGAGGCGAAGTTGAAGCTTACTCAAGAACTAGCTTTATTTGAATCTAATTTGAGTGATCTCCAGGCCAAGTTATCAGCTGCAAACGTAGAAAAGGATGAAACTGCTGAACGGCTTCAGACAGCAGAGGGCCAGATTACAATGGTTGAAGCAAAGGCTCTGGAAGCTTCTACAACTGCCGAAGCTTATAAGAGTCAGCTCGAAGAGGCTCTTTCGAAAGTAAAGCATCTAGAAACTAGCATGCTGGAAGGAGTAGCAAAGTTCACCAACAAAGAATCTGAGGCCAACTCTCTAATAGAGAAAATTAAAGTTCTTGAAGAACAAATAAAAGTTTATGAGGATCAGATATCTGAAACCAATGGAAGATCTGCAACTTTAAAGGAAGAATTGGACCAGACTTTGACAAAACTGACTTCTTTGGAGAGTACAAATGGTGAACTCAAGAAGTATAGTTCGGAAATTGAAAATAAAGTTTCTCAGATTTCATCAGAGAAAGAATTGTTAGTGGACACAAACATTCAACTCAAAACCAAAGTTGATAAACTTCAGGAGTTATGGAACACTGCTCTTTCTGAAAAGGAAACTGCTGATCAGCAGCTTGCTTCTCATGAGAGCTCTATTTCTGAATTAACAGAAAAGCACTCGAGAGCCATTGAGTTCCAGTCTGTAACTGAAGCTCGTCAAGTGGAGACAGATCAGAAATTGCAGGAGACCATTCAAAAATTAGAACAGAGAGATTCGGAGGCTAAGGACTTGAGAGAGAAACTAAAGGCAGCAGAGGACCAGACAAAATTGTTTGAAACGAAGGTTCTGGAATCTTCAGCAGATGTTGAGGCTCATAAGAGTCAGCTCGAAGAGACTCTTTTGAAAGTAAAGCAACTAGAAAGCACTGTAGAGGAATTGCAAACCAAGAAAGTTGATGCTGAACAGGAGATTGCAGGGCTAAATGAGGCGAAGTTGAAGCTTACTCAAGAACTAGCCTTATTTGAATCTAATTTGAGTGAACTCCAGGACAAGTTATCAGCTGCAAACGTTGAAAAGGATGAAACTGCTGAACGGCTTCAGACAGCAGAGGGCCAGATTACAATGGTTGAAGCAAAGGCTCTGGAAGCTTCTACAACTGCCGAAGCTTATAAGAGTCAGCTCGAAGAGGCTCTTTCGAAAGTAAAGCATCTAGAAACTAGCATGCTGGAAGCAGTAGCTAAGTTCGCCAACAAAGAATCTGAGGCTAACTCTCTAATGGAGAAAATTAAAGTTCTTGAAGAACAAATCAAAGTTTGTGAGGATCAGATATCTGAAACCAATGGAAGATCTGCAGCTTTAAAGGAAGAATTGGATCAGACTTTGACAACATTGGCTTCTTTGGAGAGTACGAACGGTGAACTCAAAAAGTATAGTTCGGAAATTGAAAACAAAGTTTCTCAGATTTCTTCAGAGAATGAATTATTAGTAGACACAAACATTCAACTCAAAGCTAAGGTTAATGAACTTCAGGGGTTATTGAGCACTGCTCTTTCTGAAAAGGAAACTGTTGATCAACAGGTTGCTTCTCATAAGAGCTCTATTTCTGAACTAACAGAAAAGCACTCTAGAGCCATCGAGTTCCAATCTGTAGCTGAATCTCGTCAAGTGGAGACAGACCAGAAATTGCAGGAGGCCATTCAAAAGTTAGAACAGAGAGATTCGGAGGCGAAGGACTTGAGTGCGAAACTAAAGACTGCAGAGGACCATATAAAAGTGTTTGAAACCAAGGTTCTGGAAGCTTCAGAAAATGTTGAAGCTCACAAGAGTCAGCTCGAAGAGACTCTTTTGAAAGTAAAGCAACTAGAAAGCACGGTAGAAGAGTTGCAAACAAAGAAAGTTGATGCTGAACAGAAGAATGCAGGGCTAAATGAGGCAAAGTTGAAACTTACTCAAGAACTAGCCCTAATTGAATCCAATTTGAATGACCTCCAGGCCAAGGTATCAGCCGTCAATATTGAAAAGGAAGAAACTGCTGAACGGCTTCAGACAGCAGAGGATCAGATTAAGTTGGTTGAAGCAAAGGCTCAGGAAGCTTCTACAAATGCTGAAGCTCATAAGAGTAAGCTCGAAGAGACTCTTTTGAAAGTAAAGCATCTAGAAAGCATAGTAGAGGAGCTGGAAACCAAGGCAATTAATGCTGAAAAGGAGTGTGCAGGATTAAGTGAGGCAAATTTGAGACTTACTCAGGAATTAGCCTCATATGAATCTAACTTCAGTGATCTCCAGACCAAGCTATCTGCTTCAAACGTTGAAAGGGATGAAACTGCTGAACGGCTCCGGACAGCTGAGGGCCAGATTAAATTGCTCGAAGCCAAGGCTCAGGAAGCCTCCACAGATGCTGAAGCTAATAAGGGTAAACTCGAAGAGGCTCTTTTGAAAGTAAAGCATCTAGAAAGCATAGTAGAGGAGCTGCAAACCAAGGCAGTTAATGCTGAAAAGGAGAGTGCAGGATTAAGTGAGGCAAATTTGAGACTTACTCAGGAATTAGCCTCATATGAATCTAACTTCAGTGATCTCCAGACCAAGCTATCTGCTTCAAATGTTGAAAGGGATGAAACTGCTGAACGGCTCCGGACAGCTGAGGGCCAGATTAAATTGCTCGAAGCAAAGGCTCAGGAAGCCTCCACAGATGCTGAAGCTCATAAGAGTAAACTCGAAGAGACTCTTTTGAAAGTAAAGCATCTAGAAAGCATAGTAGAGGAGCTGCAAACCAAGGCAATTAACGCTGAAAAGGAGAGTGCAGGGTTAAGTGAGGCAAATTTGAGACTTACTCAGGAATTAGCCTCATATGAATCTAACTTCAGTGATCTCCAGACCAAGCTATCTGCTGCAAACGTTGAAAGGGATGAAACTGCTGAACGGCTCCGGGCAGCTGAGGGCCAGATTAAATTGTTTGAAGCGAAAGCTCAGGAAGCCTCCACAGATGCTGAAGCTCTTAAAAGTCAGCTCGAAGAGACTCTTTTGAAAGTAAAGCATCTAGAAAGCATTGTAGAGGAGCTGCAAACCAAGGCAATTCATGCTGAAAAGGAGAATAAAGGGTTGAATGAAGCAAATTTGAGACTGTCTCAGGACTTAACCTCGTATGAATCTAATTTGAGCGATCACCAGACCAAATTATCTGCTGCAAATGCTGAAAGGGATGAGACTAATGAACGACTTCAGATTGCAGAGAAGACTGTAAATGAGTTGAAATCACAGCTAGCTTTCGAAGAACAGAGACTACAGTCTCAGGTTTGCAGAAAAGTTTAATTTTCAACTAATTAGTGCTATTAAAATGCTGTTATCGTTCAATGCAATGAATTATTTCTCATGATCACAGATCGCTTCAATGATGGAAGACAACAACGTCCTCAATGAGACATACCAGAAGACCAAAAACGAGTTACAATCGGAGATAGCACAGCTGGAAGGAAAATTGAAAGAACAGAGCAAAGTTGAAGAATCATTAAAATCTGAACTTGAACGTCTCAAGGCAGAGATTACAGAGAATAATGATTTTAAAATACGCCATAAAGAAGAGCTAAGTAAATCTGAAGCTCTCCGGAAAGAAGAGGTACATCGAAGTGTGATTATGGAAGAAATAAGACTGATTGCATGCTTCATTAATTATCCAATTGGTTATTTTTCTTCTGTGATTTTAATGATTTTTTTTGTGTTGAATGTGAACGATGTTATCAGCTTGAAAGCGTCCGAACAACAGCTGCTGGAAAAGAGACAGAATTGAAATCCAAATTGGAAGATTATGGACTAAAAATCAAAGATAGAGACCAATTAAATGAACAAGTACAACAACTTCAGAAAGAATTGCAGGTGGCAAAGTCGGAGATTGCTGAACAGGTTAGGCACCATGCATACCTGAAAAAAAAAAGATCTCTAAATTTCTGAGGAAAAAACATGCTGTTACAATCAAGTTTTACTGCTTGGATTGTATCAACAATGAACTTAGTTTAATTTCTTAGGACGCTCTCTTCAACAGAAAGAGAAAGGCGCTCAAAAAGAGTTCGAACGAGAAGGTTCACTTCAGCGGTCTCTTCAAGGTCTGGAAGCGAAAGGCAAAGAAATTCTTGCTCTAGAAACACAAGTCAAGGACCTCCACCACAAATTGCTCCTGGCTGAGGCTAAGTCTATACAAAAGGTTTGTTTCTACTCATTTACACTCTTAAAGAATTCTATTCAGTTTCCTAATCAACTAAGGTTATACAGTATCATTCATAAAACTAATTTTTAAACATCAATTATTATGTTGTTGATTTATATAAATGTCCTAACGAGATCATGTATGTCTTTCAATTATTAAAAAAATCTACGAATATATTTTCTGAAACAATTCTAAGCCTTGAAAGTTGAAATGAAACTCTTCGAAGTTTTAAAGAGATTTGAAAGTTGGAATTTAAATTACTTTTAGCTGAACCTACGGTAAGAAGCAATGAACTCTGGCTCCAATTTTTTTACCATATTTCGTAGTAAAAGTAGTAGGCATACATTTGTTGAGCCTAAAAGCAAAATCATGAATGTTTATGCTAAAAATAGATAATATAGTACCACGGTAGTGGTTCGTAATTCTTAACCGCATTTATGTTTATGTTCGTAATTCTTAACCGCATTTATGTTTATGTTTGGTTGAACTATTATGTGATGCAGGGTGAGGCTGATACGGAGGGAGTAGAAGTAAAATCCCGAGATATTGGATTAAACTTTTCAACTCCAACAAAAAGGAAGCACAAGAAGAACAAAGAAGCAACAGCTGCAGCAGCATCCACGCCACCTTCATCTTCTACTTCCCAAACACAGATTCAAACTACTGAGGTTTCTTCAATATCCTCATTGAAGCTTATTTTCGTAGTAGCAATTATATCTATTATACTTGGAATATATCTGGGGAAAAGGTATTAAATTTTCTTTTTTTCTTCCCTTAATTAGAAAAGACGTCCTTATTTGGAAGCCCCATCTTTGTAATATCTTTCGAGTTTTATGTTTTTAAATTTGGTTAGGGAATTGATTTTTTTTTTTTTTTTTCTCTCCCCAGCCAGCATGTAAAAGTAAATTCTATTGATGATCATATGTCTAGTCTACTTCCTGTGTAGAAGTCATTAAAATTTACTAGTTGGTTAACTGCATAAGTTAGCTTCACTTCTAATTTAACCTGAGCACAAGATTAAAAGTAATTTTAAGGGGAAAAAAATGTTTAATTGATATAATTTAAGTTTTATATGTAAAAGTATATATATTTTAATTGTTATTGAAATGTAGTATATATCATACTCCTTATAGACATAATTGATATCAATAATGTCCATGTGGACGTCTTTTTCAACTTTTTCCATCCTTTTCTAACAAAAACAAAGGAAAACAATATGATAACAAAAAGATGATACGTTAAATTCTATCCAATCAAAATTATAGCATTTCCACTACTTCTATATAATTAGGTAAAGATTTTTTAACCAAAAAAAAATATATATCCTTATGATTTAGCAAAAAAAAAAAAAAAAAAAAAAAAAAAAAAAGAGTGTACTTTTCGAGTAAATGCGTACTATCAATTCTTTTAAGTTTTTCTTAATTTTAATTTTATATTTTTAATATTGTCTTTTTCGAATGTAGTTTCAATTCATTAAAGTAGTATTTCATTATTCAAACGTGATAACTAAAGATTTGATCAAAAGTTAAAGTGGTATACACTTTGCCTTTACTTTTTGGTTCACGTGTGATTTTTCTCAATTTCTCAATTGTCTTAAATGACCATCTTTATTTTTTTGTTAGGAATTTGGTCAAAAGGAATTGTGTCAAAAGCCAATGATTTTTGGTATAATGTTTTCTCTTACTTTCTTCATTTTATTTACCCTAATAAAATGTTTGATCCCATTTTCACACATAAACTTTACTTTTTTATTAATCAAATGAAAATCTTAACAGTTCCATGGTTTAGTTCCACCAAAATTTCAATAAAAAAATATTAATGATTCCATGAATAATTATTTAACCAAAATTGAACCAAAAAAAAAACTTGGAATAATTGTCTCTTTCCCTTTCTCCTCTTTCTTACTCTCTCACCTCACCTCCCTTATCCCTTTGGTGTGTAATGTCTACATTGATATCGATAATCGTACCGATAGTGGAAGACGTCTAAAAAAGTATTTAGTTTCTATTTCAACCAATTCTTCATCATCTTTCTTTAGTTGACAATGACATGTTTCCACGATACCTGTTTTCATTTATGGAGTGTGTCTAAATGATTCTGTAAATACTATCGTGGGGCAACCTCTAGTGGTTTGGTCCGTTTTGGATGTACAAATAATAAATGATAATGTCACTAGCTGTGAGGTTTTCGAGAAATTCCCTACGAAATGTGCAGAGGTATAAGTAATGAGTGACAACAAGAAGAGAACGAGGAGACAAATGGGTAAGAGAAAGAGGAGAGAAAAAAATGGATCAAATAAATAACGTCATAGCAATGTAACCTCACAAATTAGAAGTTATTGGATAACTATTGGAGACCAGACATGTCATTTCTAAAACATCAAGGATCGAATAGAAACTAAGTTTAAATTTTCGGAGTCAGGCTATAAATTACTCAGATAAAAAAAAAAAGTACCATTTATTTTATACACTTGTTTCTAACGTCCAACGTTAATTAAATAATTAAACTCATCAAAATTAGCTTTAAAAGTCCAATATCCAAAAACATCTATTTTTTTTAACATATTTCTCGCAAATCAAATCATTTACTTAATTTTCTAAAACAAAATGATCGTATAAATTAGCTAAAGAAAGACAAAATTTGAGAAACAAACACGAAAACATAGTTTAAGAAAAAGGAATCCAATTCAACACCTTGTCCCATTCATTAGATGACATCCTTTAGGACAAGAAAAAACACAAATTAAAAAAAAAAAAAAAATGTACCAAGTTGAGGTATTGTTTTCCAACACAAAAATAATTAGGGTATGGACATATTCATTTGATGGTGACCCAAGAATTTCTTCTTATTATAAATGATGCAATAATTAATAAATAAATAAAAATAAATAAATAAATAAATAAAATGTTTTTCAACAAAGTGTTCATTGTTTTGGGTTTGATTGAAAACAACAAGTTTTTGCATTGTGTGCCAACATTCTTCCACTACTTCATCATCAACTTTTGCCCCCCTCTCTATAGATTCTCATTTTTTTTTTTAAATTCTAAACCTATTTTATAAATTATTTATCAACGAGCCATAAGGAGGGAAACCCATTTGGTCTCTTATAGTCGAGTTGTATTAGATGGACCAGATCACCTGTTATCATAGACGGACAATGATCTATTAAGATGGTGTTGATTGGACAAAAGACTCAGTCTATTAAGTGGGTCTTTAACTGCCCGTGACACATCTTTACGTGAAATCACGTAAATAATGGTTCGTTTGTATTATTCATTGACTTAAGCATGAGAGTACGTTTGGACGAAGATAGACATAAAACACGACCAAACAACATCAATCAATTGGGAGACAAATCTTAACCATTTTGACAATAACAAAATGATTCCTCCTTTGACTTAGCTTCCATTATTATGAAGTGAGAGAAGGCATCAAAATGATGATACACTGTCCTATACCACACACTAACACATCATAAATTATTAAAGAAATCTCCCTTTTTTAGTCTTACACTATTCCATCAAAATCTCTATTCAATCATTATTAACAATATATTATTAACCGAGGTGTCATCTATTAATTTCTCCGAACGATTTATAGGGTTGGTAAAAAACGAAAATTTCATTTGTTTTTCTTTCTTTTTTGGTTGCATATTAGAACGAGTCAAAGCATAGAAAGATATAGGATACATATATGATTTTTTTATTAAAGAACAAAATATCAAAACGATGATGAACTATTCTAATAGTAGAGACGGAAATCTATTTGATGTTATTTGAAACTGAAATGGTTATAAATAGAAAACTCTCGACACCCACTATATACATAGGGTGGTTTTAACAAATGGTTAGGGTTTGTTGTATTGGTTTGCATATTAGGGAAGGGAAGAAGATGGGAAAGTAGAGGATAAAAAATGGAAGTTGTTGGTTATAGAAAGAAGGTGAGAGAGTGTTTTTTTGTTGTGTTGTTGGAATGATTTTGAATTCAGTCACCAATGGGTCTCTCAGCTTTTGGGGAACACATTCAAATGGGAAACTTACTTTTCAAATTGCTCATTCACTGCTTCCAAATGTGTGCTCTTCACTTCAAGGATCTATCATTACACCCCATTTTTATCGTTTTCATTCTTGAATTTACCTAAGATTCGAGTCAAGTGTTGAATTCAATTCAAATATATTAGAACGGTTGATGAAAAATTTATGTCACAGTGACTTGAATTGAGACGTTTGTAGGTACTAAATTTGAAATAACATAGTTGTGTTGTGTTGATTTTTTTATGGGACGTTCTAGTTTTAAAACATGGATAAAAATCGAGAACAGAATAATTGTATTATTTAAAAAAAAAAATAGAGTGAAAAGATATTTCATTTTATTTTTGGAAGAGGTTAAGCAGTTACTTTCTATGATGCTTTGATCAAATCCATATCACATCAGTTTTGTCCATTAAAAAATTGTCTTCTTTTTTTCTTTTTGATGGTGGTTTGCATGCTCAGCCATTGGTTCCCTGTCAAAGCAGGCTATTATCCATTTTAATCAAAATCATGATATATATATATAGTGATAAATAAAGCATAGGTTATATGGTTGAAATCTTGTCACTTCTCTGAAACATGAAAACTAAGCTTGTTTTACTGCTTGACATTATATAATCATAGGAGCATAAAGTATGCATAAATTAACAAAGGAAAAATGTTAAAAAGTACCCTCAAAAGAAAGAAAAAGAGACAGAGAAGAATCCAATCATAATCATAGTGTGTCGTGTAAACGTTTTTTTTCAAAAGTGTAGCCTAGAAAGTTATTTCTAGAGATTTAAAGATCCGTGTACTTGAATGGAATACTCAACTTGATCGATAAAAAGAACATTGTTCCAAGAACGAACATCATAACTCAACTAGTTAAACTAAGTAAGACTGAAAAATCAGTAAATCGAATGTTGGATCCAGAAACAAAAATAATGATCTTATTCATCATGGTTTTATTCTGAAATAAACAATGATATTTTACACAGAACTAAAACCAGAGAAGCAGCAGAGATAAAGAAGTCTTACACAGCAGGTTGTTTGCTAATCCAACAATCTCCAAGTTCCCAAACTCAGTAAGTAAGACAAGCTTTGTTGTCCCAATTCTTTGCTGCTTTAATGGCCTCCTCTGTTCATCCACAGCCAGGAATAATGGCGCCATTATTGTTGTTGGCAGAGGAAGGAAGGGAGGGAGGGAGGGAGGGTTGCCCCTGCCCCTGCCCCTGCCCCGCCCCCCTTCAACCAAAATTATGAACTGCTCTAAGAAAAGCACTTGAAACAATGGGGTTTTCAATCACAGGGCTGCCAGGCAGAGGCTGTGAGCAGGGAAAGGTCCTTCCATCCGAGTTTCAGGCACCCATTTTCTTCAACCAGAGTATACCCTTTCCAGGGGAACATGCCCAGAAGCAGACTGGCCTGAGCAGCTGGGTTTCCCCCAAGAGACACGGCTCCGAACCCGACCCGTTTCAGTTCATCCCCCCATCTCTCCACCTTCACTTCTCCAGTTCTTTTGGGTCCACCGACGGCGATAATGTTCCTAATCTCACATCCCAACAATTGCTGCTCCACCACATGCCTTTCCACGCTATCCATCGCCAAACTATCACCCAGCGCGTCGAATAACGCGCTGTAATAATGCAGAGCTTCTACGAATCTTCCTAGAAAACTGCCCCCATGGCTCAGATCCTGTTCCACAATGGTGATCAGTTTAGGTTTTAGGGTTGAAAGAAGTCTCAGCGTACCTATATCGCTGCCGGTTATGTCGTACAAGCAATGGTGCATCCAGTGCACTACCACCGCCTCGCCTGCCCTCAATTCCAGTTGCTTTGGGTCCGTTAGGTTTCCGATTTTGCCTTCCACTGGATGGAACTCGAACGGCAGGCCAAGGGAGGTTGCGAAATCGGCGAGTCTCTGCCCGGTGGATTGGAGCAATTCCGAAGAGGATCCGAAGCCGGAGATTCGTAGGGATTGGATTTTCTTCGAGCGGGAGGCGAGGATGTGGAACAATCCAGGCCATTGAAGACCTTGCATTACGTCAAGATCGATAACGTGGACTCGATCTTCGCCGTCCAAGGCTTGGAAAATGGCTTGATTAGCAGTGAAGTGAGAGAACTTGATTAAGGGACTAATCGAATTGTAGGATTGCAGAGCATTAAACATCCTCTGCGACTGAGTTTGATTCAGCGTTCTAATCGACAAGGGCGAGTAGGTTCCCAAGCAGGAGCTAATCACTCTAGCCTGAAGCGCGTGGGCGAAGTACGCGCCGACGCGCTCAGGTGAGGTACCAAACGGCGAGGAGAGCTCCGAGATCTCCGGCAAGAGATCGTTCGCCTCTTGTAGATTATCCATAGCGACGCACTCAGCGCATTGAAGAAGAAGACCTAGCAGTCTCAAACCAGTGGAGTCGCTGCCATCGACAAGCGGAAGCTCTTCTTCCTCCTCGACGTCCTTCTCCCCGGAGGCGCCGGCGTGGAAGTTGGAGGGACCGGAATTGAGACGCTTGGAGGAAGGGTCGTCGGCGGAGGAGTCGGCGTCGGCGGGGCGCTTGGACGACATGGAATTGGAAGCGGAATTGATGGGGGAATGAGGGATTAAACTGCGAAGCATGATTCGGAGGAGAGAATCAAAAGGAGAGAAGCTTTTGGGGGAAAGGGACAAAGAAGGATTGAACGAGAGTTGCACACAAAATGTGTCAGAATTGTGATGGACGAATGAAGAAGGAAGAAGATAATTAAATAATTACCTTTTTTTTTTTTTTTTTTTTTCTTATCCGGAAATGCCGTTAGCTACTCCGTCTGCAGCTGTCGTTAACTGCGTTTTTTATGTTCACCTTTTACGTATTAATTTTTAAGTTTTGCAGCCCGGCCACGTCATTGTGCCACGTGTTATGTTTTTTTTTTTTAACGCCGTTTCTCCAGGCTTTTTTTTTCTTTGTTTTAATTATTAATTTATGAGATTAGTCAAATTTATGTTTCGAATTAATCATACACCTAATTTCACGTAATTATATATTTTGAGCAATTATTTTCTTTGTGAATTCTATTTACCTTCTAAATTATTATTTTGATATTTATAAAATTTGTTCTGTTTTTAAAACTAAATATAATAAATTTATGGTTTGACTTTTTTTTTTTTTTTTCAAATGTGATTTTTTAAAGTGAATTATTAAAAATGATTGAAGTAAATAAATGTATAATAATAATAATTTAAAAAAGAAAAAATGATGTGCGGGTCGGATCTTGGGTTGAGATAAGTGTAGCGGGCTTGGAAATGGGTATTCCACTTCCTATCCTTATCCTCGAAGAATGAACCATATACGTATGAATTTATCCTTAATGTGCGTAATCTATATAGTCTCATATGAACCTTATTAATTTCAATTTTATTTTTATTTTTATTTTCAATAAAAAATATTTTTAAATTCTTTAATAGTTTTCTCTCCACGACCAAGCTAACTCCGGGTAAGAAGAGAAAATCTCAAATTTAGAATTTTTGCGGGAAATCCTCACTGTTTTTCATTCAATCGCTACACCGTCAACAATTCCATGAGTTTGGGCTTCTGTTGCTGACATAAAAACATCATTTTATATATCTTCATATATGACCCTCAAGGATTTGCCCGTTTTTTATACAGGATTTGCTCGTTCCTTATACATAAAGCTTTGCAATGGTTTCACGCAACATCAGTAGGTTGATGGATCATTATCCTGATGATTTAATAAATGGTTTTACGAGGCCCAGCATCCTTGTTAGCACTCGTTTCTTTCTCTAATCGATGTGGGACACCCACCACCAAATCCACCCCCCCCCCCCCCCCCCTTTGGAACCAGCGTCCTTACTAGCACACCGCCTCGTGTCTACCCCCTTCAGTAGAAGGCTAGCACGTCGTCCAGTGTCTAGCTCTAATACCATTTGTAACGGCCTAGTAATACCACTAACAGATATTGTCCTTTTTGGACTTTCCCTTTCGGGCTTTCCCCTCAAGGCTTCTAGGGGGAGGTTGTCACGCCCATCTAAAGGGTGTTTTGTTCAACTCTCTAACCAATGTGGGATATATTGAATCTATATTGAACTAGAGAGTACATCATATCTTATATTGAATGGCTATTTGAAATGTTAAGGACTCATAGTATAATGATTTATTAGCTGGATGTTCTAAACTATGGGGGGGGAAAAGGAGCTGAATGCATAACCACGAAATGGGAAAGAAAACTACTGAATATCAAGGTAAATAAGCAATCAGTCTCGGACAAACAAAGTACAAGTAGCAGCAGATGAGCGCAAGCATAACAGTGAGAACCTTAACGAGCACAGACAGCCATACGGAATGGATAAAGTCACACAACACATGATTTCCTACCACAACATTTGATATCATATACTTAGCATCAAACAAAATATAGTCCATTTAGCAAGCAATATATAAGGGAAAGAGAATCAGATATTCAGTCATATTTACAATGGAAGATCAAGAAATGATCGGTGGAACCACGTCGAGTGATGTTAATTTTCGAAACGTTGACTGTCCTAAAGTAAGAATCAAAACATCAGTAGAATAACATTTTCAACATTCTACATGTTCATATCAAGAGTGATTATGAAGGAACAACACAATGAATAAACAAGGCTTCCCTGAAGAGGATGGCAGGATTTATGAAATGGGAAGGTTACAAATATTTGTACATCCTAACATACTTGCAATTCATAGTTCAAAAGAATTTTAAAGAATGAACAGTTTCGTTTTCAACAATAACATGTGATAATGAACACAGTTCTATCAAACCAAATAAGGTAAATTCAAATTTCAGCTCCCAATTCAAAGTTTCATCAAGCAGAGGAGAAGATCCAACCATCAGAAATAATCTGTTCAACTAAAATTAAACATGTTGGCTTGAAACTATGCAAAAGAAACACAGCCCATCTCATCTCGAAAACAATTATCCCTTCCCGGATGGCCAGAATATGAAAAACGCAATCAAACGAAGTTGATTCGACCAGTTTGACCAAGAAACATCAGTTGATTCAATTAGGTTTAGCCAAGGGGTCAGGCAGGTTACCAAAAGGTTCGTTTAAGCATTGGTTTATAGTTTTCCTTGAACCAATGGTCCATTGATTATAGCAGAACTAGCACATGCTTAAAAGTTACCCTTTTCAAACTTTGACCAAAACAGCCCGCCATTGAACATAAATTCAACAGATGGGAATGTAATTTAAGAAACTCATTGAAGATCTTATCAAGCAAAGCTAAGAACATACTATCTGATAATAAACATCTCAGCAATTCTTTACAGAAATGTTCATTTCAGTGAGAATCAGGACACCATTTCTCGATAAAATTAAAGCAATGAAACAGACAGATTCAAAGGAAACAAAAACACTCAGCATACGAATAACAATGCTATCACATAAGTCGAAATATTTGTGAAGATAAATAAGTGAAATCTCAAATGTAATATCAAAATCACAGAAATTTCTCATCCAAAAGATTAGGATACGTCCATCGAAAAATTAAACACCAAAACAAACTACCTTTCAAAATTAAACGTATAATAACTCGATAACAAAACGGAAAATAACAATAAAGCTGCTCAGTAGCCTAATACCAGAGTAATCCATAACATATCCATAACTGAACGAGCCTCTTCAGAACCTGAGCTTGGTGAAAAACCACCTGTTCTTCCCGGTCTTGAACCTCTCCTCGAATCTCTTCTTGGTCTCCTTAGCGGCCGTAACCTTCTTGTCCTTCGACTGCAAGCTATCGATGGTAACCACGTCCTTAAGATCCACATCGAGAGTGTACCTGGTGGGCATTAGGTGTCTGTAATTAACAAGCTTGATGAAGGCCTTGACTCTGGACTTCTTAGCAGTCTTCTTAGAAGAGTCCTTGCGAATTACCTTCGCCGGATACTTCTTGATCCCGGCGACCAAACAGTGGCCATAAGCACGATCCCGAGTCCCATCGTCGAAGGCACGAATGATGACCGCTTTCCGGCCAGCGTAACGGCCTTGAAGGACGATGACGGCCTTGTTCTGCTTGAGGAATTTCACCATGGTCGGATTTCTCCTCTGTGTCTTTTCCCCTTCGCGTCGGCTCCAACAGACAGCGCGGATTTAGGTTTCCCCTAAAATAGGGTAATGGGGCTTTCCTTGTGAAAATGGGCTTTCATGTGGCATTGGGCCGTGTTGAAATGGGCTTTCAGACTCAAATGGGCTTTTTGTTTAACTCAAATTTTAAAAATAAAAATAAAACTTTTTTATCACGTAAATTAATAAAGGCAAAATATATAATTATTCATAATTTATGTGTAATATTTTGAAATAATGATGGTTTATACTAAAATAAATATAGCTTAGTGATAATTGACGTGCATTTTACATTTATGGTGGGAAGTTTAGCTTTTCATACCTCGTGTTAATACTAAAAAAAAAAAAAAAATTAATTAATTTTCAAATGGACTAAACACAAACCGTATAATAAAATATATATCATTAATTAAGTTTGAGTTTACTCGTGTGCATTAACATTTATGTCAATAAGTCTAAACTTAAAAAACATGGAAAGCCTTCTTTTTAATATGTCCAATAAATTTAAAAATTAGAGTCAATAAATTTAATATGTCTAATCATGATATGGTGTGATGAGTTAGACCTAAAGAGGTACATTAACAAGCCTGCATGCATGTGTAAAGAATTAATATGCATTCAACACCGACTATAAATGAAAGTAGAGTCGAACAACCGACTATAAATGAAAGTAGAGTCGAACAACCGACTATAAATGAAAGTAGAGTCGAACAACCGACTATAAATGAAAGTAGAGTCGAACAACCGACTATAAATGAAAGTAGAGTCGAACAACCGACTATAAATGAAAGTAGAGTCGAACAACGATCATGAATTTTGGTTATATTGTATCCAAATCCAACCCTATTCAAGAATTGAAGTACAGTCCCCAATAGGTGCTTGCGCAAGTTACAAAATTGTATACTAATCCATACCCTTGACAAATCAAAATTGGAAATATAACTTCTTGAACGAAGAAGAACAGCTTCAATCACCCAAAAACATCAGTTCAACTAAAGAGATTGTCTCGAAAGTAAGCACTAGTTTTGGTCGAAGGTAACCCTAACAATGGTTTCATTACTGAATTCAACTGAATAGCCCACAAGAACATATAAATTCAAGCAATGGAAATATAATGTGTGCAGTCCGCGACAGATCATCTCAATCAACCTAAGAACAGGTCTTACTCGTATAAAACATCTCACCAACTCTTCCTTCAGTTCATCAATTGTTTAGCTCCTGATGGTTAAGGTTAGAGCTATCCAACAGTTGCAGAAATGCTCGTTTTCAGTGAGAATCAGTAGTCCAGTGTTCTAAATAAATATATGAATAACAATACTCTCATGGAAGCAGAAGTGAAGTCTCGAATGTAGCATTATAAACCCAGAAATTTCTCATCCGAAGGATTAGAGTACGTCAAGACAGAAATTAAACACCAAAACAAACTACCGATTACTCGAAAACAAAAGATGAAATTAGAAACAAAAATTGACCTCCTGAGTAACCTAATACGAGAATAATCCAGTACAAAACCGCAACTGAACGAGCCTCTTCAGAACCTGAGCTTGGTGAAAAACCACCTGTTCTTGCCGGTTTTGAACCTCTCCTCGAATCTCTTCTTGGTCTCTTTAGCGGCTGTGACCTTCTTGTCCTTCGACTGCAAGGAATCGACGGTGACGACATCCTTTAGATCTACATCGAGAGTGTACCTGGTCGGCATTAGATGTCTGTAATTAACGAGCTTAATGAAGGCCTTGACTCTGGACTTCTTAGCAGTCTTCTTAGAAGAATCCTTCCTAATGACCTTCGACGGGTACTTCTTGAGTCCGGCGACCAAGCAGTGACCATAAGCACGATCCCGACTTCCGTCGTCAAAGGCGCGAATGATGACCGCCTTCCGACCGGCGTAACGTCCTTGAAGGACGATGACGGCCTTGTTCTGCTTGAGGAATTTCACCATTTTTGGCTTCTACCCTGCTTCCCCTTGTGCCTCTCTCGCCGGCTGAAGGAACCGAAAATGATTTATTTAGCCAATGGGAATTAGGGTTTCAACCTTCGGGTTTTAGGGCTTTAAGAGTCTAATTGGGCCTTCCTTCCATGACTCAACTCTATCCTCCACAAATATTCAAATATTTATATTTTAATTTTGTACTGTTCCTTTAAAATATTTATATTTTAATTATTTCAAGAGAGTCCATTATTAAAAATATTTTTTTTGTTCATTAAATTATTTAAGTAAATTTAACCAAATTTAATTATCAACCATCAATTCAACCGTTGAAATGTAGATACGGCTCAAATTTAAATAAATTTACGTGAAACATAACAATTATAAGTTGATATCGTAAATGGAGGTTGAAAAACATGAAGAAAAAAAAAGTCCAATACGCTCCCAGTTTTCCATCAAAACTCAATACGTGCACGTAGCCACGTACAAACTGAGAGCGTTATGGCCATTTTTCTTATTCTCGCTTCTCAAAATCTTATTTAGAATATCAACTTATAATCATCGGGCTTCACCTAAGTTTCCTCAAACGTGAGTGGTTTTTGCCTTTCAAATGTTCAATTGTAGTCCATGTCCAATCTCCGAGCGTTCGAGCTTAAGGTTTTCACAGTGAATTAGATGCTGGTCGTCATTCTTCAATTATTTAAATATTTTATAAAGTTGTATGATGAATTATTTAAAATTGATAAAGTAGTAGCCACTAAAATAAATATAAATATAAAAAAACATTTTAAAATAATAGTGCCAACAAGCAAATTAGAAATCTATAATATAAATAAAAATAGTTAATAATTAGCAAAATTTAATTTTATATTAAATAATAATTGGAAGGTAGAGGACTTATTGCATTTATAATCTATAGAGACAATTTTATATATATATTAATTTGAATTAAACAAAAATGTATAAATTTGGGGGTGGGGCTATTGTTAAATTGATATAATTATTAATTTTATATTTTTGTATAAAAACATTCTTAAAATTTTCAAAATTTTAATTATATACCTAAATTAAAAAAAAAAAAAATTATTACCATTAATTTTGGATTAAAACCGTATTACTTTATTTAAAAAATGCACTTGAAATTTTAAGTAAAAATACATTTTAGACTTAATTTTTTTTTATTAATATGCTTTAAATTAAGTTCAGGAATAAAAGGAAGGAAATCCCTCTCATGCGTGCTCCACGCCCTTTCTTCTTCACCGTATTCTTCACGCCGTCTCCTCCTCGTGCCGCCGTAGCCTCCTCCGCGTACCGCCGCAGCCTCCTCCGCGTGCCGCCGCAGCCTCCTCCCTTCCAGCGGTTTTACACTTATTTCTACTTTTGTTTGTATTAATAAAAATGACAATCGCTGAAGGGATAATCGAGAGCTGCTGACATGGAAAAGATATAAACCGATAATTTTTATTCGAAAATTACTAAACAAATCACAAAAAGTTGCAATTATTTGAAATTCATCAGAACCCTACACTTCCGGCGTTTTATATACGAGCCAAACGCATAAACAATCGCGAAGAATTAAGGTGCGGAAAACGGATACTCAGCCGCTCTGCTTCCAACCTCCGCCTCCCGTCCGTCTCCGGTTCAAGGTTCCGTTTTACCTTCATCGATTGTATCATCATCTCACTTTACTTAGCTTTTCCTCAGCCATTTCTGTGTTTTCTGACTTCGGCTCTTTTTGATTATCTATTGAAGTATTGGAGTTTTGGCGATAAACGATTGATAGTTTTTGTTTTTACCTGACAAGAATTTCACAGCGTGTTCGAAGTGTTTTGTGGGTTGGATGTGCTCAAATATGTTGCATGCTATTTTTTGAACTTTTGATGTTTATTGAAACTATTGTCTTCCTGTAATCTGTAATCGGGGTTATGTGATGGCGTTTGGTTGTTATTGAAGTTCGTTTTCTTATATGAAATTTGTAGGATTTTTTTGTGAAGATTTAAGTGGACAGAATGCAGGCTGCGAGTGGTGCTGCAGTGATGGGCTCTCTGCAAGTTGTTGTTTGTGCGAAGGGATCGTCTTTTCCTTCGAAAGGGTCTAGCATTTGTGTGTTTCCGCAACACAAGAAATGGACCGTCTTAAAGCCCTGCAAATCCTCCAGTGTTGAAGCAAACATGGTTGCGGGGAAGGCATCATCTTCTGTATCTGTCTCTGCTCCACAACTTGGAGGTAAAATATAATCTAATGTCATTTACCAATGTTGTGATTGTTTGAAAGAAATTTGGCATATCTGCTTGGTACATGTTAATAGAATCGCTCGAAAGTTTGACCCTTTACTCGAGCAAGAATTGTACAAGATTTATATTGTTTCTTGATACCAGATTAGCCTAATTGATTGCTAGGAATGAGAAGAACTGTGTTTGATTGAGTGGGAGAATTTGGCACTGGTTAACTTCATTGGTGTTGTGCAGGTGGAAGCGGTTTTGTAGACCATGGCTTGAGCGAAGCAGATCCCGATGTTCGAAGCATTATCGATAAAGAAAAGCAGCGACAGTTTAAAAGCCTTGAACTCATTGCATCTGAGAATTTTACATCTAGGGCAGTTATGGAGGCAGTGGGGTCCTGCCTCACAAACAAGTACTCGGAAGGATTGCCTGGAAAAAGGTGAACTTTATTCATTTGATGTACTATGGATGTGAATTCTAATTTTTTTGTGGGAGGTTTTGGAATAAGTTGTTGTTGAGAGGATTATTGCGGGTTAAGATTTTGTCATGCATCTCAGGTACTATGGTGGCAATGAACATATTGATGAGCTCGAAACCCTCTGTCAACAAAGGGCTCTAGCAGCATTTCGTTTGGACAATAGCAAGTGGGGTGTAAATGTTCAACCATTATCTGGATCACCTGCTAACTTTGAGGTTTATACAGCAATTCTTAATCCACACGATCGGATCATGGTGAGTATCCTTATCGTTATTTTTTAATCCCGACGTTAATTTAGACAATCACTGATTATACTGACTCATGTTAAATGACTTTAGGGTTTGGACTTGCCTCATGGAGGACATTTGTCTCATGGGTTTATGACACCAAAGAGGCGGGTGTCAGGCACATCAATTTATTTTGAATCTATGCCTTATCGTCTTGACGAGACTACAGGTACGTACCGCACGTGGGATAGAGTTTTTTTATGGTCTCTTTGCTGGTTTGTTCATTCTAAGTAAATAGAAAACTCTTCCAGGCATTGTAGATTATGACATGCTCGAAAAAACTGCCAACTTATTTCGACCAAAGCTGATTATTGCTGGTGCAAGTGCTTATCCACGTGATTTTGATTATCCTCGCATGAGAAAAGTGAGGATTTCCGATATTATTCACCATTTTACATTAAGTAGCCCTATTTAGATTCTAACTAGCATTAGTGAATAACTTATTTGATTTGCTCTGGTAGATTGCTGATGCTGTTGGTGCTTTTCTCATGATGGATATGGCTCACATTAGTGGGCTTGTTGCTGCTTCGGTGGTTGCTGATCCTTTTGAATACTGTGATATTGTGACCACAACAACACACAAGGTAAAGAACAAATTTTCATCTAAAGTTATTTCATTTTATAAAATAAGAAATGTGTACATTCAAGAACCAAACGTAAAAGAGGAACAACCTAGCAGGCAGGGTAGAGAAAGAACTCCAATCCATGTTGACATCAAAAATAAAAGGAAAATTGTGATTACAAAAGAAATTCTCTTTGAAGGGCACCCAACTGAAAAGGCCATATGTCATACATGATCACGAGAAGAATTAAAACAGTGTTGGACCCTTTGATTTCTTTCAAGCCATATAATCCACCAAAGAGTTCAAACAACGCGCTTCTAGATCACTTTTGCTTTGTCTTTCAGCCACGAGCCCAAGATAGCTTCAGGAAGACAAATATATACCTTTTTTCTGAAAAAATAGACGTGATACGGAGTTCATTTAATGCACATTTACTTATATTGATTGTTTTTCGGTCATGATGTCATTCTGCCTTCTCTTAGAACATATTAGCTTTGTATATAATTTGGTAGGATACTGGTCGTTTTTTGCATAAAAAAACTGCTTTCTCAGCCTGAAAGAAATGTCAAATTGTTTGCAGTCTCTGAGAGGTCCAAGAGGTGGCATGATTTTTTTCAGAAAGGATCCTGTCCTGGGAGTTGACTTAGAATCTGCAATTAATAATGCTGTGTTCCCAGGATTACAGGTTGGTTTGACCAGCCTTGTGGTAGCATGTAAAGAAGAGTTCGTTCATTTTGCTCGAGACTTCGACTTTGGTTTTTAAATATGTTGGTTTTATTGTTGTCTTACAGGGTGGTCCTCATAATCATACAATTGGGGGACTTGCTGTCTGCTTGAAGCATGCTCAATCCCCAGAATTTAAGGACTATCAGAACAAGGTACGACACTTCCTCAATTAGCTAAACGTGGTCTAAAACACTTGTTTTCTTATTTTCTAACACAGTTTTTCATACTTTAGGTCGTCTCCAATTGCAGAGCTCTTGCTAGTCGATTGGTCGAGTTAGGTTACAAGCTAGTTTCTGGTGGAAGTGACAATCACCTGGTTCTTGTAGATCTAAGGCCATTGGTAAATACATTGTTCCTCACATCTGTTCTTTGAAAATTGAGATGACGATGTAAAGAAGCATGTATTAGCATATGTTAATCTTTTAAGTACACTCTAACCACAGGGCATCGATGGGGCACGGGTGGAAAAGATTCTCGACATGGCCTCAATCACTCTCAACAAGAACTCAGTACCAGGTAATGACTTACGTTTCAAAAGCTGGTAATCATATCCAGTTTTCTTGAACTAACTCCTTGCTATTTTGTGCTTAGGTGACAAGAGTGCTCTAGTTCCAGGAGGCATCCGAATCGGATCGCCTGCCATGACCACCCGAGGATTCACTGAGAAGGAATTCATTGCAGTTGCAGACTTCATACATGAGGGTGTTAAGATAACTCTCGATGCCAAACCACTAGCCCCAGGATCGAAGCTTCAAGAGTTCCTCAAGTTCGTGGCAACCTCTGATTTCCCCTTGATCGACCGAGTGTCGGATCTTCGCTCAAGAGTTGAAGCTCTTACAACTCAATTCCCAATTCCTGGCTTGTAAGTTTCACTACACATAATGAAATGGGTATAAACTTGCAATAAAAATTCCGACAAAAAAAGGTGACAAGGTCCGAGGAAATGTCACTTGATCTTTTGATGACGTCGTGTTTGTGATGATTGTAATAATAAAAATGGAAAAGACCAAGCAGTTTGTAACATTTTAGAAGCTGCTGTTAGGCTCTGGTAGGAACTATTTTTAATTTTGTGTTCTTATTCTGTTGTAGTTACTATGAATAGTTTTATTTTCAGAAGAAATTTTTATGGGTAGTTTTGGATGTGTTCTCCGAAAAAGTGCTTATCTTATTCGACGAGGATCGGAGTCCTTTCGAGATGTGGTTTTACATTTTTGTCTATTTGTGTTTAATATGGTTTTAAACTTTCGTTTTTGTGTCCTTAGCAGCTCGGTTACTGATGACTCGAGGCTTTAGAGGTTTTCTTCTACATTCAATCTCAAAGAGCATCTTTCCAAGTCAAAAAAAAAAAAAAAAAACCTTTTGAATTTTCGAATAAACTTGGCACATAAAATTATTTATTTTGGATTTTTAAATTAAACTTGTATTATTTTTAATTTAAAATTTTAAATTAAACTTGTATTTTTTAAATTTAAAATAAAATACTTTATTTATTTATTGTTATTATCCTTATTTTTTAATAAATAGTGATAATAGACCAATTATATGAGACAAAATTTAGATATTTTAAGTGTATAAACTAATAATATTTTACATTTATATTATTCACGTTTTTTAAAAATCAGTGACATGTATTTATTATTTTTTAAATCTACGACAAACTTAAAATATTGTCAACGAACCAATAAAAAATAAACTAACGAAAATGAAAGATATTTCAAGATAAATAAAAATTTAAACAATGATAAACTAATATATATATATATATATATATTTAAAATTTTCCATATTCATTTAAAATTATTTATCTACGTAAAATATATTTTTATTACAAAATTGATTATTGAGAATAATAATATATGTACTAAAAAACAAAAACCACATACCTTAATTCCAAAACCTACCTTCTAATTATATATTTCCTTTTATTAAAAATACAAGTCACCAATATCTTGCAATGAAAAATTATCCTTTATTTATAAAACAATTAAAAATGGAAAAACCAACAAATAAATAAAATATTCGATAGAATAATAAATTAAAAAAGAATATCTCCAGTAGCGTACCACTCACCCAAACACACCTTGCATTTCACCACTCATAACTCACCACGTGTCCCACTTTCTCTCTCCTCCCTTCGTCCGGATTTGTCTCACTAAGCACGTGCCTTCCGGTGAGTGAAAAAAAATAAAAAAAATTATTTGGGTTTTAAAATTAAAAACTAATATTATTAAAAATGAAAAATGGAATTTAATTAAAATTAAAGAGATATGGAAAAGAAAAAAAAAAGAAAAAAAAAAAAAAGTCTTCGTCTTCTTTCTCTCTCTTCCCCGATCTTTGATCTCTGTAATTACCTAAGCCCAACCTCCAAAATGTTCCTATTGTATCTCTTTTCTCTCTTTCTCTCCCTCTTGCGCGCGCGCTCTCTCTCTCATCGAGAGAGATGGGTTTTCTTCTTCTTCTTCTTCTTCTTCTTCATCTAATGGTCCTCAGTTCTAGCCTGAATTTGTAGCCCTTTTCGATTTTCCGTAATGCTGTCGTTTCTCTTCCTGTAAATCTTGGTTTTCAGTTTGAGATAACCCTAGAATAGAACCCACCGCGTTTGTGTGGGTGCTGTGTCTTTTTTTTTTTTTTCTTTTAGAATTGGTTTCTACGCGGAGGAGGAGGACGACGACGACGACGACCACACCGTTGTTTTTTGTTGTTTGGTTGTAGTTTCTCGGCTTCTTTGTCTGCTTCTCTTCTTCTTCTTCTTCTTCTTCTTCTTCTTCTTCTTTTGCTGCTGCTGCTGCTTGTTTTGGTGTTTTTTGGTTGTATGGTTCGTCCCTTTCCGCGATTCTTCGAGGTTGTTTGATTCTTTCTTATGCCATGGAACAACTTGTTGATGCCAAGGATTTGAAGGGCTCTACGGAGAATTCCTCTGGTGAGCTCACTGTTTCTGCTTTGAGATTTGTCTCCGTTTTTTTCGTTTTTCGATCGAGTTCTTCTGGAGCTTGTTTGGATTTTTTGGGAAGTCGGTAGATGAAGTAGTTTGACGGTTTTTGTTATTGGTGTATTATAGAGGGTTGTAGCGTTCTAGTTAGTTTGGGACCTTGGATTGTATGATTTTATGTATTTTTCTTGTTGTTTACTTGTTTAAATTTGTTTTGCTTTCGTATATATCTGCCTCTGTTAAAGTTTTCCCTGGTGCTCCAACTGTTATATCGTATCTATCTGCCTCTTTTGAGGCGTTTCTTAGTGCTGAAGCTGTATTTTTCGTATCTATCTGCCTTTGTTGAAGTGTGTTTGCATTTGAATGTTTAATGGTATCGTATGTTATGTATTTCTACCATTAAATTGGTTGTGTTTATGGTGGTATGATCCACTTTATCTGACTTGTGTCTAAGGGGAGGGGGAGATAGAATCTTGCAATTACGTTTGGAGGAGATTTTTTATTTGTTGTCTATTTTTTGCAGTAATGTTTTGCATTCATGCTTTGTTATTTTACTCTTCAAGAAGTATTTGTAATTCGTGATTGGTGGAAGACATGCTTCATAGACCTTTTGTTGTCTCTTTCTTTGGGGAGCATTGCTAGTTTCCCTGTGTTTCTGCTATGCTTTAGGTATTTTGGCTAACGTGACTAGAGGTTTTTGGTGATGGGATAATTGCTGCTAGCTTTTAAGATCTTGGAAATGGGATGCTTTAGCCTTTAGCTTCTTGTAGCCTTTTTATTTAGTTTAGTTTCTTTATGTTATTTTATCAGGTTACTCAGCTCAGCTGGTATATTTTGGCTCCTTCTGTTTGTATTTTCCCATTCTTGTTGAAAGTCTCAATTTCCTACGTAATTGAACTATTTTACTGGGTTCTGATATAGGAAGAGAGGTGGAAATGTTCAACTGGGATAAATTAGATTGTCCTCAGCCGTTGACTTTTTTCCCTCCCCTTTATTTCGAAAGCGACTAGTTGATGATCTTATTTTTATTTATGCAGCTAATTCACTCTTTGATGCTTCACGATATGAATTTTTTGGTCAAAATGTCGTGGGAGAAGTGGAGCTGGGAGGTTTAGAAGAAGACGAAGATGTTCCTTTATTTGGGTCTACAGATGAAGAGTATCGTTTGTTTGTTCAGGAAGAGGTAAGCTTTAGTTCACAGTTACGTTTCTTGAATGCTACTTTTGTTCCCTATGAAAGAAAGAGCACGTCAGAATTATTTATTTATATATATATGTTTTTGTGTGTGTGCATGTGCGTGGATAAGAAACGAGAAATGTCTGAAAAGTAGAAAAGGGGGACAACCTAGGGGTTGGGGGTGAACAAACTAAAAGAGCGCCTTCCAATCGATAAAGACTGTTGTACGGTTGTTACTATAAAAATAAAATAATTTTCGGTCACTATACCTCCAAATAGAAGTAATATACTATACACTTATAAAGAAAACTCAAATGAAGATGCATCCTCAAAGATCCTCTGTGTTCTTTCCTACTAAATGTGCCACAACAGCGCCATATAGAATGTTGGCCATTTTGGACATTTTCCACCTTGAACAAACTTTTAGGAGCCAGCTATCTATAGATCTCGGCAAACAACTACCCACCCCAAAGATATTCATGAGGGAGAGCTAACCATTGGCAGCAAACGGGCAATGTAAGAGCAATTGATCCAGATTTTCTTCACTTTGAAGGAAACGACAGCACATCATCGGTGTGAGAGCCCAGTTCCTGCACTTCCTTTGAGCCATGCCCTGAGTGTTTAAACTTCTATGGACTACAGGCCACAAAAAAATGTTCACTTTTTTAGGGCACGTAAAATGTTAAATAATATAAAAAAGGAGACCCCAATGTAGGGCAGAACCCATCACTTCAGAAAAGTAGACTTTGAGGTGACTACACCCCCTGAATCAAGAGACCACAAAACTCAGTCATTACACTGTCCTGACGAGGCAATATCAAGTGAATCAACCAGCACAAGTGCACAACCCAGCTTTCCAGATTCCTATCAAAGAGACCGCTTTGGAGGTCATAATCCCAATCTCTCGCCTCACTATTCCAGGAATTATCGCATCTTGCTTCATTGAAATGAAGCAAATGGGAGTTTCTCTTCAAGAGTCAGTCCCCCCACCCATTCGTCCTTCCAGAATCTAACTTTACTCCATTATTTACTTTAAAATTAAGAAATCCGAGGAAGTTATATTTCTTGGCAATTTCAAATCACGGCTTTCCTTTCGCAAAGCAAAAGGTAGGCCTTGGTTTGATATAGCTGTGAATGGAGCTGTCTTAAAATTTCTGTCTTTTAAGGTACAATAAGGGAGCATGATTCGTTTTTGGAAGGACATACGGTTAGGAATGCTTCTTTAGCCTTTACTTTTCCAGATTTATTCAGCATTTCAATGAAACAACATGCTACCGTTGAGCAGTGTTGGAGGAACGAGGTTAATGATTGGGACCTTGGTTTTAGATGAGAACTTTTTGATTGGAAGGTCCTAGTTGGATTAGGTTGGTGGAGCTTTTTAATGTTATTTGGTTTGGAGATGGTCAAGATGAGGCTTTTGGGACCATTGACAGTTATGGAAGATATGAGAAATAGTTTTAATGTTATCCTTTTTTCTTTTTTCAATTTCAGGGTACAGGGTTGGGATCTTTATCGGAAATGGATGATTTGGCAAACACTTTTGCAAAGGTATGCCTCCATTAATAATTATGCAAATAAAGATGAATAATAAAAATCTCTTGAATTCTTTTATTGGTGTGATCTCCTGATGCGTTCTTTTGGGTGAATTAAATTACCAATTGCAAGAGGGAGAAAAGTCCAGATATTATACAGCAGTTTTCTTCTTCAAAAGTAATGACGCAACTGATGTGATTTCGTTTTTGTTTATTACTTTGCCGAAAGATTTATACCATAGAATACTAATTAAAACTTTCTGCTAACTCCCATCATGATAGCAGTTGCTTTGGTTACAAAATAGACTACTCTGCGAACAGAAAATATATTAACCCATAGAATACTAGTTAAAGGCTTACACTTCAAATTAAATCTTTTAAGAAGAAGATAATCTTTCATGTATGCGCATCTGAAAACCATGCATTATAGACGATAAACTAACTTGACTTGTAGTAAAGAAACTACCTTTTTTTAAAAGAATCTTGTTTACAAAACAGGCTTGATTTGAATATTTTTGAAGTTCTTATTCTCCCTCGTGTTTTTCTTAACACCCTTTTCTGGCTGGAAGGCACTTAGCAAGATTATGGGTTGACAATTGATTTCTTATCCAAATACATGTTGGAGCTTACATGCATACGTGGCATGCTACTGCCTTGCCATCTTGGTTGGATAATTCAATTATGCCATGATTTTGTCATACTGATGCACTTTCATTGGTAGACATTGTCCTTGTTTTTACTAGAAACTAATTTTGTTGCCCCCATCTGCACCCTATCCTGAGTTTGTGTGTGCATTTCTGGATAAGAAACAGTATATCGTATATTAATATGAACTTACAATATTCTTTCTTATTTTTCTTCTTCTTTATGTGAATGGAAACAATAATTTTCATTGTTGTGTCACTCATTTGTTTTCTTTTGTACAGCTGAACAAAGTTGTTACTGGACCAAGACACCCTGGAGTTATTGGAGACCGAGGATCTGGTTCTTTTTCTCGGGAAAGTGAGTTTTTTATCAGTGGAATTTCTAAATTTATTCTTCTTTTTATACATATTTACATATTTAATTTATTTGGATAAGAAACATAAACTTGTATATTCTTAGAAAAGGAAGTACAAGAGAAGGAAACGAGCTTTCCCCAAACCACTTAAGGATTACAAAAAGGATCTCCCAATCCCCTGCGGTGTTTGTCCATGGACGGTCTTCCAACAAAAGTCTCCAAAGACAACCACCACATTAAACTAAAGGATTTTGGCTTTTCCCTTAACATAGGTCCTAAAGATGAGCTGAAAGAAGGCCATGACATCACGTACCAGTTAGGGGACATAGACGGCAATGACATTATTTTGCAATCTGCTGCATTTATTAAGCTTCTCAAGGCCAAAAAGCCACAGAAAAACTCAAACTTTCCTTGGGACTTTTGCTTTCCAGATGGCGTTGACAAAGGGATTGAATAGTGCTATCAACCTTGTCACTGATCTTCCTTGCAAAGTTGATAAACTGGAATCTTGATTAATTACTGGCCAATCCAGAACTCAATCTTATCCCCTCTACGAACATCAACTTATTGCTACACATTCTTCTTTAGACAAGCCGTACCTATTAGAGATTACTTTCCATCACAAAGCATTTCACTCTGTAAATCTCCATCCCTATTTAGCAACGTGAGCAGATTGTCTTATTATCTCTAGATTCCCAACTCTAGGTAGCCGTTAGTTGTGCATTTAAGTTGGAAAAGCATTTTGACAATCACATGGCTGATTCTAACTAAAGATCTGAAAGTACATCCTCTCTCCCTAGAGATGTACATCCACTGAGAAGAAGGAAACTTAGGATTCAAAGTAAGTCCAAACTAAGGATTCCATTTATAGATTACTACATTCACTTGGAAGAAGTGCCCCCCCCCCCCCGCGAAGGAATTTTCACTATTATAATATCCAATTCTCTTTATCCAAACATTCCTGAAAATAGCAAAAAGGTGCCCACTGAACGACCCCTTATCTTGAAATGGGGATAAAATAGATATAAAATGGATAAAGGGACCAATCTAGAGACTATGAAAAGGCCATTAACTTGTGAAGAATAAGTGATAATAAAAAATAAAAAAAAGGGGGTCACCCTCCAAAGACCTCTCGCTTATCTTGAAACGGTGGATGGTGTAGGACCTCCTACATCATCTAGTGGCATCTAGGAAGCACATACACCATCTGTTTGATCGAATGCACATGTTAGATACATTTTGGACACGGATATATTTGCACATGTTTCATACACGTCCGACACGTGGAAAAAGGTATCCTATTTTACTTTTATTCCATTTCTTTCCCATTTTGGACATGTCAAGGATACACGTGAGGCTCATATGGAGACATAGTGGGGACACAAAGCTGTGTCGACTTGAAAATTTTGATTGAGAATTAAAAAAAAAAAAAAAAAAAATCTGTCCCCACTCTACCTTTTGTTGTCCGTGCTTCTGGCACATTTTTTGCAAGCCTAACACACTCAACGGACTTAAAGACCTTTCCTATTGCTGTAACCTACTCATTGTTCAAGCACATGTAATATCATGTTAAATTTATGTGTATTATCTATTTTGAAGTACAAAATATGTTAGTTTATGTGCATATGCACATATATTCTTTAAAAGAGTGTCTGTTCTACATTTGTACATTTTATCAATTGATGTGTCGTTGCATCTGTATCCTTTGTCTGTGTCCATGCTTCTTAGAGTGGCACAACTTATTGCAAGACAAACACGCTTCAACATCCTTTAAGACCTTTCCTTTTGATGAACCTAACTGAAAAAGTACGACTTTTGGGGGTTTGGTTTTTTGTAGAGGTTGGATATCCATGACACATTGGATACCTTAATGAAAGGTTGTGCTTAGAAAAACATAAAGAATAACCTCATTAGAGAAACAGAAAGAATAACCTCATTTGGATAGCAGTTGTTTATAGGTTGTATCTATGTATCCTTGAGCTCTAGAAACATGAAGAAAAGAAATGTATTGGGAATGAGAGATTTATTTTCTTTCACCATCATGGTGTTTTATGTTCTATATGAAGCATGAGTGCTAATTGGTTCTCTTTTATGGTTATTTTAATAAATTATGGTGTACGATATTTTTTCTTCAGTCGATGTGTGTCCTCTCGTCCTTAAAGATGTAGTTTCATTTTTAGCTCAAATGTTCTATATAGTAATTTTGAGCGCATATGATTATCATCTTCTTTAGGTTCGTCTGCAACTGATTGGGCACAAGATGGAGAGTTTTGTAATTGGATAGAGCAGCATGTATTTGATTCAGAATGTGCTCAGGAGGAGAAGAGATGGTCATCTCAACCTCAATCTTCTATTCGTCTTCCTGAACCAAAACCTTTGTATAGAACGTCCTCTTATCCTCAGCAGCAGCCTACACAACATCACTTTTCTAGTGAACCAATTTTAGTACCAAAATCTTCTTTCACATCATTCCCTCCTCCAGGAAGTAGGTCTCAACATGGTTCACCTCGTCACCTAAATATTTCATCCCTTCCTGATGGAAATCAGTTACCCTTCTCTGCACCAAACATCGCCTCTTTATCCAAGTCTAATATGCAGTTAGCTGGGATGCCGCATGGCTTGCATTATGGAGGCAACATGCACCAGTTCACCACTCCCGGCCTTTCTTTTAGTAGCAGGCCACAAAATCAGTGGATTAACAACGCTGGTCTATTACATGGGGATCACTCAAATCTCTTGAACAGTATATTGCAACAGCAACTATCTCATCAAAATGGCATCCTATCCTCTCAGTTATTGTCAGCTCATCAGCAGCTGCAACAGCACAGGCTACATCATCCAGTACAACCATCTTTGGCGCATTTTGCAGCTCTTCAGTCTCAGCTCTATAATGCCCATTCACCATCTTCCCATAGAGCAATCCTTGGATTGACTGATGTGAGAGATCAGAAACCTAAATCACAGAGAGGGAAACATAACATGCGTTCTTCTCAGCAAGGTTCTGAAACTGGTAGTCAAAAGAGTGATAGTGGATCCTTTCAGTTCAGATCTAAGCATATGACAGCTGATGAGATAGAAAGTATTCTGAAGATGCAGCATGCTGCCACCCACAGCAATGATCCTTACATAGATGACTATTATCACCAGGCTCGTGTTGCCAAAAAAGCTGCTGGGTCAAGATCAAAGAATGCATTTTGTCCCTCCCGACTAAGAGAGCTTCCATCTCGATCTCGTAGTGGTTCAGATCAGCATTCTCATTCCACACCTGATTCATTGGTAAAAATACCTTTAGCTTCCATTCGTAGACCTCGCCCTCTTCTTGAAGTTGATCCTCCATCCTCAGGTTTGTGTGACGGTAGCTCTGAACAGACGATATCCGAAAGGCCTCTTGAGCAAGAACCAATGCTTGCTGCTAGAATCACCATTGAAGATGGTCTCTGTCTTCTTCTTGATATAGACGATATTGATCGGCTTTTACAACATAATAAACCACAAGATGGAGGAGTCCAGCTCAGACGAAGGCGACAGATGCTGCTGGAAGGTATGGCAGCGTCACTTCAGCTTGTTGACCCCCTTGGAAAAAGTAGCCATGGTGTTGGCCCGTCTCCAAAGGATGACATTGTGTTCCTGCGTTTGGCCTCTCTTCCCAAAGGTCGAAAGCTTCTTACTAAATTCCTCAAGCTGATTTTCCCTGGTAGCGAGCTTGCACGAATTGTCTGTATGGCTATTTTTCGTCACTTGAGGTTCTTGTTTGGTGGACTTCCATCTGATCCTGGAGCAGCTGAGACAACATCTAATCTCTCAAAGACTGTTTCTGCCTGTGTTAACGGTATGGACCTTCGTGCATTAAGTGCTTGTCTTGTTGCAGTTGTCTGCTCATCAGAGCAGCCACCACTACGCCCCCTTGGAAGTTCTGCTGGAGATGGAGCCTCTATTGTTTTGAAGTCCATTCTTGAAAGGGCTACAGAATTATTAACTGATCCTCATGTTGCTAGTAACTGTAGCATGCCTAATCGAGCGCTATGGCAGGCATCCTTTGATGAATTCTTCAATCTCCTTACCAAGTACTGTGTGAGTAAATACGAGACTATAGTGCAGTCATTATTTTCGCAGACACCATCGACCACTGATGTTATAGGGTCAGAGGCAGCCAGAGCCATCAGCCGCGAAATGCCTGTGGAACTTCTTAGGGCTAGCCTTCCCCACACCAATGAACCACAAAGGAAGCTTTTAATGGATTTTGCCCAGCGTTCCATGCCAGTTTCAGAATTCAGTGCCCATGGTGGAAGTAGTGGACAAATGAATTCAGAATCAGTTAGGGGTTAGGAAGGAAAAACACGATGAAGTTCCAGGTAAATGATGTTACCATTGAGATGGTTATATTCTGCATCGCTCGCTTCCTTCAAGTGGTGAACATTCTCGGTGTTGGATGAGGCAGGTCGCGATGATCGGTAAGTGGTGCGGATACATCTCCAGGAGCCAGCTTGAGGGGCTTCTACTTTATCCATTTCAGCGTTTTTCTTTTAATATATTAAAAAAAACGTTCATAAAAAAATGCTTACTCTGTTTAATAATAGTCATATGCATAAATGTGTATTATCAAAATTCTTAATGGGGTTGTGACGGGAGCTTTATTTTGGTGCTCTGTCTTTAACTTGAGGCTGAAAAGTGGAGAAAACCGCTTGTAGAGGGCAGTAGAAAAATTCTAAAACTTTCAGGAGTCCTCTTTTCCAGACATTTTTTATTTGGAAGGTGTATGTTTGTTCAAACTTTCTCAAGGCCATTCTCTCAGTGGTCTCTCTCAACTGGATTAGAAATGTATGATGCCTCCTTACTTGGTGACTAAATTTTAGCATTCCCAGTCTCTACTTTATTAATGGACTGGTCTTTAGGAAGATAATGCTTGGTGGACTAATGGTTGGACTGTTGATTTTACTATCTTATTCACATTCTAGAGATTGTTTTCTTTCCCGCCCCCGGAAATATATTTCATGCTCCTGTCTTGATAGATAATTGCCCTCTAATGTGGCTGTTATATTTTGATTCAATCGAGCGAAACGACTTCTAGTTATCCTATGGTTTGTTCTTGCTCATTTACATTCAACAATATAATATAAGAATGTTAGCAGATTGCAATTGCAAATGAGAATTCTTTGATTGATTGATTGATTGATTGTTTGATGAGGGTTGGGAGGCATAAACTTTGAATTAGGTACGTGGTTTGTGATATGGAGACATGGATCGAATTCTTCTGGTGTTTCTCCGTTGTAGGAACCTCTGAAGAGATTTCTTAATGGAGAAACCTGCATTCCCATTTGGCATTTGCAGACTCAACCGTTCTGGGTTGCTCCACCATTGGCTCTTGCTGCTATTCCTCTCTTGGCTTGCTATCCCTAATATGGCTCTTACCTGCAAACATTGTATCCAATTTAGTTCATCTTGGAATCATATGAAAACAAAAGTTGGAGTGAAAAAGAAATGGGAATGAACCTGGAGTTCAGTCAAGTCACAGACCGAAGCTGTTCCATTATTGGAAACCATGATCTGCTTCTGATGATTCAATGGCATGGCCATCCTACACCCATAAACAAAAACCCAAAATCCACTTTCCATGAAAGTTATCAAAAAAAACAAGAAGAAGAAGAAGCTGAAGAAAAACGGGGTCTCTCACATGGGAATTGCAGAGAATTGGAAGGTTGGTTCTGAACCAGAGGAAGATGGCCAAAGACAGAGCTCCAAACTGAACTCCCTTCCCATTTGCCAAATGCCAATTCCCTTTACCTCTTTTTTCATTTGTTTTCTGTCCCAATAAGACCTCTAAAAATGATATATAAAGAGAGGAAAACAGAGTTGTTTATGGTTTTAGGCAAAAGCTATCTAATTTGAAGAAAATAAGAGACTTTTAAACTGTCAAAAAAAATATCAACACGTTTACGTTCTAAGCAAATGGGCATGTGCAAAACGATAATTTATTACCAAAAATGGGTATGGCAATGACTCAAAGCATTAGGGTTAGTTGGAGGTCTTGAAGGGTTATTGGAAATTTTTCACATGTGAATTTATTCCCCACTTTACAAGGTGTTGGAATTCCACACCCTCCTCTTGTGGCCTTTTTTTGTGTCCATTTTTCACCTCTATCACTACTTTTCTTTATTTTTGGTAATAAATATCCTAGTTTTCACCCCACTTGAAGATATCTGGATTCTTTAAGAAATTTAATCAAATAATGACTTCAAACAAATAGCCTACAAAATACTTATTTAAAACGTGAAGATAAATTTTATTAAGAAACGTCGCTCTCTCGAGAAAAACACTTCCCTAAAAGCAAACTCTTTTATTTTTTATTTTTTATTTTTTATTTTTTTGGTAAGAAAAATGTGGGATTTCCATTTTTGGAAAAGTATTGGATTTACCTTTATAGGTAGAGGTGGAGGGGTAGCCACTACCTAATCTCGTAAATGACCTTGTCGATTGTTTTGACTTTTATATTAATTTTCGCTTGACATTTTTTAGGAAACGTGTTTAAAAGTGTTTTTTTAAAGAGTCGAGAACTAAAATTGACTTAAGAGATTTTGATTTAGAGTTGGAATATATATATATATATATTTACTGGAAAACAAACATATTATATATAAATATATTAGGAAAAATATTGCTTTGATGTGTAAGTTTTTAGTATAATTTTGATTTAGTTAAATGACAATGTTACATGTTTGATTTAATAAATAAGAAAGTCGCAATGTTAAATAAACATTAGGGTATGGATTAAATATAAAACCCAACCTTATACCAAACCCTCGTCGCCTGCTTCGTTCTTGCCCAGAAATTCTGCGATCTGAATAGCTTCCTTGTAACACAGAATCACATTCAGATGCTCCAATTCCGAGCACTCCTTCCTGCACTCTCCGGCTAAACACAGCCACGAACCGCCGTCCAGCTTCCATGCCGAGTTTCCACTGGATCTCGACGGGACCACCGCTTGCGAGCTTTCTCCCAATCGGCTGAGGCTTCCTTCATTTCGCCGCGCTGATTCCGCTGCCGTGTCTTGACGGAGCTTCACGGCTGTGTAGCCGGCTGCACCAGCCACTGCTCCGGCTGTGGGTGCTACTATGTATATCCATAGACCTTTGAAATTTTCTGTTGCGATGGCTGGGCCTAAGGTCCTCGCCGGGTTCATCGAACCGCCGGTTGCGCGCCTGCAGTTTTTCTTATGTGGAAATTTTCATAATCTATTTAAATGTTTTGAAAATTACAGAGTGATTTTCTAAAATTGAGAACTACCCGGCGACGAGAATGTTGAGCATTACCATGCCTCCGATTGCAATTCCGGCCAATTCCCCGACCTAATCAAATCAATCGAAGTTAATCGCTGACGGAAACGCCTTCTCTAATCTCTAAATCGAGATTCAACCTCTCAATTTCAGAACAAACAAGAAAAATTTCAGAGAGCAAATCGATTCAGTACCGCTCTGGTATCAGTGGCGACAGCAACAATGACGAACATGAGGAAGAATGTGACGATGAACTCGATCGCGAGGGCCTGACCGGTGCCGACGGAGGGCACGGTGGCACCGCCGGACATGAACGGACGGAAGACGATCTTGAGGCTGAAAGCGGCGGAAATAGATCCGGAAATCTGAGCGGTGATGTAGAGCGGGACGTGAAGCCATGGAAAGTGACGGAGAGCGGCGAAGGCTACAGTGACGGAGGGATTCAAGTGAGCGCCGGAGATGTGACCGATGGAGAGGATTACGGCCATCACCGCGAGTCCTGCGCATATCGCACTCGTCATCAGGCCGTTCTCCGCCGCCTCATATTTCTCGTTCAGAATGGGCGGCGCCGCTGCGGAGAATAGCATTATATATGTTCCAATGAACTCCGCCCCTACCTGAATTTCAATATTAAAATGCACCCGAATTTTGAATTTTAAGATTAAATTACTTTTATATTCTTTTTTCCTTTTTTTTAATAATATAATAAAAATACTCATAAATTTTTAAAACAACTCTAATTTTTTTAAATCAACTATGAACAAAATTAAAAAAAGAAATTTTGAAAACTTCAAAAATATTTTAAAACCTTAAAAAATACCTTTAAATTTTTTCAAAAAATTAAAATATATATTTATTGTCAGCACCACATTTTTTTTAATATTCAACAGTAAAACTATTTAATAAAAGTTTATGGTTATTTTTTTTTATAGAAAAAATACAAAATTTATGGATATTTTTATTAATTTACATATTTTAAAATACAGAAGAGGAGCATAAAATAATGATTTTTTTTTATTATTAATTTAACTTATTGAATTTTGTCACTAAAATATAAGTATAATCCATAATAAAAAATAAAAAAAACATAGATCAGATAATTAAAATTGTTACATATTTGTTAAATTTTTATTAAAAATCATGAAAATTTAAAAGAGAATAAAATTGATAATTTAACCTTAAAAAAAATAATAATATTGTAAAATTTTGCAAAAAAGGAAATTATAATTTTGTGACCTTTTGCAAGAGGGAGAAATCAGAGCAGCCGTTAGTTGGCGCCATTGACACTTGGCCCAGTAGTCAACTACCACGTCTTCACCGGACGGCAGTGGAGCTGCCGTACCTGTCTACAACGGCCGCAGGTTAGGGCGGAGCTGCTGGTTGTTGTTCTTCCTTTCCGTCTTTCTTCGTTCCCCTTTGATCTTAAAGCATTATTAAATAGGATTTAGGATCGTTGACATTTTAATATCGTTGACTTCTAAAATATTGCATAACCATTACATCCCACCACCTCACTCTTTTAATAAAAATTTAATTATTTTAAATATTATCTTGGGTTACCTTTTATATATTTTTAGAAAACTTCAATTTATTTTATAGCTTTATATCATTTCTCAATTTATTTATCTAGACAAGTCATGCACCATTTTTTAAAAATCAACTATGTATGTATGTCCGTATGTATGTATGTATGTATGTATGTATGTATGTATGTATGTATGTATGTATGAAAGGTGAAGAATTGGATGTAATTTCTTTAATGTAGTATAATTAATATTCGTTTTTATCATGGAAAGATGGAAAGAAAAGGAATAAATTCGGGTGTGGAAATGCGTTTCATCGATGGTAATCAATGAATTGGAAGATTATCCAGTGGACAATTAACAGCAAATAATTCGGTTCGTCTTCTCTGTAATTTACCATCAATCTTCTTCTTCTTCTTCTTCTTTTCTCTAAGATTCCGAGTGTTTCTGCCTGAGGAGAGTGCTGGAGTGCTGGTTTCGTTTTTGTGGCGGGTTGGGTGGAATTGAGAGGAGACTGTTAAGGCAAAAGGATCGAGGTTATTGCGCCGGATTCTGATCACCGAGATTCCAGATGACGAAGAAACATCGGAATGGCGAAATCTGGGAATTCGAGCGAGAAATGTCCGGCGGAGCAGAAGGAGGAGGAGTTGGAGACGTGATTCTTGGAATTGATGGAGGAACAACCTCCACAATCTGCGTTTGTGTTCCGTTTTTACCACCTCAGTCTCTTCAGTTTCCTGATCCTATTCCTCTTCTTGCTCGAGTGGAAGCCGGCTGCTCCAACCATAATAGCGTTGGCGGTACTCTCTCTCTCTCTCTCTCTCTCTCTCTCTCTCTCTCTCTCTCTCTCTCTCTCTGTGCTTGTTCCTTTACGATTCTCGATTGGTTCTGCGCATGTCTCTCATTGTTCTTCCCGGACTAGAGGCGTATGTTTAGAGTTTTGCCTCGAGGTGAGCCTCAAAAGTCTTTTAAAACATTGGATTGTTGAACAGTGTCCGAAGTCCATTAAATTCA
Organism: Cucurbita pepo subsp. pepo; assembly: GCF_057944985.1. Classification (NCBI taxonomy): domain Eukaryota; kingdom Viridiplantae; phylum Streptophyta; class Magnoliopsida; order Cucurbitales; family Cucurbitaceae; genus Cucurbita; species Cucurbita pepo. The sequence continues at coordinate 2,776,981 of NC_141798.1, forward strand.
ATCACCATTTTTCCTACTGAAGTTAATTTATTGTTGAATTATTTCTATGAAATGCAATGGATGCTTGAGTGTTGCAGCGGAAGCATAGACGAACTGCAACTCTCCAAACCTAATCATCTTCTTTTCAGAGGCGAACTATGAATTGTTTTGTGACAGGCTTTACTGGTTTGTTCTGCCATTTGATAATATTTTCAAAAACGAAGATATTGAAAGTTAGACCATAAGCTCTTATTTTGTATTGGTATGGAAAAAGGACTGGTTGGTTTCTAAGTATTTAATATGAGATTCTAGTATTGCTAGGTCCTTGGTGTAAAATTTGCTTCTTTGTTTCAGAAACTGCTGCAAGGGAAACGTTGGAGCAAGTTATGGCTGAAGCCCTTTCAAAATCATGTTCAAATCGGTCCGCAGTTCGAGCTGTTTGTTTATCTCTTTCTGGTGTAAACCATCCAACGGATCAGCAAAGGATTTTGAATTGGCTCAGGTATGGGCCATGAAGGATTCTTGGCTGTTTCTAAGAAACTACGTTCTTCTGTCCTTGGGTTTATGTGACGGATCATGTTATTTTCTCGTTGTTTTATATGAATCTTAGGATGGCTAGTGCTCTTTCTAATCAATTGGCTTATTCTAGCTGATATTACAATATCCCTTATTGGTGTACTTGTAGCTGAATCCTTCAATTTAATGAACATCACGATCTGAGTTGGGTCTCAAATCAATTCCAAGGCTCCAAGCTGCTATTCCTTTCACTATCAATTTTGTTCTATTACATATGAAATCAGAACCTCGTATCTCTGGACAAAATATGCTTTAATACACTTCTGATATGTTTTTTTTTTTTTTTAAATTTGCGCAGGGATATATTTCCTAGCCATGTCAAACTCTATGTTCGAAATGATGCTGTGGCTGCTCTTGCAAGTGGTACCATGGGAAGGCTTCGTGGTTGTGTTCTAATTGCTGGCACTGGGACTATTGCTTATGGATTTACAGACGACGGAAGAGAAGCTCGAGCAGCGGGTGCAGGACCAATCTTAGGTGATTGGGGAAGGTCTCTTTCTCTCACTCCCTCATATGGACGCACATCTTAAATTGGAGTATGACTGATTGTATGAGGATCATCTTATCTGTACCAAAATCTTGTGCCATTATTCCTTGCTGGTGAATGATTGAGTGATGAATATTATTTTTAACTATCTTAGCATCATTCTCATTAATTTTATATATTTAATCATGAAGTCCATGCCTATCAATGTTTAAGCAAGTTCCTTGGAAATCTCTAATCAAACTAAATCCTCTAAAACTAAACTGATAATCTCAATTTTGGTCATTATTCTTGTTGTTTAACACTCTTCATTTGTGGGCATGAAAGTTAACATATGGAGAAGAAATGACATTAAAGGGTTTAAATACAAAACTTGCTGCTCTGATACCAACAATACGCAAATACTTAAGTTGATAGATTACCGTATTGAATAAATGTTGATAGATTAGGGTATATTTAATTATTTATTCATATTTACAACAAGAAACATTTTTTGTGATCTTTGCACTCTGCATATCTAATTGTTTGCGTTTAAAATTATATTACTGCATTGTATGCCGATCTATAATAGTAAATTATGAGACTATTGTGCATGACATACACAATTTTATTTTCTTTTGCCACTTTTCATTGAAGGTGATACTTCTTGTAATTTCAGTGGGTATGGCATATCAGCGCAGGCTTTAACTGCAGTTATAAGAGCGCATGATGGTCGTGGTCCTCAAACAAAGCTCACAAATAGCATTCTTCATACTCTTGGTCTTTCTTCTGCTGATGAACTCATTGGGTATGTACTCTTGGTAATTAACATTACTGGTCAATTTTCATTATCTCATTGTTTATATTATTTGATGTGGTTCCTGGACAATATAAATTAAACAAATTAGAAAATAAATATCTTTCAAGCATAAGAAGGAAATAATTCTTTTAAATGATGTATATTCAATCTTTCATATGTGTGTGTGTGGACTGAAGTCTTGCTGAGGCTCGCTTTTGTCGTTTTTATTATTATCATCAATGCAGTAATCTGTATTGTTGTGAAGGCTGCTCTGATTTACTTGCAGCAGCTGTACAACTTTTTAAATGATGATGGAAAGAGAATTAACATTTCAACATACCATAAACTTGCTTTATCTAACAATGAGAAAAGTAGTTGTTTCCAGTGCAGTTTCTGACAATTGTACCCCAATTCATATGTTGGAATGGTATGAAAGTACAGTATCATGGATGATTAATTAGGAATGGATCACATCTGTTTTTGGTTATTGAAAATTAGGTGGACCTACGCAGATCCAACTTGGGCTCGCATTGCTGCACTTGTTCCTGTTGTCGTGTCATGTGCAGAAGCAGGAGATGAAGTTGCAAACAACATCTTGCAACATTCAGTCAAGGAGTTGGCTTTAAGCGTGACTGCTGTTGTTCAAAGACTTAGATTGTGTGGTTCAGGTACTGCAATAGTGGAAATCTTTGTTTCTAGTTAATAAACTTGATTTTCCTGGCCCTCGCTTCTCTGAATGTTGAAACTAGCCTCAAAGTTGGAAGCACTTTTGCTATTAAACCTCCCTTGATTTCTTTCCTTCTTCGGGAGACTGTATTTTACACTATGTTCTAGCTTTGACATCAAGTACGTCTCCTCAATTTACTTCTCTTTGGATCTGCACTTGAATGTGCAACAAAATTAATCGTGAATAATCTCTATCTATGTCCCTAAGAAAATTGGGAGCTGTTCCATGCCTATTTTTAATTTGAGGGGTTTGTGACAATGCTACTGATCATGCTAAAATATTAACTGAAATTAGGATTTCTAAAGAAAGGGAACCAGGCAGGCAAAATGAGGGTTCAATAATATGCTAGTTTCCTTTTTGAATTTTGTAGACTAAGTTTTGCCTGGTTTTCTTTTTGAATTTTGTGACCAATGTTTTGCCTCGGCTGTCATTGTTAGCATCATTAACATTGCAGATGGAAAGGATTCTTTTCCCCTCGTCATGGTTGGTGGAGTTCTTGAAGGAAATAAGGGATGGGGTATAGCGCAAGAAGTTGTAAATTGCATTTCCAAGGACTACCCTGGGGTAGTTCCCATCTGGCCTAAGGTAAGCATGTGTTTTTACCTTATGATAACCATGGTGCTGATTGGGAGCTGTTGTGAAAAATATTCAATGAAAAATATGTTCAGTTATTGTTCTTAAATCCTTACATGAACAGACTTCACTTTTAAATCAACAAAAATTATTGTTCTTTCTTTCAAAATCACAGGTATATGAACAGTGATTTCAGATGTACGAAACAGCCCTACATGTGTCTATGCTTTCTGCCATGCTTTCATTAAAATGCATATTTTTCTTGAACCAAAACCAGGTGGAGCCTGCCATTGGGGCCGCATTGTTAGCCTGGAATTTCTTGAAAGATTCCCACAAAGAATAAGGCTTTAAAAAAGTGACTGACAGTTCTCATAAGTTGTACAGAAGCAAAGTTGAAATCGATGAGCCCGGAACTCTGAAGGGGAAGAAGAAAAATAAGTCCTGTGAGTGAGCTATTTCAGTTCTCAACATTAATATAGGCAATTAACTAACCTTCTGTCATTTATCAATAATATTTATGGGGTGATTGAAAGAGGATGTGCTCAAAGTGATGTCAACATTAATGCATTATGGTTTTAGTGCATTTGCTCCAATGTCTTACTGTCAGCCTGAGATCAATTCCTTGGCTTTTGAGCCCCTGAGCTATTTATTTTTGTGCTTTGTTCCATTAATCTGTCACTTCCAATCTTTTGCATTTGCTAGAATGTCCTTTTATTCTTTAACCTTTCTTTTAATCCTTATTTTGTTTCGTTTTCTTTTCGCGATTTCTGTGAGATTTTAATCTCTTAAATTTTTTTTTATCAAAATTATAATGTATTAACGAGTCAAGTTATGTATATGTTAGCCTTTTTCCTCTTAATCTTGATGTTGAATCGGGAAAAAGGCATCCAAAATGGTTAAAATATAAATCTTCCTTTTGGGCAAACGAAGCTTCAAACAGCATTCCATATGCTGAAGTTAAAAGGATATGAATGTGAAGCAATTCTAATATTTAAGCCAATGGCTGCAAAAATCAGTCAAAGATGGCTTCTGGTTCAGCTGAATGGCAAATACAAACTTCTTAGCCTACAACTACTTAGCTGAAAGGGATAATATTTTCCCATTCTTATGATACACAACCAACTCCTTACAACAACTAGAGATGGTTTAGGCATTTTGTTTGCTGAGTTCAAAATGATCTATTCGTACTTCTTTCCCTTGAACGATCCTTTAGGGATCTTGCTGAGCACACTGGAATCGAGCTTTTGATACTGACCGCGGAGTTGGTCGAGAACCTTGTATGCAAAGGTATCAACTTCATCTTCATATTTCTCGTACAGAATTGGAAGCGTATGGGCAGCAACGAAACCTGAACATATTTGAAACGTGCTAATAGTGAAAATGGATGATTTTATATTTTCCCTATGGTTGGTCATCAAAAAGTTTTTATCCTCTACTAGTTCAAGCCCAAGCCCACTGCTAACAAATATTGTCCTCTTTGGGATTTTCCTTTCGGGGAGAGGAACAAAGCATGCTTTATAAGAGTATGGTGTGGAAACCTCCCCCTAGCAAACACGTTTTAAAAACTTCGAGGGGAAGCCCGAAAGGAAAAGTCCAAAGAAAACAATATCTGGTAGCAGCGGGTTTGGGTTTATAAAAAATAACAAGTCCCTCCATCAAAAAAGCAAGAAAACTCGAACACTTTAATTGGTTAAGCTTCTTTTCTAATTCATGAGCTTTGAACAATTTACGCTCGTCTCAACTAATTTAACAACGTAACAACAGTTTCATCCTACAACGTTAAGTGTTCGAATCAAGAGGCCTAGGATTTCATATGGTTCATCTAAAAGTGTAAATAATATAGACATGGCTCATCAAAGAAATTAAACATGTAAATGTTTAGAAATGCAGAATCTGTAAGCACTTACCAATATACAAGACAGTAATGAAATTGCACCAGCTACTGATCACAGCACCAGCCCACAAGCTTACTACGGCCTGCAAATATCTTCACATTAATAAAAGAAGCCATCTTCCACAAAATCTAAACAGGTTTCCTAAGCACTTATAATCAAAGAAACAACTACAATATATCATCATACCACAAGGAAGTGTTTGAAATTTCCTTCACAAGCAATATCTTGGAGAACACCCAGACCTCGGTTAACCTCAGCACCAAACGAGACAGCAATATTGACAAACAGTTCCTCAGGAAGAACAACTCGAGGAACTTTCGATGTCGATGATCTGCGAAAGCACCAAATATGTTAAACCAGAAAACCCATCAAAATCAACGTAAAACAAAGGCATAGATATCTATTTTTCAATCACCTGCTCATATATCCTGAGGCACTTGTCCATATGAACTGAGCCAACATACCAAGAACCAAAGCAAAGCAAAGCAGAGTCAAGAAGTGGTAATTAAGCCATTCAAACAACACCCATATAATAGTTGCACCAGTCAAGACACTAGCTGAGATTTTCTTGTTCCTCCATAGCAGCACATCAGCAGCTACAAATCAAAACGAAATAACATGATTTATGACATGAAGAGGAAGATTATAGAGGATGAAAAAGATACTAAGAATAGTTAAACAAGGAAATACATTTTCCACCCCCAAGAATATGGTAAACGGGCTTTTGGCGTCCGAATATCCGCTTCATCTGACCAGTCACTGAACTCGATTTACTATCTTCCCCGAAAAACGATACTGATTTTGCCTTTTGGCCATGTTCAGCAAAAACTTCAGAGATATTACTAAGAATCTCCTCAGCAGTTATCCTCTCAGACATGGTTCTTGTGCTTCAGAAAAGAAATAACAAGAAAAAGGGAGCCACAGTTCAGGACTAGGCTGTTCACCAAGAAGATAGTTATATAACAACATAAAAACTACAGTAATCATATGGGTAAAGAAGCAAGTCTATGTATAAGCTCCAGGATCAACTTTTAGGAGGATGTTTAGGCTAAAGATCCAACTTCTTGTAATGATTTTCCTTAGTTACATTCCATGTCATGTCGTTTTCGATTTGCTTTCTCTGACTTTGAATCTTGTTTATAGAAGGAACCCAAGTGAAAGACAACATAAAAGAACAACCATCTCCTACAATTAAGATCTCTAAATAGCAACTTTGATAGGAGACCTTTCGATAACAATCATACAACTTTAAAAAACGTTGAGGGAAAGTCTAGAGAGGACAATATCTACTAGCGGTGGGCGTGGGCCGTTATAGTTACGAACTCAGCCCCCAATGGGAGAAAACTATTGCAGTTAATTTCTCTAGTCCAAGCTAATCATCAAACTAAAGCTTAGTAAAAGTTTTTGAATTCTGATGAATCAACAACAGACATTCAAAAGCACTAACAATCTTTTATAAAACGAAACAGCTGATCAAAACTGACCAAGAAGCATAAGGAAACCAAAAGGCCAAATGGTCATAAAATAGGAAGGAACACAAACTTTTACCAAAACTTTCAACTCAAAAGCAAAAGTGATCCAACGTTTCAACCCAGATACAAGCAAAAACAAGAGAAAAACCTCAGAAAGCATTATAAACTCCAGATTCAACCAGAAATTCAGCCTCAGTTATACAAGATAGAGATTGTAAAGAGAAAAATGAAGCAGATGCAAGGGATGAGTAGGTCGTCTAGTAAGATTAGAGCAGAAGTAAGGGAGCAAAACTCCAAAAACCCAGAAAATCAAGCAGAACTAGCAGCATTCAACCCCATTCAAGCATAATAAAACACATAATCCGCTGAAAGAGAAACGCAAAACAAGCAGAAGATCGAAAAAACAAACCCAAAATAGAACTCCAGAGAACAAACCAGGCGCAGGGGATTAATGGGTCTTCGAGGAATAGATTGGAGAAGAAGAAACCGAACAGACAAACGAAAATGGGTTCTCAAAATTTCCGTTCAGAACTGCAGAAAAACGGGATAAAGAAAGGAAGAGCTCATGGGATTCTAAAATATCACAGAGAAATGGCGTGATGAAGCTGACATACTGAAATTATAAAGGGTCCACCACCTAACCCAGATGCAAAATTCCCTCTTTTTTTTTTTCTTGTTTGTTTCTGTTCATCAAGTGGGTCGAATTGAATTTTTTCCCTTTTTCACTTTCTTTTCAACTTTCTCAGTTGTTGCATTTTAACGGACGCCAAACGCGAATCCCTTTTGGGTAGCTGTGGTTTTTATTGTAAAGTAATGAGCTCACCTCCTAACTTCAAGGCCCGTGTTCTTGAGAATTTTGAACGATCCGTCTCTTTTCCATATGATTCAGTAGCCAATGGCGTGGTTCTAGTGTCACAACTTTTAAACTTTGATACAAAAAGTCTAAATTAGGGTTCTTTATCTAAGAAGTTTCAAAACAATGGATCATATCGTTTTCAATCCTATACTTTTTCCTTTTACTTTCTTTTTTAATTAACCTATTTTATATTTTATTTAATTTTATAGAAATAAGTGTTACGTTTTTTAAATAAAGTATAAAAGTGTATACAAGTAGGTCCGGTTTTCAAATCTTCTTCTGCCCGTTTACTTTTTAGCTAAAAGTTAATCTGATATGAAAATTATAGTGAAACTATAAAACAAGCACGACTTTTTAAAATTAAAAACAAGATTATTCTCAAACAGGTCCCGAGTCATTTTTGGTAGATAATTTAGAGTTTGTTTTATACTTTCGTTCCTGGCTATATATACATTCGATTCCTTGCTATATATATTATCAACAGTTGATTTTGACTGTGTTTAAAATAGTCAACATTTTTATATTTGTATTATATCTAATTTTAAATTTTAAATTTTAATATGGAAAGCAAATATAGTATTTTATATTATAAATTCATTTTATTTTATAAAATAATAACTATAGTGATTTTATGACAAAAAAAATTTCATAAATTAATTAATAATGGTTTATTACAATTACTATTAATTTTATGGTTCAATTTTTTAATTTGTTACCCACACATATTTAAAAATATAAAACATATTTAAATTAATTTTATTATTTTCAAAGTGTCCATTATTATTTTTAACCAATTTAAACACCATTATTGTGGTTAAAATTATTTATGATTATTATAAATAATTGAATTATTTATTAGAGTTAGAATTTAATATGGGAAGGGGAGAAGGTATGAAAATTGATAATTACTAATTATTTCTATTTTATCGTTCTCCATTTAAAAATTAAAAATATAATTATTTCCTATTGAATAAAACACCTACTTTGTTCAACTATATAAATAATAATAATAATCACAAAATAATTAAATAATAATAATAATAATTAAAAAAAGAACTTTATCCAACCATGTAGATAAGATTTTTTATATTATTTGTAACACGTGTTTCAATTTCATTGGGCAGCTAATTTTTTTTTTTTTTTTTTTTTGTTCTTTTTTAAATGTTTTTTTTTTTCAAATCATAATTTCTGAAATTTTTTCCTGTATTAAATGGAGAAAAAAAAATGTCATATATAATAAGAGATTTAAGTTAAAAATAAAATTTAAATTAAATATTATTAGATATCATTTGCTTGACCTCGTGGTTGTGGGCTTTTTTGTCTTTTCCATGATGAATAATAATATTAGGATGACAATTTTTTTTTCCCAAATATATGCTTTTCTTTTAATTATTCTCAAAAGCATATAAACTTTTTTTAATACACGTGTGAATCACGTGAACAGACAATACATAATTATTAATTTTTTTTTTAGCTCTCTTAGACTTAACTTTTTTATTTTAAACTAAAGTATTATATTTAAACATGATTTGTGTTGTAAATATAAATCTAATTGTTATTTAATTTGAGCATCTGTTAAGTGCATAATGTCTTTAACGAGTTAAAAATATGCGAAGACGATTGACATATTTGTATCATACTCAATAAAATAACTTATCAACTCGAGCATAGCTTCGGGATAAATCATCAATAGTCATTTTAAAACACGAGTTGGGTTTGTATAGTTATACAGTAAATTTGTCTTAAAAGTCACTAATCATACCCGAATTACGTAGACGCTAAAAACAAAACATTTATTTACCCAATATAATATGACTAATAGATAATATAACGTTCTTTAAAATGATCACGAATGAAAAAGTAATCCGGATACAAAAATTCGCGAGCTCAAACCATTTTAACGAGTAAATTATTGAATAAGGTGTCACAGTCTCAAACATAAATCTTTTAATTTTTATTTGTTATAAAAAGAAGAAAATAATGATTCAATTTATTTATCTCTTAGACAATAAATGAGGTAAAACTATCAATCTAGTTATGGACATGGATGTCCATTTACCCCGTGGGATCGGACCATGTAAGGACCCACCTCTTATTTAAAAGAGAAATGCGAGATTTCTCATTAATAGCTAAGAGGTCGGAGCTACAATATTTTTTAAATGTGAAATTATATTGAATTCGAGTGTTTGGGAATGCGTTCCATAATATATTATTAAATTTGTTAAGATGTTATAATAAAAATTATATTAAATAATTATTTGAAATAAATATTTTTTTTCAAAATAATATATATATATGTTAAATGATTGGTATATTTGAGGACAAAACAATGGGAGAAGGGCAGAGTGTGAGACATTGCTGACTGTGCAGCAAAATGTACAGGTGGCACCAATCAGAACCTGAAAAGCCTTATCCAAAAATCGATAATCTGATCCCTTCCTCGTGTTCTTCATCTTCCCCAATCCATTTTCCTCCACACACACACACACACACAAGAACTTCACCATAACACCAACAACACAAAAATCCACCTTACATTCTACACTCTCTTCCATTCCCATTCTCACTTGCACCCTCCAACAATGGCTTCCACCTCTTGTTTCCTTCACCACCACGCTCTCAACGCCGCCGCCAGATCCTCTTCTTCCCCTCGCCAGGTGGCGCCAATCAAGCCTGCGCAGCTACTCGTCTGCCGTGCCCAAAAGCAGCAGCAGCAGCAGCAGCCCACTCTGGAGGAGGATGGCGGTGCTATGTCTCGCCGCTTGGCTCTCACTGTCCTCATCGGTGCTGCCGCTCTTGGCTCTAAGGTTTCTCCCGCTGATGCTGCCTATGGAGAAGCTGGTACTTTAAATCGTCCGCTTCAGAATTTTAACAAATTTACAGTTATCATCTCATTCTCTGCTGCAATGACCATGAAACCCTAGAAATTGAACAGACCTAAGCATTTTCCCTAGTAAACTGTGTGATGCGCTTTAGGGATTTTGATTAGAATTTGTCGTGGATGCTTTGAATCTTGCAAGAGATCCCCGTTGAGAAAGGGATTTAGTGATCTGTTCTTGATTTCTGTAGTTTGGTATGCTACTGCAAATTCAAATAATGTGCATTGAATTAATGGCACTGAAGTTTGAGCAACTCTTTTTGATGATCTTTCGATTGTTTTCATGAAATTAAAAATTGCAGCCAATGTGTTTGGAAAGCCAAAGAGCAACACAGACTACTTGCCATACAATGGAGATGGGTTCAAGCTTTCAGTTCCTGCCAAGTGGAATCCAAGCAAAGAAAGGGAATTCCCAGGCCAAGTACTTAGATATGAAGACAACTTTGATGCCAACAGCAATCTGAGTGTCATTATCAATCCAACTGACAAGAAATCCATTAAAGACTTTGGCTCCCCTGAAGAATTCCTTTCTCAGGTAACACTCTCCTCTGCATTTAAACTTACTTCAGATTCCACGTCGAAACGTCTCCTTAGTAAACATGTTCTAAAACCATGAGGTTGACGTCCATATTTAACGGGCTAAAATGGACAATATCTACTAGTGGTGGACTTGGGCTGTTACAAATGGTATTAAAACCAAACATCGGGCATTGTGCCAGTGAGAACGTTGGCCCTCAAAAATGGTGGATTGTGAGATCCCTCGTCAGTTGGAGGGGGGAACGAAATATTCCTTATAAGGGTGTGGAAACCTCTCCCTAATAGACACGTCTTAAAATCGTGAGACTGATGGAGATACGTAACGGTCAAAAGCAGATGATATCTACTAGCAGTAGACTTGAGCGGTTACCTCTTCGAACCAAATACATTAACTTGATCAACTGGAATGTTGTTGAATCGTTACAAGATTCAATTGATGAGCTTTAACTTGGCCTTTGCAGGTTGACTATTTGCTGGGGAAACAAGCCTACTTTGGAAAGACTGCTTCTGAGGTAATTTGACAACAAAATAAATGATGCATTCTCATTGCCACTGATACAAACTCAACAAATACCCATTTTAGACTATGAATTCAATATCTCTGAACATCTCAAACACTTACCACTAAGGCCACCCTCGACCCGAGTTGACGAGTTAAAATGTAATTGATCAGGGTGGATTCGACCCGGATGCGGTGGCAACGGCGAACGTATTGGAGAGCTCGGAGTTGGAAGTAGGAGGAAAACCATATTACTTCTTGTCAGTGTTGACAAGAACAGCTGATGGAGATGAGGGAGGGAAGCACCAGCTGATCACAGCAGCTGTGAAGGATGGAAAGCTTTACATCTGCAAGGCACAAGCAGGAGACAAGAGGTGGTTTAAAGGAGCAAGGAAGTTTGTGGAGGGTGCAGCCGCTTCCTTCAGCGTTGCTTAATTCAGAGAGAAACAATGTTGTTGATTAGTAATGTGAGAAGAGTGGTGCTTGATGATGTATATTGTGGAGAACATTACCTTAACCAATGAAAGGGATTCTCAATGCATTGTGTTTACGCTTGGATGAATACGTTTACGCATTTGTTCGATGAAGCGTTTGAAATTGAACGAGCAAATGAAAGTTGGATTTACATTTGATCTCATCGAAACCGTCCCATCTGTCTTTTAAGAAGTGGATTATGTATTAAACATATGTAGACTTTAAGTTTGAGCGTTGTTTAGTCCATAAACCTTAAAAAATATATAATAAGTCTCAAACGATATATTTTATATCTACTAAATTATTGTGTTTTTTTTTCGCGTCTAATAAATCTAATGAGATTTTAAATTTTTTAAAAATTAGTTAATTTATAAGAAATTAAATTAAAATTTGTGTTTAGGAGAGTTTTAAAATTTTAAAATAATTCAAATATATTATATATTATTTTTCACTTCCGAAATGTTTGGGCCTGCAACCCGGTACGGTGATCAGTTCAGCAGTGGCCCATTTCAGACAGAGAGGAACAGAGAGGGGGAGAGAGAGCGAAGAAAGGTATACGTCGATGAAAGCCGAGGGAAAAGCAAGCGCCGTACATAGTTTAGGGCACTGCCTAATTGTTTCAAATGCTGTTTCTGTCTCCTGTATCTTCTCCCTTTTAGGTTTCTAGCTGAAGAAAAAAGCTCCTGAAACCAGTTGGGGGAAGGAAGACGCTACAGATACAAAAGCTATGGCGAAGAAGAAGCAGAAGAAGGGGGAGCAAAAGCCGAAACCAAAGGCATTTGCAGACGCGGACAGTGAAATTACTCAGGCACTCGAGCGGTTTTGCTTGTCCAATGATGAAGGTAAATTGGAAACCATGACCCAGATTATGAAATGAAAATAAGATGGAGTTTATCCAATTGTTTTTCTGCCATCTTCCAATGGAATGGAGAAATGGTTATTTGCTTTAATGGGTCTTGTGCTTTTCGGCTATGGGTGATTGCTTCTTCTTTCATGTGTTTCGGTTTTTTGCTTTTAAAAAGTTATGTGGGATTTTCAAGGCAGGGACTGTTTGCTTCTCATGACTTATCTTATTAATTCTTCGATAGTAACGGGATTGGTTCTGTTTTCACTTCGAAATGTTTTTGCCGATATTTCACAATGGCAGAACAATAATCTATGCCTTGGTAGGTAGGAACCTGAGATTTTCTGCCTGTTCATCTGTGAAATTGTAATTGATGTTATAGGTAACATGACAAGGATGGTTGTTGGAGATTCCTGCTTGCTTGATTGGAACTAAAGCACTTTCTCTATAGCCTATCATTCTCGCATGTCTTCAATCTCATAATTCTTTGTTTTATGTTACGTCGTATTTTTCTTCCACGTACTAATTTTGGGGTCTGTCATTATCTGCTTAATTAGCTAGCTTTTGAATGTTTCATGCAGTTTTCACTTTTGAAGCTGATCTTTCTAAGCGTGAACGTGCTCTCGTGCATGAAGAATGCAGGAAAATGGGTTTGACATCAAAGAGTTATGGGTAAGTTTCAATTAGCAATGTCTTCCCTGAGTTTAGAAGGCTTATTGTCATGTGTAGCCATGTATGTAGATATTCTTGGAATGAAAATTTTCTCCTAAGCTTGGGAGGCATTTGGTAACTTTCATGTTCGTGGAATGAAAATTTTCTGTGCATCTACAATTTCTCGGGCCTTTGCTTAGGATTCTCATTTGCTCAAATTCTTTTGTAGACGTGGAGATCAACGGCGTGTTTCTATATATAAATCCAAACCGCAAAAGGACACCATGAAATTTTCTGAAAAAACCAAAAGTGTTTTGGACGATTTATTTAGTTCATACCCACCCGATGATGGAGAGTTGGGCAAGGAAACAATTGGGAAATCCAAGAAAAAGGCCCATAAACCAAGTCGAAAGAAAGATGATATTTTCTGGAGGCCATCAATGAACAAGGAAGAGATAATGAAGAAAGTGGAATCATATACTACTAGAGTGAAGAGTGTTGCAAATCTGAAAAAGGTTTCTTCGAGTACATGAACAAAAGTGATGAAGTTTACTGGTTTATGCTGTACCTTCATCTCTCTCTCTTTTAGTTTTTCTTATATAGGAAATGCGTTGTCATTTCATATGTTAATGCAGTAACTTAATCGTCCTCCCTCCCCAAGTTTGTATGTTTATCATTTTAACACCATAATAGCTGAAGCGAACTGTTGGTACTTTTCTTCTTGTAGATATCAGGAGATAGATCCAAGCTTCCAATTGCATCCTTTCAAGATGTCATTACTTCAACAGTTGAATCGCACCAGGTTGCTTTTAATTTACATTTATTCTACATGGTATTCGAATTTATGAATCATTTTGAGACTGCCAAAAGGACTCTATTGTTGTTATGCATTTTTTAGCTAGTTCTTTGGAAGTTAGTGATGGTCGGTCTTCTAACTTCCTCATCTCAACTGATGCATCAATTTCTATTCCAATAACTGTCTGATCATTGCTTTATGCAGGTCGTTCTCATATCTGGCGAAACTGGGTGTGGAAAGACAACGCAGGTTACTCAATCTTCTCTTTAATGATTTCTAGTTTTCCATTTATTTATTTATTTTCTCTGAATACATCATTGCTTGCCTGATGCTCTGTTTTGGATGCAATGACTTTTGTTCTAATAGATATATTCACCCGTCTTTCCTGTATATAAGTTGCATGATGTTTGATTTTTTATGTCCTTGATAACCCACCTTTTGGAAAAGAATTAGCAATTTTTATTGATGAAAGAAAGAGATGTAAACTTCGAATGAGATATCCACCTCCTACTCTATGATCATTGCCGTCTTCGTGAATCACCTTATGGATTTTCTTTTTGTACTCTTTTGTGTTTCAAAGCCAGTCTCGTTGGAAAAAAAAAAAAAAAAAAACTTAATCGTCCTAGGGTGGGTATTAATTTATTCTTTAGCAAAACCCAGTCTTCCGAAAATTAGCAGCTGGCTCATATATATGCTGCTTATTTTGCTTTGCATTTTGAATGTGGATAGCGAGAGGAAAAATATGACGCCCATCACAATTTTGTTTTTCTTTAACGAAATGACCTCCAGAAAGCTTGATGATCTTCCAGCACCACTTAAGAGACCCTTTTTTTTTTTTTTTTTTTTTTTTTTTGTGTGTGTGTGTGTGTGTGTGTGTGTGTGTGTGTGTGTGTGTGTACAACGTTAGAATGAAAAGGGTACCTATTTTACAAATTATTTCAAAATAAGAATTGTAAAATTGCTTGGGATTTAGTTATTTTTGTTGCGTGCTATATAATTCTTTTGATAATATGGTGTAGGTTCCTCAGTTTCTTTTGGATTATATGTGGGGTAAGGGAGAGGCATGTAAGATAATCTGTACTCAACCTCGACGAATATCTGCGACATCAGGTTTGCGCCATTTATTACCTTTCTGGATATCTCTTTTCTTTCTATAATTAGCTTTTTAAACTTAGTTTATTATATTAACCATTCTTATTTCCATTTTCTTTGAATTTATTGTTTTCTTCTTCTGTTTTAGTTTCTGAGCGAATCTCCTATGAAAGGGGAGAAAATGTTGGAAGTGATGTTGGATACAAGGTATTCTTTCTGCTGGTAGTTTACATAAAAAGATATCTCATTAGCTATCTAGTATAGAGTTTTATTCTCCTTTGGAGTTTCAATGTGGGCCTCATTATCTTGAAGGAACTGATGTTGGGAAGATGTTCATGATGGAAATAGGATAGGACCTTATCATTTCAAATGTTTTGTTCTTGGTGCTTGTATGATCTAAATGCATGGATGTACCTGTTGTTCGGGGTTCAGCTGGATTGAAATCATGTTTTTTTTCCTTCTTATTCTGTAGCTTATATTGAGAATTTATGCAACAGCAGATACTCCTTATTAGCAAGGGGCACTTTTGGAATTCTCCTCTTAAATATATGTGGATTTATATAACATCTTGCTTAATATAGCTTTCATAGACATTATATTAACTGACGTTTTCTTTTTATAATGGAAGATACGGTTGGAAAGTAAAGGTGGCAGGCACTCATCAATTGTACTCTGCACAAATGGTATTCTGTTAAGGGTGCTGATTTCTGAAGGGTTGGGAAAATTAACTACGGAAGCTTCAGAAAAAAGTAGGAAAAATGTTGTGTCTGACTTAACTCACATTATTGTGGTATGTTTTCTATGTCTCGCTTCTGGATTTTATCATTTTCTTTTGGCATTGCGTGTGGTTTTGTTGCTCTGGGTTGGTAGGGTATACCGCCGGAAAATTTGGTGCATCCATAGCCTAATGTACTTTTGGAGTCTGGAGAGAGGTTTTTTCCCAACCAACTTTCATTACAAGATTATTATTATTTTGATAAGAAACAAAAGATTTCATGAAGGGAAGGAAGTGCAACCTAGGGGAGGGCCAGGGAAGAGAGAGCTCTGTGCCAACAGAAACAACTGAAAACAACTTAGAGGAAAGAGCTACTGTTGGTGCAAGAAGTATTGCAATAACAGTTCAATTGCAAATTAGAGGCGGCATGCCATACAAATCACAAAGAAAAATAATAGCTTCCATGGCTACACATACCCTAAATTTATCATAAATTCCTCATCACAGGAAAAAAAAAAAAAAAAAAAAAAAAGGAAAAAAAAGAAAAGAAAAAAAGAGACTTGCTAGAACAAATTTTCTTTTATCTTGAGGCGGATACAAACAGACTTCCTCCAGTATTGTCTTCAATATTAATTAATCTTGCAGTATTACATGTTCCTCGCAAGTTTTGTTGTTTTCCTTCATTCTTATTTCTACGTTTATAGGATGAAGTTCATGAAAGGGATCGCTACTCTGATTTCATTCTAGCAATTTTGAGGTATACTTCACTTTCATTGGTTATCTCATTTATGTGCTATTTATTACACGTCTCTTTTTCCACATTGAAAACAAAACTGCTGTCAGTTATCCTGCATATTGTCCCACGAGTTTACAAACATAAATGCACCAATTCTTATGTCACATAAATCTTTTGATAAGAAACTCCATCGAGAAGCTAAACTGAATTTTAAAGTAGTCGTAGATTTCTTCAATACTTGGATACATTTAATTATTGAAACTTCTCATGTGTTACATTAAATGCAAAATCATCAATTGAGTTTCTCTCAGACATGCTATGTTTCCTTGATTAATAATTTAGATTCCTTTGAGTGAGAGTTCCTTGATGGATTGCGTATGTTAATCTTAAGTTTGTGTTCTTTCACCTTAGTTCTCCATTTTGAGCTGGCTTATTTATTAAAATTTTTGGATATTTTCCGTCAATTCTCTTTCACTTGTTTGCAGAGACTTGCTTCCTACATATCCTCATCTACGGCTGGTTAGTTCTATTTTCTTGGTTTTTACTTGAGATATTTTTGTGTTCTTCAACTATTCATACCATTCAAATTATTCATACTTCTATTAATGAGATAGATATTTGAATAGAAACAATACTTGTAATTGTAGAAAACAAGAAAAATAGAAGATTTAGGGTAGCTCGTTATTTGATTATGACTGAGATGTGTGGTTTTGTTTTATATCCTGACAGATACTAATGAGTGCTACTATTGATGCTGAACGGTTTTCAAAATATTTTGGTGGCTGTCCAATCATCAGTGTTCCTGGATTCACGTTTCCTGTAAACCTCCCACTTAAATCTTGTAGTTTTGTGTCTTCATGTAATTTAGGCCAATATTCTAACATTTAAATATTCAGGTAAAAAATTTCTACCTTGAGGATGTACTATCTATAGTGAAATCTTCGGAAGAGAACCACCTTGATGATAGTACGGTGGGTGCTTCAGATGAAGAAACTGAGCTAACAGAAGAAGACAAGCTTTCTTTGGACGAAGCAATTCACTTGGCTTGGTTGAATGATGAATTTGATCCCCTTCTAGAATTGGTTGCTTCTGAGGGATCCTCTCAAATTTTTAATTATCAGCATTCTGTGACGGGCTTATCACCTCTAATGGTGCTTGCTGGAAAGGGTAGAGTTTCCGATGTTTGCATGCTGCTATCTTTTGGTGCGATGTGTGAATTACAGGCCAAGGATGGCATGACTGCGTTGGAAATGGCTGAGCGAGGAGAACATAAAGAAACTGCTGAAGCAATCAGAAAACATTTGGAAAGTTCCATGTCCAACTCCAAGGAAGAACAACGATTGATTGGTAAATATCTTGCAAGAAATTCTAATTCTGTTGATGTTGCTCTTATAGACCTGCTGTTAGGGAAAATATGTCTTGATTCGAAAGAAGGAGCTATTCTTGTTTTCCTTCCTGGATGGGATGATATCAGCAAGACTCGGGAAAGACTTTCAATCAACCCTATCTTCAAGGATGTATCAAAATTTTTAATAATATCTCTTCATTCAATGGTTCCTTCTAAAGAGCAAAAGAAGGTTTTCAAACGACCACCTCCCGGTTGCCGCAAAATTATTCTGTCCACTAATATTGCTGAAACAGCCATTACCATTGATGATGTGGTTTATGTTATAGACAGTGGATGGATGAAAGAAAAAAGTTATGATCCTTACAGTAATGTTTCTACTTTTCAATCATCTTGGATATCAAAGGCTAGTGCCAAGCAGCGTGAGGGACGAGCAGGTCGCTGCCAGCCTGGGATATGCTATCATCTCTATTCAAAATTTCGTGCATCTTCTCTTCCTGATTTTCAAGTTCCTGAAATTAAGAGAATGCCAATAGAGGAACTTTGTTTGCAGGTGCGTTTTTTGCCTAGTTCTTTATTATCACGTGTAATATTTACTGAGATCACATAACCATTCTCTCTAAAAACATAATTGCACTTTAAACTGTTTATTGGTGTGCTATCCTGATGTATGATTGTACCAAAGCTGAATGTGACTGAGTAGTGGTGAAAAGAGTGGAGGTGGGAATGGTGACGAAACCAAGGAAAAAGTATTATGAAAACAGTGGATTATGTAGCAAGCTATCATTTTCCTTTGGAATTGTGTTTTAGATGGAAGATAAAAGAAGCAATACTGTATGTCATTAGTCTCCATCAACGCCATTCTGGCTAAATGGTTGTGGCATTTATTCATGGAGTATGGCACGAAGTTATTACGAGTAATCATGGTTCACACCCTTTTGAGCGAGTGGTTGTCAATTGTGCTAAATGGCCCGGTAAAAACCTTAGGGAAGTTACTGCCTCTGATCTTCCCTCTTTTTCTCCTTGTGTTAGATGTTTTGTGGAGGACGAGTCTAGTGTTTACTTTTGCGGGTTTGTTGGGTGGGTGATAAACCTCTTTGTGAGCTGTTCTCGTGATTATATCATATATCGAGTGAGAAATGCATTTTGTGGCTTCTATCTTACCTTCCTTTGATCCCTCCTCGTCATTATCTTTGGTTTTCATTGATCTCCTTGCGTGAGAGAGAGGTGATAGCTGTCGTGGGTCTTCTTTCTGTTCTTTGGAGTAAGTTTATGATTTGTGGGAGAAGAAACTTTAGGTTTTGGACCCCTAATGTTTCAAGGATTTCTTCGTGTACTTCCTTCTTTTCATTTGTTTTTCTTCCCTTCGCACCTAACAACCTTTGCTTTCTCCTCACTCTAAAAGGTTAAAATCTCTAGAATGGTAAAACAAAAAATTTTAACGACATTCCTCCTTGGTGTTGTTCCTGCAGTGGTTTGTGCTTTGTGTAGGAGTCAGGAAGAGGATCTCCATCACTTATTATAGGGTTTTTCAGTTTTCTCAATCTATCAATCTGTGGGCACGGTGTCTGCAGTCATTTGGGCATTGTTTGACTTCGAATTATGATTGTTATGTTATGGTGAAGGAGAAGGGCAAAGTTTTGTGGCATGCTAGCTTCTTTGCCATTTTTGTTGGGTACTTGGCTCGAGTATTATAGTAGGATTTTTAGGGAAATAGAGAGGCCGTGTAGTGAGATTTGGGAGGTGTCAAAGTTTCATTGTGGGCTTCGGTCACTCAACCTTTCTGTAATTATGATATTAGTTTGATCTTGTTGGACTCGAATCTATTTCAGTGACTAGTTCTAACGTTCCCTTTTGTTGGGCTTGTTTTTTGTATGCCATTGTTTCCTTTCATTTTCTCGTTGAAAGCACATGAAATTTCAGTTTCTTACAAAAAAAAAAAAAAAAAAAAAAAAGAGAGAAAAAAAAAGAAAAAAAAAAGAAGAAATATTAAGAATCTCTTGTTTATTATTGTTAAAGGTATTCCTAATTGTAGGATCGTTGTTTAATTGTTTTTGTTCTGTAATTATTTTGCAGGTGAAATTGCTTGATCCAAATTGTAGGATAGAGGATTTCTTGCAGAAGACTTTGGACCCTCCAGTTTTTGATACTATCCGTAATGCAATATTAGTCCTTCAGGATATTGGGGCTTTGTCACACGATGAGAAACTGACTGAGCTTGGGGAGAAATTAGGCTCTTTGCCTGTTCATCCAGTAACAAGCAAGATGCTTATTTTCGCTATATTGATGAACTGCCTCGAGCCTGCTCTAACTCTGGCATGTGCTTCTGACTACAAGGACCCTTTCACTCTTCCCATGTTACCAAGCGAAAGAAAAAAGGCTGCTGCGGCTAAAGCAGAGCTTGCTTCTTTGTATGGTGGGCATAGTGATCAACTGGCTGTGGTAGCTGCATTTGATTGCTGGAAGAATGCCAAAAGAAGGGGTCAAGAGGCCCGCTTCTGTTCTAAATACCATATCTCTCCGAGCACTATGTCTATGCTTTTTGGCATGCGGAGACAACTCGAAATGGAACTAGTTCAAAATGGTTTTATACCTGAGGATATTTCAACTTGCAGCTTGAATGCTCGTGACCCTGGCATACTCCACGCTGTCCTTGTGGCTGGTTTATATCCAATGGTGGGAAGATTACTTCCACCTCAGAAAAAGGGAAAACGAGCTGTTGTAGAAACTGGTTCGGGGGGTAGAGTTCTTTTGCACCGACAGTCCCTTAACTTTGAACTGTCACACAAGCTAACAGATTATTGCCCTCTAATTGTTTATGATGAGATAACCCGTGGGGATGGTGGTACACATATAAGAAACTGTACTGTTGTCGGGCCTCTCCCATTATTAATGGTTGCAAAGGAGATTGCTGTTGCCCCTGCAAAGGAGAATGATAATGGTAAAGGTGATATTGTCAATGACACTGACGGCAATGATGAAGCTGGTGTAGTTGAAACTGTTGAAGATAAAATGGATATAGAAAATAGATCAAATGAACAACCAGAAGAGATGATTATGTCCTCCCCTGATAACTCAGTAACTGTGGTTGTTGACCGTTGGTTATACTTTTGGTCAAAGGCACTTGATATTGCTCAGTTATACTGCTTGAGAGAGCGATTATCTGCAGCCATCTTATTCAAAGTAAGTGGTTATAGGCCTCTTATTCTTGGTTTCGAGGAGTTGCTTAATTTTACTCGTACACTCTTGCTTGCCTTTTCTGCATGATTGTAATGACTTTTTACTGTGTTTCAGGTAAAGCATCCAAACAAAATTCTTCCTCCTGTTCTTGGGGCCTCCATGCATGCCTTAGCTTGCATTCTATCTTATGATGGGTTAACTGGTATATCATTAGAATCAGTAGAAATGTTGACGTCGATGGTAGATGCGACTGAGATTAGCAATTTTGTACCTGGGAGGTCCAATGAAACACACAAGAAAGTAAGTTCGTTTCATAGATCACTTTCAAATTATAATGATTTTACTGTTCCGGAATCAAGTGGAACATCAAATTTAAACCATCCGTTCAGTCAGAATTTTTTACCACCGCCTGATTTTAGAGCAGCAAACCCAAGTGACCCATCAAGCCCTAATTTTAGGGCTTTCCCTAATTCAGTCTATGCAAGGTCAACACTGCAGCCACATAGAGAGCAGGAGCATCCCCAGCCGGCCAAACCCTTTCAAGACCAAAATGCTACCCAGCAGCAGCATGCTCCAGAGCACAAAACACGTAAACAGAGAAAGTCCCGCAGGGAGCGCAAGGCAGCTCAACAACAGAAACATCCCCAACTGCAGAAGCCTCCATCAGGAGAACCCAGTTTAAATGGGTATGGATTAAGCACGTATGGACCATATGGACTCCGGGGCATTTCTTTAAAGCGACCACGTGGTAATGGGGCGGGATAACGTCTAATAAATAAGTAAACAGGTAATCTTCAGGTGACTGAAATCAGTGGATGTATTGTAATAGCTTCAGATGGGCATGCTGTGGTGGATGTGGCTTCTCTGTAGTCTGTCCAATGATTAGTGGAAACTGTGAATCTCAGTTACGACCTGAGGTAAAGCAATTAAGCCACAAGGTACTCCAGTTATTTGTTTCTTACACCCTTAGTTTCTTTCACATGTTTTTGTTTTGGTGGGGGTGGGGTTAATGATCTTGATCATTTGCAACATTTACTTAGTAGTCATATGCACCAGGGTTCACGAGACTAATTTTGAAATGGTTAAAATCACTTATTTGATACGTTTCTGAACTTGCAAAATCACTCCCAAATATGCCTTCAAACAAGAACAACACTATGTTTTTACTAGTACTCTTGTGAGCCATCGTCTTACCTGTTTCGATCTTTCCCGTTTGCCCTTAAACAGATGTCTAGACTCCGTTAAGAGAAAGGAACTCTGCCGAAGTTACCTCTGCGGGTTTTGCTGATGAAACGAGCAACGACCAAATCCATCCATTATAGCTTGCTTTCAGGCACAGTTGTAAGTATTGTAAATGATCAGGCTTCGTTTTCGCAGCCTCTCCGAGCATTCCATGCAATACGCGGGTTCGTTTAGGTGTATTCTTCTGGGTTTTAGCACATTAATGATAGAACAGATGTGTTAAGCATATGATATTATGAGTAGTGAGAGGATATGCTTCCTTGATTACACCCCTTTCATTTGTCTTTGTTTACAAATACACCCATTTACTGTTCTTCTGTTCTCTCTCTCTCTCTCTCTCTCTCTGCCATTCTAAAATCTGGGATGTTGAAAATGATAGTATTTCTAATGATGGGTTGAGTTTCTTATTGATTTTTTTTCGTTTCTTATTTTATACTACTTAAATACGAGCTGTTATTTTTAATTAAGTATGAATCGCTACTATAAATTTGATTGAAAAGTATAAATGTTAAATCTCGGGAATTCTATATCTTTCAAAACAAGACTTGATTTTTGCTTTCTAAAGCAGGCTGACAATTAGATCCCATTTTTGCTCGATAATTAGATGCTATTTTTGCTTTATAAAGCAGACCGACAATTAGATCCAACGTCCATTTCGATTTGGAAATTCCTTTTTCAGTAGCGTTGAACTTAAAAAAACTGTCTAAATTCTTTTAAAATAAATGAATTTGACTAATAAAGCCAAAATTAATATACATTCATGAAAATTAAAAACTATTATTTTAAAACTTTGTTCAATATTTTTCATTTAAATAATTAATACCAAAAATTAAGAGAGAGAAAACGATGGTTTGGTCGGTCTATCCCAAACATTCAAAATAAATTAAAATAGGCTTGAAAATAATAATAATATTATATATATATGTATAGGGACAATATCGTCATTTTAAATCGCACGCGTGCAAGTTGAGATTGAAGAATCATACCCATGCAGCCGCCATCACATTATCAAGGACACAATAATTACACCGTTAAATAATCATTAAATAATCCAATAATTTTTATTTCATTAAAGATAAAAAAAATACAAAATTCAGCTTTTACCTATATTTTGATGGATTTATTTATTTCCATAAAATTTTATTTTAATTTCATCAAATAATCTTTCTAATTTTTTTTAATTTATATACTAATTAAAAAATAATATAAAAAATCTTTAATTTTAATTTGAATAACTCTATCAAAACATTTTTTTTTAAAAAAAAAAAATATAACTCACTTGTAACTTTCGATAAAAAAAAAAAAATCACTTTTTTAAAAAAGAAAACTTTTTAATTATTAAATTTGTACTATAGCCCTGCTTTACAGTACACTAAAGATATATGATATTACTTTTATTGAAAATTTATGAGAGGATACCAGTTGCAACATAACCAGAAATTTATGCAACTTGATAAATCTAGGTCAATTCTGTCGTCTTCTTCAATCCTCAGATCATCATCTCTTCTTGTTTTGTTCTTCGCTTAATCTTTTGTGATGTTTTGTGGTCGATTAATTTTTGGGTTTGAAATCCTTTTTGTTAGTCCATGGATGAACGCCTGAACGGAGCGTTTTCAGTAAGATTTCGATTCCATTTCTGACTATTGAGTCTTGATTATCTGTGTTTGTTTGATTATTGACGACGTAATTTCCATCCATGGGTTCGATCAAGAAATAGTTAAGAAATTTCCCTATTAGGTTCAATTAGTTCTTGTTCCAAATCTGTGTTCTGAGCATCGTGATTTTGTTCAATCTTTGTTACTTTTGAGCTTCTTTCTTCAGTTATCTTAGTGGAAACGCATATTTTAAGCCATGGACGATCCTTCATCGTCTTCTTATGTGTCAAATGGGTCCAGTTATAACAACGTTGCTGCAACATTCAGCAATGACCCTTCTGCGAACTCTGACCATTTGTGCCTTAACAAGCTAAGCGCAAGCCTCGAGAAGCTAGTGGATGATTCTGACTATGACTATACCGATGCAGTGGTTGTTGTTGAGGGCATTGAAGTTGGTGTTCATCGCTGTATATTGGCGGCTCGGAGTCTGTTTTTTCATGAGCTTTTTAAGCAGGAAATGGATAGCTCCACAAAAGATGGAAAGCCAAAATATTGTATGTCTCAATTGATACCTTTCAGTAAGGTTGGAATTGAAGCTTTCAAGGTTATCTTGAATTACTTGTACACGGGAAAGCTAAAGCCATTGCCACCAGAAGTGTCAACGTGTGTGGATGAGTCCTGTGCCCATCATGCTTGTGGCCCTGCTATTAATTTTACTCTACAATTGTTGTATGCTTCTGCCACTTTCAAGACAAAAGAGATGGTATTGCTTGTTCAGGTACGAGAACATTTCTCAAATTCTTCATATTTCTTATCCATATGGTTTTGTTGGTCAGTCTCTTTGATGGAAAGCTTACTGTTTTATTCGTTGGGTTTTCATAGTTCATGTTATCACTTCGTTATTTGAGCCCAATACTGTAGTTTCTTTCGCAGATTTTTATGGGGAAACCACTAAAAAGAAATGAAATGCAGTATAGAATTAGATTGGTAACATTAAAAGGATGGCACTCGGACTATCTAGAATAATTAGGTAAAAAGCAGCTCGAGAAGATTCTTTATTAGATAGTCTGGGTGTCATGTAGTTGGTGAAGAACTAGTCTATCATTCAAAGATAAAACACATTAGGTGGTGATACCATTTTACTCGCGGATTAGTGGAAGAAGGTGATGTGTGTTTGGGGAAGATAAATGGTGCAAAGAATCCAACAAACATGTAGACAAAATGTGTTGATGTTGGAAATTTGAGGGTGTGCAAAACCTTAATTGATATGGTGCAGTGAAGATGCTGATGGTCGTTTGATAATGAAATTCTTGGTTGACTAATTAGTCTCCAAGTGGGAGAATTGTTAGGGTAAAAAAAATGTTAGAAATCACGACTCTCCATAATGGTATGATATTGGATATTGTCCACTTTGAGCATAAGCTCTCATAGTTTTACTTTAAGTTTCCCCAAAAGGCCTCATTCAATGAAGATGTATACCTTACTTATAAACCCATGATCAACCCCTTTAATTAGTTGATGTGGGACTCCATCTCCAACAATCCTCCCCTCGAACAAAGTACACCACAGAGTCTCCCCTGAGCCCTACAGAGCCCATAAACTGCCTCTCCTTAATCGAGGCTCGACTCCTTCTCTGGAGCCATCGAATAAAGTATACCCTTTGTTCAATACTTGAGTCACTTTTGGCTACACCTTCGAGGCTCACGACTTCTTTATTTGACATTTGAGGATTCTATTGACATGACTAAGTTAAGGGCACGACTCTGATACCATGTTAGAAATTATGACTCTTCACAATAGTATGATATTGTCCACTTTGAGAATAAGCTCTCATGGTTTACTTTTGGTTTCCCCAAAAGGCCTCATTCCAATAAATATGTATTCCTTACTTATAAACTCATGATCAACCCCTTAATTAGCCGACGTGAGACTCCTCTCCCAACATTTATAGCATAGATGAAGTTTTTGCTACTTTTAAGAAAGAGATCATTAGCTTAGCTGTTTGGCCTGTGGTAGCTATGTGCTTATTGATTAATGGATTACTGATGGATTAGATGAGCATGAGGTAGTTTAATCTAATAGATAGCTTAATCTGCATACTATACTGATTCTGCAAAAGGGTCAGTTCACTATGTCAACTGCTTATCCTGCATTAGCATAACAAAATCAAGTCATAGGGTGCTTCATTTTAGTTTAGGTTCTTTCTCTTCAACCTGATCGTGAGTGAATACACAATCTAACTCGGTATCGACTAAATTGTGCAGCGTCGGCTCCTAAGTTTTGTTGAGAAGGCATCTGTGGAAGATGTGATGACTATACTGATTGCTGGATACCATTGTCATCTGGACCAGCTACTCTCCCCTTGCATCCAACGAGTCGCGAGGTCGAACCTTGAGGCTATATCTATCGAAAAAGAGCTTCCAAATGAAGTTGCAAGTGAGATTAAGTCACTGCGTATGAAATCTCAGGTAGAGACTGAACCAAATATTGTAGAAGAGGTGGACCTAAACCGTGAGACGAAAATCAGAAGGCTCCACAAAGCATTGGATGCTGATGATATTGAACTACTGAAACTTCTTTTAAATGAATCTTCTGATATTACATTGTATGATGCTTACGCCCTTCACTATGCAGCTGCCTATTGTGATCCTAGAGTGATTAAAGAGGTTCTTAATCTAGGCTTGGCAGATCTCAATCTTAAGAATCCTAGGGGACAAACAGTTCTTCATGTTGCTGCAAGGCGTAAGGATCCTAAAATCATTGTGGCCCTTCTGGATAAGGGAACCTCTGCTTTAGAACGTACAGCTGATGGACAAACTGCGGTTACAATCTGTCGGAGGCTGACTAGGCCTAAGGATTATAATGAGATAACTGATAAGGGACAGGAGTCTAATAAAGATCGGTTGTGCATTGATGTGTTGGAGAGAGAGATGTGTAGGAGTTCAGTTTCTGGTGGCATGGAAATGGAAACTCAGATTCCCACGGCTGATATGCATATTCTAGATTATCTTGAAAATAGAGGTGACATTCTCTCTCTCTCTCTCTCTCTCTCTATATATATATATATATATTCACACATCGGTAATGATAATAAGATAGCTATATGTAACAGCACTGCTAGTAGATATTGTCTTCTTTGGGCTTTTACTTTTGGGGTTTCCTTTAAAATTTTAAAATGTGTCTGGTAGGGACGTTTGGTAGGGAGAGGTTTTCACACCCTTATAATAAACGTTTTGTTCTCCTCTCCAACCGTGTGGGATCTCACAATTCACCCCCCTTTGAGGCCCAGCATCTTCGCTGGCACACTGCTTGGTGTCTGGCACTGATACCATTTGTAACGGCCCAAGCCACGTCTAGTAGATATTGTTCTCTTTGGGCTTTCCCTTCCAGGCTTCTCCTCAAGGTTTTTAAAACGTGTCTAGTAGGGAGAGGTTTCCACACTCTTATAAGCAATGCTTCCTTCTCCTCTCCAACCGTGTGAGATCTCACAATCCACCCCCCTTGGGGGACCAGCGTCCTTGCTGGCACATTACCCGGTATCTGGCTCTGACACCATTTGTAACAGCCCAAGCCCACTTCTAGCAGATATTGTTCACTTTGAGCTTTCTCTTTCGGGCTTTCCCTCAAGGTTTTAAAACGTGTCTGGTAGAGAGAGGTTTCCACACCCTTATTAGCAATATTTCGTTCTCCTCTTCAACCGTGTGGGACCCCACAATCCACCTCCCTTTGGGGCCCAATGTCATCGCTTGCATACCATTCGGGTCTGACTCTGATACCATTTGTAACAACCCAAGCCCACCTCTAGCAGATATTGTTCACTTTGGGCTTTCTCTTTCGAGCTTTCCCTCAAGGTTTTAAAACGAGTCTAGTAGGGAGAGATTTTTACACCTTTTTAAACAACACTATGTTCTCTTCTCCATCTGTGTTGGATACTATATGTCACAAAATCTAGCTCCTCAAAGTTTGAACTTATTCTAACAAAATTAAATCTAAGCACTATCAAATCAAGAACCCAACATTTGTTTCCTTTGTTTCAGTGACCATTGCTCGTTATGTTTTCCCTGCCGAGGCCAAGCTCGCAATGGATATTGCGGATGCCAATTTAACAATAGCATATAAGGGCCTTGTATCGTCCAAGGGGTCATCTGGCAACTTGCTGAAGCTTGACTCGAATGAAACACCATCTATGCGAACCAAAAGACTCCAATCAAGAATGAAAGCTCTAATGAAAACAGGTACTTTTCAGAACACTATCTATTAATTACTTTCTACTTTTCATCCAATTGAGTGTAAGATGAGCTCATCACTCATGTAACATCACACCTGATCACAGTGAATACGGGTCGACGCTTTTTCCCTCATTGCTCGGAAGTTCTCGACAACTTTTTAGCCGATGACATGCCCGACCTTCTGTTCCTTGAAAAGGGAACTCCAGAGGAGCAGCGGAAGAAGAAGGCTCGGTTCATGGAACTTAAAGATGAGGTTCAAAAGGCATTATCCAAGGACTTAGCGGAGAACAACCGATCAAGCGTTTCATCGTCCTACTCGTCCTCTTCCTCGCCAAAACCGAGCGCAAAGCAGAAGAGTAGGAGAAAATAAAGTGAGACCTGTGCTGTAGAGTTTGAATGTACAAATATTCTTGATTTTCTTAACATATCCTTTCTGTTTTCGGGCTGTAAAATAGTACCAACTTTTTAGCTCACGTTAATATTAAAACATTAAACTTCGACCAAAAAGTCAAGTTCGTATTCCATCCTATTGGAACGAAATCAATGAAATTAAAGAATTACCTTTTCGTTCCATTATTAATAATTCTAAGCTTTTCCTTTGTGAAGTCAATTTGCTTCGAAGTCATCTAACATCTAAAATTTACAACGAGCGAATCGTGACACGTGTTGAATAATCACAAGGAAAAAAAAAAGAAAAAAAAAAAACTATGATGTTACCACATCTTTGAAATTTGAGGGGCCACCACAGCTTTTCCAAAGGCTATGGGAAGTGATAGCAATTTCTTTGCTTTGCCTACATATGCCCTTTTGGTGAAGTTGTCATAGTCATTTGCTTCAATGGAATCTAATATTTGCTTATAAAGCATTAAGGACGCCCACACTGGCCATCTACTGGCTCCATTCAGCTCTCCAATGCCCTTCTCAGCCTCATCAAAGAACATTCTTGCTCTTTTTATCTGTCCTTTCATGAAACTCCGCCACTTTTCGGTCACTTTCCCTCGGAATATGTCATCGTCGCATAGCCCAGCTTGTGCCAACTCGTCTTGTGGGAGATACACTCTTCCCCTCCTAGCACTGTTGAAACAAAGCGTGACACAACTCCTCAAAGATACGAACAAACAAGAACATATTGCTAAGTTTCGAAAAGTTCGAAAACATTTCCTTGTGGCGTTGTAGTTTGTAAATGTTAAAAGTAACTTTAGTTGCTAAGATTGTGGAAGAAAGCTTACTCTTCTCCAACGTCTCTTAGAATGTTAGTGAGTTGATTGGCGAGTCCGAGAGCCAATGCTGCATTGTAGACGCTCTCAACTGAAGCTTTCGACTCGGGTGCCAATCCCATGACAGGAACACTCATGAGCCCCACAGTCCCAGCAACATAATAGCAGTAAAGGTAAAGCTCGTCGAAGTTCTCGTATCTCGATTTTCGCAAGTCCAACCTCATTCCTTCGATCATGTCCTTGAAGGGCTGTCGAAACACAACGTATAATTGCAAGCCAAGAGAATTGAAACATACGTGAGCCATGTTTACTCGAAGATGAGAGTAGTTAAATCATCGTTGCTCGTTTTAAATCATTGGGATCTGATTATTTGTTAACCATGACAGCCCAGAGTTCTCATATCACAAAGGAAGGAGTGAGTTTACCTGAATGTCAACAGGGTATTTTGAGACTGTATCAGAAAGAGCAGCATCATACATATCATACGCTCGACCCTCAAACAGATCGGTTAGTCGTTTCTCCCATCGCTCGAGAGCCTTAGGTGTGATGTGTGAAGCATTCGGTCCATCCACGAGCTCGTCGGTCCTTCTGCACCACACTGCATTACAAATAGTTACACTCTTGAATGTTCAAAACTGAGATAACATCAAAATGAAAATTCTGAACTGCTGTGGCAACAAAATTCAGCTAAGAAGTTAAATGTTTTCTTAAGAACGATGAAACTATGGTAGAAAACGGTAAGAAAACAAACACAATTTCGAAAAACAAAAAATCAAACAGTTATCAAACGACCAATATACAATTTTTAAAGTTCGAGAACTTATGAAACAAAACCTGAATCATCAACAAAAACAACCAGAAAAGCATGGCTACCACCACATGGAGCAATACAGCCAACTTGTTCTATAGAAATGGACAAAGTTTGCAGTAGACAAAAAGATAAGATGCTGGAGGAAGAGGATGACTGATACCGTAAATCGCCCACACCGCTCTTCGTCGCTCCGGTGTCATAAGCTGTGTCCCTAAGAACAGCAAGAAAGAGGCACAATCAAACAATCATTTGCAGGTTGAGAAACAGAGTTGATAAATATGAAGAGTTGAGATACAATAAAACTATGCCTCTTTTTATCACAATCTGGATCAACCAAGGGACAGATATCATTCCACCATTATCACTATCAGATCCATTGTTATGGCAGCCAAACAATTCATATCCCAACAGTGAAAAATGGCAAGACAAAAATGAAGCAGTAGAGCAAAGAGGGTAAAGTTTACCCAGATAAAATGTTTTGGCATACTCAGCACAGACCTCACCACAGCGAGAATATGCTTCATCCAAGAGATTCCCATCACTAATACCCTCATTTTGTATGGTTTTATCCCAATCCAAAGCTGTTTCTCCATCCCTCTTGGGCAGCTCCCTCACAAGAGCTGCTTGTTTCAGAACAACTTCATACACCCTTTCTTCAGAGGATCTTGAAGGGTTGGCTACAGCAGCAGAGGATGCCAAAACCCCACAAGAAAACAGACTCAATCTCTTACACCCATTCGACCTGCTGCTGCTGCTGCTGCTGCTGCTGCTAATTCTTGGCATGGGGCTCAGCAGGGAGTTAGCATTGACACCAGACATCTTCTCTTCACAGCCACCCACAAAAACCCCCTCAAATTTTCTTCTCCTCCTCCTCTTGCAGCTTTTCTGTAAGCCTTTTATCTGAGAGATTCAAAGAGAGAGAGAGAGAGAGATAGAGCAAAAAGGGTAAATGGGTGACTACCAATCTTTTATCCATAATGAATTTAAAGTCGTCTATGGTGGGATTTCAAGAAGCAGTTCTTCCCTTGAATAATCCCAAGGATCCCACATGGGGGGATTCGTGGACAGAGTTAAGACCCCATATCATATTTTTGTTGTTCCCACAAAGTAATTTACTTAGAGAGGCACTCAGATTGTGGCCTCTGCTTCGAGGTAGAATAGTGGTGAAAGGGATATCCAAATTGGAAGCTTTGATAACTCCAAACAACTTAACAAAAAGTTTAGTTGGGATGTTAACACCATCAAAACTAAGTATTTATTGTTAACTTTTATTCATTTGGAGTTTTTAAGGTTTTATAAATTTTATATTTTTGGAGTTTTTAAGGTCAACTGTTTTTAAATACCTACTGTAAATTAATCTGTGATAAAGAAAACCCAATAATAATATTAAATAATTACAAATAATAGATGTGCATCTATATTTATTTTAATTTTTTTTTTTAATTTCCCATTCATTAACAACTCTTATTAAAAATAATATATATATTAGTTTTATTAAGAACTTAAATTTAAATAAATAATTCGGAGTCTAGTAAATATTTCAATCTAACTAAATTCAATCCATAAACATTATGAACTATACTCAAGTTGACAATTCTTGAAATCGGTAAATAAAAATGGTACGAACTTTTTCACATTTATAAATTAATTTAAAATTTACCATCCATTCAAAATAATTTTTTCGTTTAATGAAACACACTACGAGCATTATGAAATAAACAAATTAATTATTATTGCTAATATTTTAATTACTTTTTATTTAAAAAAAAAGTGTGAAAATTGAGGTTGATAAGTCAAGAAATAATGATTTATTTAGAGCAAAAAATAAGTGCAAAAGGGAATTTCAAATCCAATATGATTTGGATCCCAAATTCATGAACTAATACAAGCTTTTGTCTTTTTCTTTTTCTCTACACTAATTATGCAAATATTTATATACATCTATTTTAGATTAAATTATTTAAAAGTTTGTAAATTTTAGAAAAAAGTTTTTTTTTTATTTTTAAATAACTTCAAATTTTAAAAGTATTTTTTAAAAAAAAATAAAAATTCAAGAATAAAAAGCGAAAATTTTAAAAATGTTATGCTTTTGTATAATGGAAATGAATTTATGATTAAAAAAAAATAGAATAGTTGACTAAGTACACTTAAATTTTTTAATGATCAAAATGTTTGACAAGATCCACCACATCCTCTTTTTACTATTAAATTCATTAAACCACAAAATTAATTGGAGAGGGAATATATATTTATATCCATATTTTTAATTTAATTACTCTTTATTTCCTTTTTTTTTTCTTTACTATTTTTACAAATAAAATGAAAAAAAAAAAAAGATAATTTATATATTTGGAATTTCCATCCTATTTAATTGCTCATTAAATCCGAATAAATTTGAAGAAATATTAATAGGTGCACTAGGAGGTTACAAAATCGTTATAAATTTTTTTAAAAAAATAAGGGATTTATTATGACAATAAATATTTTGTCCAAATCTAGGTAAATAGTTTATTTTATTACCAAATCAAAATTAATTTTTTCCACGTGTCATCTTGTGGAAGCGAGTATGAATAGATTCGAGTATGAAATGTTAGGAAAAGGAAATGAGGCCAATAGCTTTCCCTCGTTTTGTAAATTCAAATTTGAAAAAAAAACGACTCATCAACTTTCTCCTCTACACTGATTGCATAAATCCCAACTGGGAAACAAAAAAATTTTACAACCCCACAAGAAAATTTGAAAGAAAAGCAATACCCAAAAAGAAAGACTCGATTTTTGTGCTTTGTTGGGGCCTTTTGGTGGTTTGGGTTTAAGGGGGGGTGGGGTTTCTTCGTTTTGGCTGGTGTGACGATCATCAATGATATGTGCTCTCAGTTAAGGCGTGAATTAGGGTTTCTTTGCAGGTGTTTCATTGGGTTTCTTGATCGATCGGTTTCGAGTGCAATGGGTTGCTTCTTTGATTGCTTCAAAGTCAGAGACGAACGCCATCGATCTCGAGGGCACTTTGTTTCTGATCCTTCTTGTTCCAAATACAGGGTGGGTTTTCAATCTTCGTCTTCCTTCCTTTTTGAATATTGTAATCACTTCGTTTGATTCGAGTTTGGAGAAATGAAATGAAATCGGAAGTTTATTCCCCTGTTTCTTTTGAAGATTCTGTTCTGATTCTGTTTTTTTTTTTTAACCTTTTCTTTGTATCGCGAGGTTCTTCCTCCTCCATTCTGATGTTGTTAGGGCTTATGTAGTTTCGATCTGCTTGTTTCACTTAATAAAGTAGCTGATTTGGCTTTGGTTGGAAATAAAGAGATTCTACTGTTCTTTTTTATCTTTTTTAGTTTACTTTGTGTCTGAGGGAATCAGGGAAATGGATAAATGGCTTTTTGATCACTTCTTGCTTTCAATTTCATGCTGCAGGCGCCTGTGGTAGCTCGAAATCATTTATCAACTCTTTTCCTCTCTGAAGGTATATTCTAATCTGCGGATTCTTACTTCCTTGTATGTTTTCTTTTGTTTTATTTATATGTTTTTGTTTTGTTCTATGAAAGAAAATGAAGATTCTCCTAGGAGGGATTCAGGTTCCAAGTCTATTGGATCTCCAAGGTACATCAAGGAGTTGAAGGATGAGGTATGCAACCTTCAATTACATTGTATGCTGATTTTGATGACAATCGCTGGATTTCAGTATGTAATTAGTTAGGGAAATGAAAGGCATGAACTAGAGAACGAGCTTCTCTGTGCAAACAGAACTTAATGATTCAAAACTCTTATAATTTGTTGAAGATAAATGATAAGAGTGGAGATAATTGATATGGACATTAACCAGTTGTTATGGACATTAATTTGTAGGCCAAATTTCTTAAGGCTTGTGGAACTATAGTGGAGACCCCAACTGAAATTCGTAAAGCATCTAGCAAGCTTTTGGGTTCCCCTCATGATAACAGAGCTTTGGAGCTTTTGAAATACGAGTCACTTCCAAATGCATCCCCTGAAACACACCCAGATTTTCCTCGTACACCTGTTAAACATATGGAAGAGTGGCGAAATCAGTCAGGTTCTGCTGAACGTACACCTAGCAGGTTGTAATATATATCTGAAACAACATATTTCTAATGATTATCCATGAACGTTCAGCTATCTAAACAAGAACTGATGAACCCTGAATACTTTTGATAGGAAAAATGTGCAATTTGGTTGAATATATTGGCTTTTTTGGTCAAGATAGTATGCTGTTTATCATCTGATCTTTAAATATTGTTATTACATTACTCTAACTAAACTTGGTACTACTTGTCTCACCTTATGGAGCTTGTTGATATTACAGTTGTACTACCAGTGAACAGAATCCTCAAAGAATCTCTGCTTACGCCATTGAAGGCAGTGAAACTGGAAGTGTTATTACCTCTATAGCTGCTCTTAACAGTCCTGATAATGTAATGACCACATGCCAGAGTAAATCCGTACGTTTTGAATGTGATATAAATGAATCTCCCAGGCGAAGTTCATCTGGAAGTGGAAGAGAAAAGGTAAATGTGTTCAAGTCATCACCTCATCCAACACCTCTACAGCTATCAGACGAAATGCAAACTCCAGGAACAGTTTTTCCAGAAAGCTTGGATCATAGAAAAGCAAGAATCAGGTCTCAGTACGTTTATTCAGTTATGAACACGGTTGAGAGTGCTGCTCAATTGAAGGCACTGAAGGAGGAAGAATCTAACCTGGAAGAAGAATCTATTCAAGAGCTTGAAATGATGACACCTATGCCAGAAAGGAATGTGAAGGCTAATACACATGAGAAGGACTTGATGGTGGAGGCAAGCTTGTCTGCTTGGTTGAAGCCTACTCGTGATGAGGAGGGTAAGAAATGTGTGGCTGCAGATGGGCCAATTCGTGGTGGAAGAAGTGCAGGGGACAGGCCAATCATAGGGTTGGTTGCTGCTCATTGGAATGAGGAGGAACCTGCTCAAGTCTCGCCCAAGGAATGGGATGGAAATGGAATCCCAAATTCGACCAATAAGTACAAGGAGGTAAGTTCTTTATTGTTCTTTGAAATTTTCCTTTATTTGAATGGCGAGTTGACAGATTGTTTTCTTGTTTGCAGGATCAGAAAGTGAGTTGGCATGCGACACCATTTGAGGAAAGGCTAGAGAAGGCGCTGTCAGAAGAAAGCATAGTTACAAGGTATGCCTACTCTCTGTCTTGCTGTCTTCCATGCTTTTGTTCTAGCCTCATGGTACTAATGGATTTGATACCTCAAGTAGAATGTATTATAATAGAATTGCTCGGAAATTAGATGTCTTAGCAAAATGCAAAAGAGTGAGTGTGGGGCGCAGAAAGTATTTTTCTTACGAGAAAGGAAAGGGGAACGAAACATTTCTTATAAGAGTGTGGAAACTTCTCCCTAATAGATGCGTTTTAAAAAACTGTGAGGCTAATGGAGATATGTAATGGACCAAAGCGGACAATGATCTGTTAACGGTGGGCTTGAGCTATTATAAATGCTATCAGAGCTAGACACCAGACAGTGTGCCTACAAGGATGCTAGGTCCGCAAAGGGGGTGAATTGTGAGATCACACATCGGTTGGGAAGGGGAACGAAGCATTTCTTATAAGGGTGTGGAAAACTCTCCCAAATCTTTAGGCTGACAGCAATACGTAATAGGCCAAAGTAGACAATATCTATTAGCGATGGGCTTGAAGTATGTTTCGTTAAGCATGTATTTAATAACAACCAACCGTCTTGATTCTTAGCAAATTTTATCAAACTGTTTCAAATCTTTTATTCTGCCTTCTGTTGATGATTATGCAGGAAGAATTTCGAAGGAAAGCTTGTAGCTTTTGATGAAGAAGATGATACAGCACTCTCACGGCTGCAATCTTCAATCCAACCCAGTTCAGTGGTATCATACTGATAAAACTAGTACACATTCTTTTACGGCCGTGTGATCCAATCCTATTGAGTGGTACCTTCATCCTGTAATTCATATTTTGAAAGTGCTATCATCGTATCTCATGTCAGTTGAGAGTTTTCTACAACGAAATGGAACTAGGAAGAAGTGGCTGAATGTTTCACAGTTTACCTTTTTTGTAAAAAGAAATACTTGCGTTATGCAGCAGCCTTTGCAACTTCTTGTTTATGGGTTTGAGCTTGTAAACCTTCTTTGATAATTGACGATGAATTGACTCGGTGCTTATAAACTAATTTGAAATCTTATAGAAAAATTGAAGTTGGCCCTTCAAAAGCAAGGATCATATTTTTTGAATTGTTTTGATTTCTAACTAAATTTGAAATCTTATAGAAAATGTTGTGTAGAAAATTCAGATGGCGTCCCAGTGAGTAATTTGGGAGGAGATTCCACAAGATTGAAGCTGACCATCAATAGAGACACTCAGAATCAATGTTCTTCGTTCTCTAGATTTACATCTACAGGCTCTCTACACAAAAGTATAAATCATTGATCAATTGGCTCACACAACAGAACACATTCTGTTAAAACTTAAGCATCTAAACTCCAAGAAATGTACACTCACAAACATCAGACCAGTCAGTCAAATAATTGAATATTATACTCCCACAGAAAAACAATGCAAAAAATAGAGTTCGCATTTTTCTCAACTAGATGTGGTGTATGCTAATCTGACATGCATTTTAGGTTCTGTATTATGTTGAATTTAAGGCTGATTCGAAGAGCTCACATCTTGCTCATGCTGGCTGCTGACTGGTTGGCTAACAACAGTAATATCCAAGCTGCTTCCTTCAGTTTCTGCAGCGATTTCTCTAACATCAGCGATTCTTGATTCTGTTGTCTGAATATCACTCCATTCCCCATCTCCAATTGGGCGTAGGTTGACCTCACCAGAGGCTGGTATCGCTCTTGAGTCGCTCAAGCATGCTTTATCCACATTATCGTCTGACGAGTCAACATGCTTCGTTAGCAGAGAATTATCGTTACCTGGGCAAGACTCCATCTTCTCCTCAAAAACTTGTATATATTGTCTGTGAGGCGGACAAAAAATAAAATCACATTAAAGTTTACTAGCCATAAAAGGTCGCATCAAATGAATCCTTTCAAATCAAGCTAGTAAAACTTAAAGATGATGCATTTTCAACAATAAAATTTAAGATACAGTATCGATCGATGCTGAGTTGAGAGAAGACAAAACTCCATTTATAGTCTTTAAGGGTGGTCTGCTAACAACTTTGTTTCTCTTATCTACTTCAGGAAACACTCAGGAAAAGTCAGTCGAATTCCCAAAAAAAAAAAGTTCTTAAAATATTTTTTTAAAGCAAAACAAAAAGTCAACTACAGTGTGTATATGTATATATTTCTTTTCTTTTTTCCCTAAAAAATGCAAAAGTAAAATCATTGATTTTAAAGAGGTTCAAAATAATTTTGGATCTATTACCCAGACAAATAATGGTTAAATAATGTAACTATATAATGTGTAAAAAGGCGAAAATTGA
The DNA here is from genome assembly GCF_057944985.1 of Cucurbita pepo subsp. pepo. Lineage (NCBI taxonomy): Eukaryota > Viridiplantae > Streptophyta > Magnoliopsida > Cucurbitales > Cucurbitaceae > Cucurbita > Cucurbita pepo. Next base: position 2,814,621 of record NC_141798.1, read on the forward strand.
TCAACAGGGTAATAGCTCCCATGAAAGAGAGGACGTTGTAAATTTAACAGATAGCAAAAGAGTAACACGTGCAACTTAATCAATCAAACAGCTATGGCGAGGGAAAAGACAACTGCATCCAAGTAAGAAACTCGAGAAGGGGTAAAGATGATAAACCTCTGAATTTGTGCTTGTAGCCTATTTATATATGCCATAAGCTCCTGCTTCTCCTGCAAAGCAGCTAACTCCTTCTGTTTAGCCTCCTTTATTCTTGCTTCAGCATCTGCTTCAGCAACCCTGATTTTCTCCTCCCCTCTCACAACAGCACCTTCTAGAATCACAACCTGCTCTCTAGCTTTTGCAAGCTCAGATCGCCACATAACTGCTTCCTGATTAGCAGCATCTCTTTGCTTTTTCAACTGATCTCTTTCTCTACTCATTTCAATAAATTTTGCTTCATACTCTTTGAGCTGGAAGTGGAAGTGGAAGTGGAAGTGGAAGTCATAAACATAACTTAAATAGAACATATATCAAGGAAGCCATAATGACAGATATGGCACAGGCCCTTCTGTGAGTTCTAATTAAGTGTCGTATAATAAAGAAAGCAGTACCTTTAACATGGATGCATCCAGTTGCTTCTCAGAATCTTCTTTTATACGTTGAATTTCTGCACAAACAATTTTCCTTTGTTTATCCATCATATGGGCTGCAGATGCAGCAGCCTCTGCAGCTTCAGCTGTCTCAGATAATTTTTCAGCAATATCATTTATTGTTGAATCTCGTGCACGAAGATCACGAGCCATATTCCGTAGTTCCTCGTCCTTAACTCGTAGTGTTTCCTGAATAAATACGGAGATAAACAACTTAATGAAATGCCAGAAGGCCTACAGCATACTACATTTGTTGTTCATCATGTCTCCAGGAATTCAGCCTCATACAAGGAGTAGCAGTCTTGCACAACCAACATGATCCAAAACGAGGGTTCTATGTTCAAGACCTACATAGTTTTTGTTGTGGAAATGAAAACTTTCCTATAACAAGAAAGAAGTGTAGTCTAAAGCCTAGCATCTAATTCAGATAATTATATATTGAATTGTCTGCCTGTATATATAACAAAAAAAAGGCATCTACCAAAAGCAGGCCAAGAAGAACAGCCTACGAGCCAAGGGTAGAGGAAACCCCACCAAATAACTACAAAAGAAGGGTCTTCCGGTCCTAGATAATCATCAACTGCTTGTACTTACAAAAGAACATATTATGGTTTGAACACCAAAAGACATGCCGTACACTAATGATATTATCACCGTAAATAATATATATTCCCACTGGTTATACCTGAGTCCTACGCTAATCCAGAAAGAATGAGACCAAAATAAAATATCCACATTTAAAAACCGCTCTTTAAAAATAGAGAAGAAACAATCAAAATAAATAAATAAATGAACATAGGAAGGGGAAGATTCTAGCATATTCCAACCACTGATAAACTCAACATTTTTTAAGTTATACGGATAGAAACCTAAATTATATGAAGGTTCATCCACCTCCAGAATTTGACATAGGACCACATATTGACCATCAAATAAATGGCAGATGGTAGAACATTAAAGTGCAACAAATCAATTTAGAATCTGAAGTCGTCGTGTCAGAAGAGCACAAGGCTGGAACAAGAAAGCGAACAACTTAAAAAAAATGAAGCATTTCACCCCATGAGCTAAACTAACGTGCAAAAGCAGAGCTCAGTATGGAGAAAATGTTAGACATGCATTTCAAATATGGTCAGATGCTTTACCTTCATAATCGCTAAATCATCCATTGGGCCATCAGTTGTTTTATTTGCGATGATTCCCAGAGTATTTCTTAAAGAAATCTGCATTGCTCTTTCAATTTCTTTGGAACTTTCCTGGGCGGTTGAATTGGCAGCAGCAACTACTGTGGCTACTGTTCCTAATTTTGCAGAGCCATTGCCACTCAAGGAATTTACAGCCTCTTTATGGGCCTTAAGGACCAACTGGGTTGCACTGATTGGAGAAGGTGAAAAAAAAAATATTAAGACACTGTATCAGCCATACTATGAATCTAAGGAAAAAATAGCAAAATTATTAAATTGCTTCCTTATATAAGACGAATCATCATAGAATACAAGCCCACCATGGGGAGTCATCAAACAATGTTCAGAAAAGCCTTCCGGTTGAAATGGTGTTCTCATAAAAACTGAAAGCAGACTGTATTACAGCTGCTATTCAGTAATTTGCTCAAAAGGCTAAAGTTCTTTGGAGGAATGCTATTAAAGCTTTTTTATGAGAGCTTTAGGTGGAAAGAGACAAAAGAATCTTCACGACACTTCTAGAAGAGTTTGTGACTTTTGGGATCTTAAGGGGTTTCTTGCTCCTTTTTTACACACTCATAGACCCTGTTTTACTTTTTCTGATGAGGGTGCAATGTTAAAAGCTCCTTGGTGGCCGGGAGATTTCTCATCTTCCTGTTTTGTATTTGATTGTAGAGGGAATGTATTGGGTTCTTATTAAAAGAAAAATATTTTAATTAAATGAAGAAAAGGAAATTGATGTTTAAAAAATTCAAGAATGCAACCACTTCCAGGTTATACATCGGTTAGTTTGCAATTCTATAACTATGCACTAATAAATGATGGTTGGTACTTTAGTTTTCCGTTTCTTTATAGAGGATAACAGATAACTTATCTTCTTTTTCTGCAATTTTCGTTTATCCATAAAATCTCAGATACTCCAATGGAGGTTAAGAAACTATAATTTTATGTATGAACTTACAGACATGATAATATTAGGCATGAAAAGGTATAGAACTAAATGTGCTTTATGTGGGTTCATAAAGATGAAGCACAAAGAATATCACTGATATGAGGCATGTTTGAATGACATACTGCAAGGTAGACACCCAAGCTCTAGCTGCACCAGGAGTCTCTGCACAGAGGAAGTAATCTTGTTTCTGGGGTGTGCCGATATCTGAAGGCATAGTTAAGAAGTTTGCAACTGTAGTAAACCAGTTCAGACATAACTTTGATTTAAATTGTCAATAATAACACTTGAGTAAATATTTTCCCCAATTTGCGACAAAATAAAGTAGGAAAATAATGAGGATACAGATACAGCAACCATCATACTTTGGTAGCCCACTAGAAAAAAAAATGAAGAGAAAAGATAAATTAGTAATTATCAAAGCCATGATGAATCAAGCAAAATACTAGATGAAATTTATAATTGACCTTTAAGAATCAAACTTACTGGAAATTCACAGGAGAAACAGTAATATTGCTATTTGCATCAAATATAATAGTTCCTTTGATAGTTGCCTCGTTTCTCCTAATTCTATGTAGAAGTTGCAAAAGGAAGGAGAAAAAAGTATGAGTTATTTCGAATATAGTATAATACATTGAACCAAGCAGGAGAGAAGGAAAAAAAAAGTGTAAATATTGGAAATGTGGTTACTTGTACTCCATTTTCCCTGTTGTTGGGTCCAAAATAACCCATCGCTCATTCCATTTCCTCAACTGTGAAAATCGAAATAGAGAACGTCAGATTATCTAGGATGGAGGCTCTTTGCAACTGGAATGAAGTCTAAGAATAAAAAGATGCAGAAAATAGAAGCTTGATCTTTAAATGTGAGCGTAATACTACATTAGAGCACCATAAAACAATCTGAGAATATTAGGACGTCAACGGCCATACTCATAAACAAAAATTTGCAGACAGCTAAAGCATGAAAATCGGTGTATCTCACATTTCTCGTCCTTGAAATACAAATACCGACCCCCTATTATCTTAATGAGTTTCATGAACATTAGAGTAATTAATATAGTCTTGAAACATTGCTAAAGACAGCCTAATTTCCCCACCAAAAGACATGCTTCATGGGAAAAATATGAAAATCCCATTAGAAATGGAAAATCAACACCAAAAGAGTTATCAAGGTAAGTTTCCTTATCTTGACTATGACAAGCGAACTTCAGCTATTGGAGCCACCCAGGTCAAATAGGAAAGGGGGGAGGAATGAACAGAAAGAAAGAAAATTTCTCTCAAATCTATAGAATACACAAAACTATCCCACTTTGCCAAACAAAATTCACAAGCAATTGCTGGGCAATTTAGACACCGAAAATTCGACGAGACAGATTCAAATGGAAGCACCAAACCCAGCGAAATTCAACAGTAAAACATCAATTCAAAACAACAAGAGAGAAATAGAGAGTTGAAATTCGTGAATTAATGATCGTACTGTTTCAGATCGCTTGAGAAGAGGACCCTGCAACAAATTCCGACCAGAACCAGAGGCCAGCTGCCGCTTGATCTTTTCCAAGCTGTTCCCGGCATCTTCCGGTCTCTGCACCAACAAGAATCATAAAGTCAAATCAAGTTGAGCCTACAAACATCGACCCCAGAAAATCATACACCGAAAAAACGAAGAAACGCACCGGAATTAAGCCATTAGAGGCCATTTTGGATCAAAAAGGGGGCGGCCGAGCTACCAAAGATCGAGCAGTACCCTATCGGGGGGAATTCAACCTGCGATCCTCTGAATTCTTCGATCGAGATTTTCTGCGAACGTTTCTTCTTCTTAGGTTTGCTTCCTGCAGTTTCAGTTGGGACTGTTGGCCATTGAGAGTCAATTTTATTCATGAAATAATAGAATCTTTCCTTTCCCTTTTTCCCTAAAAATTCTGTAATGTTTTACACAAAATAATTTTCCTAAGTTCCACTAATTATTTTCATTGTATAACTTTAACCGCCAATAATTAACATATCTATCTTTTTTTCTCTTATTCATAGTAAATAAAAAATAGAAGCTGATTATTTATTTATTTATTTATTTATTTATTTTGGTACAAATAGACCCATGATAGAGATGTTCATAGGGATGGAGCAGAAATAGAGAAGCTTTTTCAGTCCTTGTTCCCACCTCCTATTTCAATATTCACCCTGCAATATTCTCTATTTATATTTACGACAGAGAAGATTCACAATAGAAAATTTATGAAAATTAGGTCAAAAAAAAAAAAAAATTCTCCTATCTTTTTACATATTTTAAAATATATATTAATTAAAAAAAATTCAATGGATAATTTCTATTTTCAATATAATTTTTATTTCAAAAAATATAAACATGCTAATAAATCCAATCCAATAATATTGTGGGAAAGAACAGTAGAGGGCTAATAGCGACTCATAAATCCAATAATATTAGAAAGGAACAGGAGCATGTTAGTTGAACACGAGGGCTAGCGACTCATAAATCCAATAATATTAGAAAGGAACAGGAGCATGTTAGTTGATGTTAGTTGAACACAACTCTCCACAATGGTATGATATTGTCCACTTTAAGCCTAAGCTCTTATGACTTTGCTTTGGACTTCCCCAAAAGACTTCATACAAATGGAGGTAGTATTATTTGATTATAAACTCATGATCCTTCTCATCCTCTAACATCTCCCCTTAATCGAGGCTCGACTCCTTTGGAGTCTTAGTCATTTTTTACTGCTTCGTTCGTATTGGGAACCACGCCAATAATATTGTTTGAATGGAGCAGGTAGGGTGGAGTTGGAGTTGAAGTTAAACCGATTCGTCACCTTGCTCAAGAACTCAACAAAAATGGTCACAAGCACAAAAAAATGATAGAGACTGAAGAGTGCGTGCAAGGGCAGCAAAGAGATGATGATGATGATGATGATGATTAAAAGGAAAATTCAGAGGGCAGCATGTTGATTTAAAAGAAACACCCATTATTGTGAACCAATTCTTCAACAATGCTGCAATCATACAACTCCTGCAGCAACAAGATTGTAGACTATAAAAAACCATCCTCTCTCGCACATCAGAAAGGGCTAAAATTTCTAAAATATCTCATGACCTCAAATTAAAACATGTAATAAACCCAGTTAATAAGTAGTAGCTGATGTCCTTCCTTCATGGTACCCCCCCTGCTCTACTGGTATCGCTGGGAGAACTCCCTCACAAGCTTGTCCATGAACTGGCATTTCTTGTCAAATCCCCACCCTGGGTTGCTCTGCAAATACAAGTAAGAAGTGTTCACGATCCACAAAAGAATCTCTCAACTACACAAACTCAGTTTTCTTGCACTCCCAAGAACAATGTACTTGGGGGATACAGTATACCAAGCATAGTGTACGAGCATTTCTACGATTTTTTTCTATCTTTTCGAAAACGTAATTCAGAATAAACGTCCTCTATTAAGATGGTTTCACTAACCTGCAAAGAAAGAACTGCACGATTGGTGAACTTCTTTACGGAATTAGGTGCACTTTGTGGAAGTGTTTTTGCAACTCTTTCCAGCTCCCCTTGTTGCTGCTTTGCAGTTACTCTATCTGGTCCACTGTACGAGTCAACTATCTCCTTCAGCAACGGAACCCTCTGCATGGTTTCTTCCACAATTTCCTTGTACATCCAAACCAAAAGGTTAGAACGTCGATATATGGAGCGCATCAATATAAGGAAAAGGCATCATTGATTGTTCAAGAAGGCAAGAATATAAGTACCACACAAGACACAAATATAAATGACCACAGCTAACCAGTCAATAAGGAGAGTAAATAGGGGATATCAGAAGTTTCTGTTTCTCCATCGGACCATGACCACAACTGACCCGCCAATAATGAGAATAAATAGGTGACCTACTAAGGACGACGCCATCGACTAGCACAAGAAGAGGGAATAAAGTCTCCCGCCCAATCTCAGTGGAGGCAAAAATCCACTCCTAGGCTCACCGTTTACCAAAAATGAATAGTTAAGAAACCTAATGCAGTTCCACACCCAAGATCTCCACTTGAACCCAAACATTTCATTCAAGCCTAATTCTCCACCAAAATGCTATAGTAAACCCATCTGGGCCAAGTATACTGTTTTTTTTTTCTTTATTTTAATAATTAACGTCTATGATTAAACTTTTATTTTGATAAATATTTTCAACTATGAATGAATTTTTCATATTTTGTATTAATCTCCTTTCCATGCAAGAGACTCAACAACACTTGTTTCTTTTAAAGCTTGCAATTCTATGGGAACAAAAAAAAAATACTAGAATTACCCTTCCTATCCCACCCTTTGCTTTTTTGCCTCCTCCTACGTTCGTTCTCTCTTCCCAACAACTCCCCAAATTGCACTTCTACTTCAACCTGCTCTACCGTCAAGTACGTACTGAGAAGTCTTGGATGATTCAGGAATCATGCCAGCAGAGTCTTCTCCCAGTTAACGTTGTGTAAGCCACCATTATCTTTCGAGCTTTTCCAAAAGAAGTCTCGAATGAGTTTGGTTGACATGGAAACACATAGGATATTAAGTTCTAGATAGGTGACCAAACCATTCTCTCTTATTTTCCCAAGACCCTTACAGGACTAGGTCAATCCATGATGGTTCGGATTCAAATACTAGTAATATCAAACAGATTGCTTGGAGCTATAGAATCCATGGTAGAGAATAATAACATATCATTCATAAATTTTGGAGATGGTACAAACCAAAAGTATCCTAATCTAAACTACCCAAACACTTGATCCTATCCAACACCTCATGTTCCCTAAACTTAGGGTCTCTAAATAAATTATTGTTGCAATCCTTTAAATCTGACTAGAGCGAGGTAATTTGCACATTGTGAACCAAAATCCAAACTGATTCCTATTCATATTGACACTCCATCCAATACAATAAGAAAAGGATGATTTAAAGAATGAATATTTAACCTAAAAGGAAATGGACCCTAGGAAGTGGGATCCAAACCCAAACAAATAGAACATTGACTAGAAGTGAATCAGTCTAACCTCTTCAAAACCAGACAACCACTCTCCTAACAACAACAAGAGAATGTATCCGATCTACAGTACACCACCCTTATACACATGTCAGACCCATAAACCTAAACAATGCTTTGGTTACTATTTTACCACTTTGTCTACTAAAGTAACATTGTCACGACTCGCATGGTTAAACAGCAGAATGTGATCAAAATACAATACTAACATTAACTAAAGTCGTTGGTCATCTTGAGGAGAGTTAACACCATGCCTCACCATTTCTATTGAACTACTTTCATTTTTCTAAATAAAAGCTGATTTTCCTTTTTCTAGAGTAATAAAAGTAATCAGTAGAAACTACAACCAGAATATTTAATCAACCTGTCTTTCAATCCTTCATTGCGAGTAACCAACCCAAGTTCACATTAGTAGGCAAACTTTTAGACGTTATCACAATATTTATTAATTAAAAAATTGCATAATTAGCCAATTTGGATATGTTTGTTCTTAAAAGCATATTTGCAATGCAGTAAAACGCCCCCCTATAAATATCCCTAAGCAAACTTATTGATGCAATCTCAAAAATGTCATATAAAAAATACCCATATAGAAGTAAAAGCCAAGGAAAACGCAATCAAGTAGAAACAAATAATATAAATAATCTCTATAATTTGTCGCACTTCTGCATCTCTACATGTATAAGATAAATAACATCTATAATAGCAGATCCTGGAAAAACAAAATGTAAATGAAGTATAGTGGATGTTCTCATCAATGCTCAGAACCCACAAAAACAACTCATATAAACACTTCATCAAGTAGAGAAGACCCAAGAACAAAGGAACGAAAACATGGAGACTTCGTGACAGAGAAAGATACCTCCCACTCTTCGTGGCTTCGGATGCCTTCGTATGCCATTAAGAAAGGTTTCATTTTCTCAAGTGCATCCCGAAGAGGAATAGGTGGGTTCTCATCAATATCAGGGTTACTTTCAAAATCTCCCATCAAGTACTCCGGCTCACACTCTATCTGCCATTAAAAAAAAAAAAAAAAAAAATCAACACCATGTGATAATCCGATCTATAAATTCCGCAAGATAAATTGAACAGAGTCAGATTTCTATTAGTTCAACCAAACACACTCAACTTATCACCCTATCACAAACAACAAAAACGGTGCATTTTCAAACCATGCCAAAACAGTTGAGAGCTAATCCTTATAGGCAATTATCTTTATGTCCTCGGGGAAGGAAAACAGATACAAAAATGATACAGGGAGTGCTCACCATATAATTCGTATCCATCGCCTCCACATACCCTTCCTCCAGTGGCGAAGGCAGCACTCTACCACTCATCTCTTCAAACCCTTCAACCAGTTGGTTCATATGTTCAGTCCCAATCCTCTTCGCTAGCTTCTCACCATCTGCATTGTCGCCTAAGTAAAGCCCTGATGCATATCCATCCTCCATATCTTGACCCCTTCCTCTCTGCCCTCTCTCCCCAGTTCTAAATGCTCCCCTTCCTCTCCCTCTGAACCTTCCTCCTCTGCCCCGGAATCCGCCTCTCCCTCTACCTCCACCATCTTCACCATCAGGCCCGCCTCTTGACATCATCCTACCTGTGTTCCTCACAGATTCATCACGGCTTATTCTAGGGCCGCCGCCACTACCCCTTCCAGGCCCATAACCTCCACGGCCACCCGCCTCTTGTCTAGGTCTGAGGTGACGATTCTCCTGCTTTGGTTGAGATTCCGGGATTGGTTGCTTCATGGGCTTTCCTCGTCCACCGCCGGATAACACAGAAAGGAAACTATCAGGCAAATTTCTCTCCCCCGCATCCCCGCCTAACGAACCAGGTCGGGCACTTCCAGCTGAGTCGCCCGCATTATCCTTCGAGAAAAACACAGGTTTCTTACGCTCCGAATCCGACCCGTTCGATGAACGCGATTCAGGAGGGGACCGAATCGGTTGTGAACCATCACCTCTTCCTCGACCAGCAGACGATGACTTAACAGAGGGCGTAAAGGAAGAGAGAGACGGAAGAATTGAGGAGGAAGGACTAGGTTTACCACGGCCATGTCCAAGCCCAGAAGTACCACGAGAATCTACAGATTCATGTTTAGACTCATTTGAATCTTCCTGACCCGGAACTCGAGAAGAGAAATCAAAGGGTCCACCATGAGTGGGAGAGCCACCTCGACCTCGACCTCGGCCATGACCACCTGAAGAAGAAGAAGAAGAAGAAGAAAATGGTACAAAGCCTAGTTTGTTGGCATTGGATAGAAATGAAAGACCTGGAACCTTCCTTCCGATTGATCTACTCATTTATGCTGCGAGAAAATGGGAAGGAACAGATTTGAAGACTGGTTGATGAAGTGAAACGGCGGTGAGCAGAAAAAGGGTTTAAGATCAGGATTTAGCAGCGCCGGTAGTGACATCCGTTTAAAGCTCAGGGGTCTCCTTCGCCAACAAAAAACTCTCCATGTTCGTAATTAGGGCGCTAAAGTGGGGAAAACCATGGTAGTATATAGATTACAAACTACAATTTACACCAACATTTACTACAATTTTGACACACTGATTTAAAAATTTGAGCTTTTTTTTTTCAATACCTTTTCTTCTAAAATTAGGGTTTTTTCCCCACTTCTTTATCAGTTTTTTATTGCAAGTTTAATAGAGAACCATAAATCAATTTAATTTATAAAACTTTTATTTAGTTTAACTCATCTTAATTAAATACCGATTTTCAATCGAATTCATGAAATTTTTATTTATTTAATCAAATAAGTTGATAACTCGACTCGAATAATATGATAACCCGACTCGAATAATATGAGTTGATAGGTTGTAAAGACAAATATTTTCAAATGGTTGAAAATTGTGATCCCCAAATGATCCTTACGTACGAACCGAAGAAAAATGCTCGTTAACTAACATTCTTTAACCTGAAAATGAGAGAGCAACTTGAATCTCTAACTCTCAAAAACGTTGTTGGATTAAATTTATCAAATTTGAAACTATCATCCAATGCTTGAAAGGAATTCATAGTGATCTGAAGTACAGAAAACATAAAGAAAAGAAAAGAATCATCTTACCAAGCATTTATGACTCAATTGTTTGGATAATAATGTTGTTGTTCATGATGGCATGCTACAAACTAATGTGAAAAAAACAGACCAAAATTTCCTCCACCTTACTGCACCAAAGCACTGGTGTTGTACACAAGAAGAGCACCTCCAGCAAGAAGGCCACCCAAGGTCACTGCCCAAATGATCTATAAAAAGTATACGTACCTTCGACCGTTGAACTATGTTTATGTTAATCTCGACGTTTCTCTCTAAATGCACCAAAAACTGTAATGATCTATTAAAACTAACTATTATAAATAGCTAACAATCTTTTGGAACTTGGACGCAGCAGCCAAGCCACTAAGAATGGCCCCTTCAACGTTGGGGCTAACACAAAAATCTCCACAGATGGCCACACGCTTGCTTCCATCCCAAAGGCACTTTTCCTCTCCGGCAATGCTTGCTCCTGGAAAAGCACTTCCCCTGCAAAAAGCCCCCCCTTGTAGTCAGCTCAGGCTATGTTTATCCCGAACTTTGTGCCCTATGAACTACTACATATACCAAACTGTAAGAATCTCACATTTCATAATACGTACAATGCTTGATGCTTATGTCACTATACTAAGTGAAAGTTAACGGTCAAACGGTTGGTTCTCATTCAGATGCTTACCATCTATGAGCTTTCATGAAGAACGGGCGGGGAATGCTAAGCCCAATGCTTTGAAACTCTTGATAGAGTTCTTCAGCCACTTTCTTCAACGTGGCATCTGAAGGTTTCTGAAGACCATATTCGGCAATTACTCTCTCAGCGTACTCCATGGTTGAATGCAAAATCCATCGTTCGCTATTCAAACAAAAACGAAAGTATCGAGCACCAATAAAAAAAATTATGAATTGCTTGACCAGCTAATGCTGATAGTTTTCTTGACAGTAATAAACATACCTAGAAGACGAACGCCCTGGCTTGCTGCTGTCACAGTAAGCCCAGCTTAGAACTTTAGAATTCATTATAGAGAAGCCTTTGACAGGTATCTGGTTATCGAATAAGAACATTAAACGAAGATTGTCTCTGTAACTGTAAGATTGATTCGGTGAAAAATTATTCATAAGGAATTGCATACGACTTTATAAAACGGATATGTGAGATTGAAGTATTACCGAAGTGAGAGGCTGTTCAAATCCAAGCATCAGAGCAAAACATGGAATAGCTGGGATGTTCTGCAGCTTAGTTGCCAAATCTGGGATCAAATTAAGGTCTGCATAATTTTAAAAAGTCAGATGGACCTGATCCATACTCGAGCACGGTTTATCAAAAGCAAAACTTTTTGCTTCTTTGTAGAAGCAATTCCAATAAATTATTTTAATCTTACATGTTAGTAAAATGTCGAACAAAAGAATAAAGAAGAAAAAGGAAAAGGAAAAGAGAAAAAGAGAGAGAAGGGAGGAAGGCGAGAGGAGGAGAAGAAAATTCAAACTAAACACTAAAGTTCCGTAAATAGAAGGGAATCAAATTGAGTCGCTCTTACAATAAAAAAAGAGAACACGAGATACTTGCAACACATTACTAAATGAGATCGAACAAGCAACGTACCAAGAGGAGGCACTCGTCCTGTTACATTGGTAAACCTTGGAGAAACTATGTTTTTGTCTGATGCAACAACACCCTCAAACTGACCAAGACTTTGTCCATTGATGCCTAATAACAACCATGAGTTATCTTTCTCCAACCATTCCATTCTCCCAACACTTACCCCAAACTTGCTCTCCACACCTGAAAAGAAGTCGAAAAATAAGCACCTTCCTAAGCTCATTTGTAACCTGAAATTACATAAATTATAGAGAAAATATAGGTTATATACCAGGTTCATGGCATAACGCTTTGCAAATAGAATTCATGCCCGGAGTACCCACATATCTGCCACTTACTCCTTCCTAAATAGTATTCACTCAGACAAACCGATCCCATAAAAGACATGATATGATAAGAGAGTAAAAAAAAATGCATTAACTATTTGTCCAGTTGCAGCGTTTGTTCGCAATTTTGGATTATATGTGAAACAGTAGCTTTAAGAGAGCACATGACATTTGATATTGAGCACCATTGCTTTTGATCCACAAGTATCAAGAGGTAGTTACTCTCAAGGTAGTCAGAGAAATTAAGTGGGTTTAGTTTAACTAGTATATATGCACACAAAAACCTAGATAAATGTCAGAACAGGAACCAGAACAATGAACTAGCCATGTTATGCTATGCTACATTCCCCATTTATGTGCCGTTGATCGAAGGAGCTGCAAGCACTTAATGGAGAGTAGCAAAATGAAGAACTGTCCATTATGGCACCAAATATTCAACAAGATTTGAACAACAGTGGAGTTCTAACCTGTTCTATGCTGGAAAATTGATTGGAAAAGCAATCAAAAACCCCAAAACTTTCTTTCCATTCAGCACAAATATTTTTTGACTCCCACTCACGAACAAGACTCAATATGTCCGTGGAGCTAACTGTAAAATATGGGGCACCATGGTCGAAAACCAATTCTTTCCCATCTTCTGCAATTTCTCTGTTTCAATGACGAATAGTAAAATTAAGACACAATTTCTGATGTCACAATATTATAATTCTTCTTTAACAAATGGGAAGTAATAACAATTTCAGATAAGCGGATCAAATTTTCTTTTACTCATTATTGTATAGCTCCTATTCATCCATTCTCATGTTTCTCATTTCGTTTCATAAACGCTACGAGCGCTCATTCTTCGAAATTATAAAACAGTTTTCACGAGATCGTGTCGAATTTCAGCAAGAAGCAGAAACCAAATCCCCTTCGGCATTTCGATCTCTTTCAAACAGAAATGCGAATAATCGGAAAGCGTCCAAACAAGAAACGAGGGGAAATTGATCTCACCTCCGTTGGGACATTCTTCCACCAGGCCCTCTGGCAGACTCGAACAAGGTAACCGATACGCCATTTCTGGCCAAGCTCCATGCGCAAGCGGCTCCAGAAACTGCCCCATAAACACATCACAACTTTTCAAAAATCTTCTCGTTCTATGATCGAATTACACATTGTCGCTTACAGAATCAGAAAGCGTGAGAGAGAAAAAAGGTGATGAGTTCCTTACTTCCACTTCCCACGACGGCGACTTTAGACAGAACGGAGCTCATGGCGGCGCTTTAGTGTTCCTCAATGCGACAATTTCGACTTTCCCTCGAAAATTGTTGGCGGTGGTTGCAAACTTGCTACGGACTCTGGAGTTTTGCCATTTGAAGGAGACGACCTTGTGGGTTGCATTAGTCCACGTCTCCAGAAAATGGAATTTTTTATTAACAAAATTCAAGAAAAATATTAAATTAATAAAAATAAGTCAATAATATTTTTTAACTTTTAACAAAATTTAATAATTTATTTTTTTTATAAAAAAAATCGTTATCATTAAATTAGATTTATATGAAAATAGTTGATATTTTATTTTAAAAAATACATTTTAATTCTTAATGATATTTTTAAAAAAATCCTAATTTTCTTTTTAAAAAATTTATTAATACTTATCCAACCTTTTTTTTTAAATAAAAAATATCTAAAACACCTCTAATATTTTAAAAGTAATATTAACACTTTTAATATTTAACTTTTAATATTTATAAATAAAATTCAAAAATTTCCGAACGCCTATCGACACTTTATAGATTATCTCTATTTATAATTTTGCTTTTGAAAATTTATTATTATTATTATTATTTTTTTTTTGAAATATGGTATTAATGATACAATTATTTGTGACGTTTTTTAAAAAATTTAAAAATATTTTTTAAAATTTTAAAAAGTTTAATAATATTAATAAAAAATTTAAAATTTAATTTTTTTATTATTATTATGATAATAAGAGTGATAAAAAAAGTTTAAATGTATTGGGACTGCGTGCGTTGAAATACGTGTTCAAAGCATATGTATTTGGTTTGTTTGATTAATATAATGTCTAATTCATAGAAGAAGAAGAAAATTCTTCCGTTTTTCCTGTTTTCCATTTTCAATGAGTGTGTTAGACTTAATTCGCATCCTTTCACACTGCGATAGAGTACCAATTTGATAAACCGCTCCACGAATGAATCAATTTCACTGATTGGTTGATAGTTGGTACAATTAATGTAGCCATTTGGGGCTTATTTGTGGAAAAGAAAAATGGGTTCAGGGTCAAGATTAAAGCAGCTATGTCGTTTGAATTTTCTAAGGGATGTATGCGTACCTGGATGGAAGAAGCCACATGCCAACACTATGGTTGCTATAAAGAAAAGTCCACGAAGCCCTCTACTCCCGTCTCATCCTTTCATTCTTCCGTGCGATTAGTGTTCAAGTTCCATAGCTCCGAATCCTTCTGTTTCTCTACTCATTTCACCTTCTAAGGTCAGTTTCTCTTATGGGTATCTCTTGATTTCTGTTGTTTTGGGTTCAAATTCTTGTTATCATCATGTTCTGTGCTCTGGTTTGATTGTTGTTTTGTCAGTCTGCAAGCTCTCTCTCTCTCTCTCTCTCTCTCTCTGTTTTCATTTGCTTTTGTTGTTCTTGGAGTTTGGAACGAACTAGGTGAATTGGGTTAGCTGTTGAATCGTTTTCTTTTGCTGGTTTTGAAAGGATCTCGTTGCTTGATCAATCTGCTATGCTGGGTTTACTGAGTTTTCTTTGTTAGATGGCGATGAACTTGAAATTAGAAGTGGATTTTGGGTTCAGGAAACCTATAAATTAGTTGTTTCTCTGGAGTGTTCTTGGTTTGATGATGCTTACCATTATCTTTCATGGCCGCTTCTCGAATCTTATCACCTGTGAGGGAAAATCTGATGATTTCCATTTCTTTTGGTTAGTATTAGTCCAAAAAATTTCACTGAGCCCTAAATATGTAGAAATCTGTACAAGAGTTGCCTTCATGGACGATCACTGCATAGATGATCTTCTTGCTAGAACATAAACAACTTCCTTAGATTCTTTTACAATTTTGTTCTGCCCTTCTAAACCTTGTTTCATTGACAGGTTTCAGTGTCATAAGATTCCTTGAAGTAGCGGAGAATAGCTGCTGTTTTATCATATAGAGATGACTTGCTTCCCTTTTTTGTTCGGTAAGAGGGCGAAATCCCCAACGGGAAGCGTTGGCCACGACGAAGGTAAATTAATCTTAGGATAGCCTCATTATTGTCTGGACATATTTGAAGAGTTTCTTGTCGGAATGTAAGGAAATTCTTACATTCTTCTGATATGGAACAGAACTTTCAGGCATGCACAATGTTAGACTATATACATACAAAGAGCTAAAAGTTGCAACTGAAGATTTCAGCTTAGCGAATAAAATAGGGGAGGGCGGTTTCGGTTCTGTATACAAGGTAGCTGGATATCGCGTTTTGCATGAACTATAATTTTTGTGTTCTAGGCGCAACCGTTCTAAGTTGTATCGTTCCCTTCATTCACCATGATTATAACCTTGAAAACTACTGTTTATGGTCAGGGAAGGCTAAGAAATGGAAAGCTTGCTGCCATAAAGGTTCTTTCGGCTCAATCGAGACAAGGATTGAAGGAATTCTTGGCTGAAACTAAAGTCATCTCTGTGATAGAACATGAAAATCTGGTTCAGCTTTATGGCTGCTGTGTGGAGAATAATCATAGAATTCTTGTCTATAATTACCTTGAGAACAATAGCCTTGCACAAACTCTTCTTGGTACTAACTGAATCCTATTCTTGTTTCTATTTCCTCTCAAGTTCTCTCTCAATGGACGCCAGAGTTGCATTCTCGAGCGTCCCCTTTTCGGGAGGTCACGCTTTAGTTTGTACTGTTAAGTTGCAGTTCGGTTCTCAAGTTATTGTTTCTTTTTTTCAGGGCGAGGTTCCAGTAGTCTCCAGTTTGATTGGCGAAGTAGGTCTCGGATTTGCATTGGAATTGCATGCGGGCTTGCCTTCCTTCATGAGGATGTACAGCCATATATCATTCATAGAGATATCAAAGCAAGTAACATTCTTCTTGACCGTGATCTCACTCCTAAGATTTCAGATTTCGGCCTTGCGAGGCTCGTTCCAGCCAACATGTCTCACATTAGTACCGGAGTGGCAGGAACAATGTAAGCCACTCTATTTCCTTATGAACCTGTTGATTGTGCATACACTTAGCTTTGTGTCGTTTAGAATTAAACCACGATTGGATATTCGAAGAAGGCATTGGGGTTTGTGTTGGTTTGTGTGTGGAATCGTAGCTCTTTTCGGTCGATGGTCGATTATTTGTGTTGTGCAGCTGAATATTTTTGTGTTAATATTGTGTGTTTGCCAACCTTCAACTTACATAGAGACATGAGAACACAGAAACACAACCAAAATTCAGTTTCCTACCTGAGAACAACCTTTTTATCTGCTTGATCTTGTCTCATTTCGCTTGTCTGTCTTTGTTGAGGAAATTCGCGTTTTAACTTCGTTTACGTTCATGCTTGTTTAGTGGTTACCTAGCACCCGAATATGCGATAAGAGGGCAGGTGACGCGAAAATCAGATATTTACAGTTTCGGCGTCCTCCTTGTGGAAATAGTCAGCGGAAGATGCAACAAAAACATGAAGTTACCAATTGGAGAGCAATATCTTCTCGAAACGGTAAGCGCAGGTTTTATTGTTTTAACTTCGCCCAAGACGTTTGGTACTCGAAGTCGTTCATGTTGCAGTTTTGTTTCGATTTAGATCTTAGAATTCATCTTTACAAATCTTTTGATCACTGATCTTTTATTATGGAGAACAAACAGATCACGTTTCACTCAGTGGTTACCAATGTGTTGAACAAATCTATGTTTGGATATTGCAGGCATGGAATCTTTATGAGCAAGGAGAGCTCGTTCTGCTCGTAGATATGTCGTTAAATGGCGACTTCGATGCTGAGGAGGCTTGTAAATATATTAAGATTGGTCTACTTTGCACACAAGACAGTCCGAAGCTCCGCCCATCGATGTCGACTGTGGTAAAGATGCTAATGGGTGAGATGAGCGTCGAAGATAGAAAGATAAGGAAACCGGGGCTGCTTTCGGACCTCATGGATCCAAGAGGAAAGATTCCAGAGGAAAATAAAGGGTCTGATGGTCTGTTCTCTGGATCAAACACCCTTGGAAACTCAACAACGTCATCTGAACCCTCAACTGTTACAACTGCAACCTTCACTGCACGATATGATAGCAACATCTGATGAGCCAATTTGATTTATTCTCTTCTTTAATGACGCTTTGCCAATAAGTATATAAATTGTTTGGTATTTTTTTGAAATTTTTTTTGTAGGAAGAGTTTTTGGAAGGCTTCTGTACTATATTGTCTTGAACTTCCAATCTTGTGGGAGGTCGAGAGCTCCGACCATTAACTAGGTAAAATGTGTTTTGATCGGTTAAGTTATGTTTATGTCAGTTTCCGTCCCGTCCCACTGTTTATTAGAATCATTATTCAAGTAATATGCAATCTTTCTATTCTAATTTGACGACGTGTATGCGTATGTGGATGTCAATGCCTCCCATTCATTTACTTAGTCTCTTATGAACACTCTCTCACTACTAAATGATTTGAATTCATCTTCGTATAGTCGTTCTAGTAACACATGTCTTTTGATACTTCTTCTCGTGTTTAGTTAAAGATAGAGATGATTATTTTAAATTAATTTTAGGTTGGAACAAGAATACACTAATTGTCATAAATTATCAATTCGACGTACTATCTCAAAGATGAATAATTAAATTATGTATCGAGTTCATAAATTAACATGGGTTTTACGTTATTTAACTTTATACATTTGTTTAATGCCAATAAACAATGTAAAACTATAAAAACAAATGGATAAGGTCCAAACTATACAATACTTTTAAATATTAACTATGTAAAACTATAAAAACAAATGGATAAGGTCCAAACTATTCAATACTTTTAAATGTTTGAGCATGTGATGATGAAATTAAAAACTATATATTGATTCCAAAATTTGAACGAGGTGGGTTGGATTTGGTTGTCTTTATTAGAATGGAACCAAATGATATTGATAGATCTATCTAAGCCTCCAGCTCTCGAGCCCTGTTTGATAACTATTTGACTTTTGATTGTTATTTATTTTTTAAAAGCGTTTTTTTTTTCATTCTTGTAAAATAGTTTTGAGAGGAATTTGACATAAAACTCATAATTTAACCTAGTATTTAGTAAAAGCATAATATTGACTAATAATAGAAAGCATTATGAGTTGAAAGAAGTCAATTTTGAGCGATACCTATCATCGAGCTACCGGGTCTAAAACAAGGAGGACATATATGATTGAATATTGTCGTGTTGCTCGTGTTAAACCAATACAATTATAAAAAAAAAAAATTCATATAATAAAGAAATGAAAATTTTAAACTTATACACCGAGCTAAAATTGGTTCCAACAAATATTCTCACTTTGTTATAGTAAGACTTGAACCGTCTTTTAAGTATAATCGAACATTTAACCAAACACATATAATTTGAATACGAGTATAAAAATATAACCCAACTTATAGTAGAATTATAATTTGACTTTTGACACAAGAAAGAATTAAAAAAAATTATAATGTATTTGAATGTTCATAAAATTTTGAAACCATGTAATGAACATTAATATGAAACATTAATTTTGGAGGTATAAGATGAGCAAGAAAACTGAAGTGGTTCCCACAGAATCATTAATGTAAAGGTAAAGCAAGCTCTCCTCCACTTCCGGCTTTATCACCTCCCTCCATCCTTCTCAATTCTTCTCTCTCGTCCGCTTAAGTCCAAAACTCTGCTCCAACCTCTCTTCTTTTTCTAACTTTTCAAAAGGGTACTTTCCTTTTTCATGAGTTTTGTTATGCTTCCAACAAAAAAAGAGAGAAAGGAGGGAAGAGAGAGATAGAATTAGGGTTTCATTTCCCCTTCAGTACCCAGATTAGTTCACTTTGATTCCCTCATTGAAAGCTTTGAGTATAGGGCCCGAATGGTACCCTTTTGCCAGTCGGTGCTCCATTAATCTTTTTCTCGTGTTGGGTTCTTCTCTTTTCTCCTTCTTTCCAATGTGTTTTGTTGGTACTGTTCGTTTGTTCCATTTCTTTTTTGATTTTTGATTTTTGATTTTTGATTTCTTATCCTTGATGGGTTTTGTGTCTTGATTCTCGTGCCCAAAGAGGGGACGTAGATATTCCTCTTTTGAATGCCCTTCTTGGGTTTTTGTTGATTTTTCATGGATGGTTGTATATGGGATCTTTTGATTGTTCCTCTTTTTCTCAGGAAAGTGTTTCTGTTGGCTATCCTTTATTTTTCGTGTGTCGATTTTCTTCCTGGAAACTTACGTGTGAAGCAATTTGCGTTGAACGAACTCAGTGCCCCTTATCGTGATTGAATTTAACTCATTCCATCATTTTTTACGAAGGGTTGCTGCTTACTTTAATGTGTGTTTCTACGTTAAAGAAGTTTCTGGATCCTCTTGCAGCTGGAAACCCGTGAATTAGTGTCTCATGGGCTTCTTTTTTGTGGTAGTCTAAAGGGCAGATCAAGGTTTTGATTCAATTACCATGGCATGCATTTTGGATTTAACTTCCCAATTCTCAGGGGAGACAGTGTTTTTTGGTAGCGTTGAGGGTTATCTATAGCTATAGCAACAGCTTCTCTACAAGACTCTACCTGTGAGTGGTTCATTTTGGTTTGTAGCTGCCATGGAGGATATAGGCCTTTTCAAACAAGGATGGAAATGGTTTCAGTCGCAGAAACACACTTACTCTCGAGCTCAAATTGCGTTTTTTAGTTTCAGAGACAAAGTTGGGATGTTTGTAGAGAGACATTGGCCAATGGTGTGCCGGTGCTGTGCCTGGATGGGTAGTTTACTGCGTTTAGCAGTGCTACAGTGGTGGGACTGCATTAAAAAAGGCTTCAGGTCGCTTATTGGATTAGGCTTTGCTGCACTGCTCCTCATAATGTGGAGTTGCTTTCTTAGTTTAACATCCATGTCCTGCTTGGTTTATGTTCTTCTCAGTATGGTATATACCTCTCTAATTCCTGATAATTATTGTTTCTATTATTCGGGGAGCTTCAGATTTGAGATCTAGAAACTTGCTTGAAATGATAGCTAGAGTTGATAAGTTAAGCTCAAAGGGGTCCAATCAAATTGGGGTTACATTTTGTAGATTAGATTTGAGTTTGTAGAAAACATTACTGTTGAGTTGTTTTGAGGTTTATTGTTCTGTTGCTAATTGAAACGATATGATATTGGTAGAGTGTTTTGTAAACGTTCTTCTTTGACTGTGGGATCTCGGTCTGTTTCCCTTCTGTACTGTGTCGTCCTGTTCTTTGAATGACGACCCTTGTAGTTTATAGTGCAATGGAAGTTTGCGATGATCGATTTATTTTCTTCGTTTAATAATTCGTGAAGTTGCTGCATAAGGTTCCTTCTAAATTAGTTCAATAGTGCAATAGGCTGATGAAATGAAATTATATCTCAATATATTTATAGCTCTTAGTTCACTGTTTCAGGGAGCTGCAGGAGTTGCTGTTCAATACCTGGGTTACACTCCTGGACTTTTTATCGTCGGACTCTTCGCTATTCTAATATTGTGGATGTATGCTAACTTTTGGATTACAGGGACATTATTTATAGTTGGAGGTATGGACTTCTTTCATTGTGAGATTTTAATGTTTCAATAGTATTGTGGTTCGAAGTTGTCTACTCGATCCTTTTCAAGTAGCCAACTTTCGTTGTGGTTCGTGTCTTCTCTGTAGCCATAGTCTGCATCTATCGTTTATTAACGATGGTCCAGTATTCCAATCTGTTTTAGCTCTCCGTAATGCAATAATTTCTTGATGTGGTACATTTATATTGCTCTTGGTGCACGAACCTGTACTCCACTTCAATCAAATTGTTACATTAATCTTGAAGTTCTGTCAATTGATTTGAGCTTTTGTTTATCCTTTGCTTATATATAGGTTATTTGTTCTCTCTTAATCATGCGCGGTTGGTAGTCTTAATGGCAACTGTATATGCTACATATTGTGTTAAAGTTCGAGTTGGATGGCCGGGTGTCTTTCTCTCTATAAATCTTGCATTTTTGTCAAATGATGCATTAAATTATTTGCTCCAATGGTGCGATAAGGCGAGTGAAAGTTCAGATTTTGAAGAGCAGAAACAATCTGAAACAGTATCCGAAGATGAATTCTCGGGAGAGAGTGAGTACTCTATTCCTACCAGTGAGTCCGAGAAGGTGCATTCATGTAAATCATCCACCCCGACTGTCGTGACATCTGTTGTTGATAACCAGAAAGAGGCATCTTGTAGCAAGGTGACCAAAGAGCAGACGGACTCAATTGACGAGATGAAAAGAATATTAAATAGCGGGGACCATTACGAAGCACTGGGATTTCCACGTCACAAGAAGATTGATGTTATAGTTATGAAAAAGGAATACAGAAAAAAGGTGATATGTTTCTCATGTTCACTTTTATGTAATTCACTTATTGGGGTCACTCGGTAACGGCCCAACGGCCCAGGCTCACTGCTAGCAGATATTGTCCTTTTTGGGTTTTTCCTTTCGGGCTTCCCCTCAAAGTTTTTAAAACGCGTCTGATAGGGAGAGGTTTCCACACCCTTATAAAGGGTGTTTCGTTCTCCTCCCCAACCGATGTGGGATCTCACACACTCTCATTAGATATTTCTTATAATGCATAGATTCTTCCTTACTGGGAAACTTCCTCGAGAAAATTCATAGAATCATCTCTAATGGAAATTATACCTATAACACGTTAATGTTTTCTTTCCTTTAGGCTGTGCTTGTGCATCCTGATAAGAATATGGGAAGCCCCTTGGCCAGCGAGTCATTTAAGAAGCTTCAATGTGCATATGAGGTAATTTTCTTTTTATGGAATCAAGTCAAAGTTTCCCCAGAAAAACAACATTTAAGGGGACTTTGAGAACTCTGGTCCTTATCATCTCTGACCCATGTTTGCATGGAAAATTAGGTTCTTTCCGACTCCGTGAAGAAGAGAGACTATGACGAGCAACTGAGAAAGGAGGAATCGAAGACCAGAAGTGTCTGCCAGAGGTCCCAGTCCTATGGGGCTTCACAGCAGGTCGTGCATAATTTTTATATGATCGATACTTACGTTTTATAGTTTGATTTATGTGTATTCTTATCTTTTTGTGTGGCTCTTGAAGCTTGTTTGTTTTTAGTAACTTTTAGTTTACTCTATAAGCAGATGAATTCCGATTATTGCTCAGAGGAGTCGAGACGTATACAGTGCAGTAAATGCGGACATTCCCACATATGGGTCTGCACGAATAGGAATAAGACGAAGGCAAGATGGTGTCAGGTTATTCCCCATTCTCTTTATTTGAATCTACCCCTGTAAGTTTTACCTTTGAGAATAAAATTAGTTTTGATACGTACTTCGATGTCAGGATTGTTGTCAATATCATCAAGCTAAGGATGGAGACGGGTGGGTCGAATATAAAGGTTCTCTAGTCTTTGATAAGCCTCAAAAAGTAGGTTCCTTAACTTGCTTAAGCTCAAGCTTGGTCTCAGGCTTCAAGGATCCCTCATTCTGATCATATGTCTTACTGATTACGAATGAATTTCTTTTTCCTTGTAGATGGATATACCACGTGCGTTCGTTTGTGCCGAGAGCAAGATCTTTGATGTGTCTGAATGGGTGATTTGTCAAGTAAGTGGTTTGTAGTACATAATTATATAGGTAGCTAGAATCATGCTGTGATCTTCAAGAATGTAAGTTGTAGTGTTTACTTTGGTGGAGCAGGGAATGGCTTGCAGGCCCAATACTCATCGCCCAAGCTTCCATGTAAACATGGTTGGTTTAGGGAAGACAACGCAACGATCGAAGTCGAGCAGATTTCCTTGGGAATTGGACGCTGAAATGATGGATGAAGATGAGGAAGAGTTTGAGCTGTGGCTTCAGGAGGCTTTAGCCTCTGGGCTATTCTGTGAAACCTCCTCAAAACGGAGAAAGAGCTGGAGCCCCTTCAAGTTAGGCCACAAAATAGGGAGCAAACAATGGAGAAGAACATCATGCTAGAGCTCCAAACATTGCCTAAACAGCATAGTTCCATGGAGAAATCACTCAAACCAGTTGGAAGATTGCCTAAACTTATTGAAAACACAAAGCTTAGGCAAAGCATAGCCTCTGTTCCTTATCTTCTCACATAAACTCTTGTAACTTTTTGGCCTTACTTCCAAGTAGAGTACCCCAAATCTAACCCATATGTTAGTTGAAATGCATCTGCTGCTGCTGCTGCTGCTTCAGTTTTTTCGACATGAATCCCAATCATCTAGGAGATTTAACGTTGTACACTTCCCAATCTCTTGTACATATCTTGTTTTTTTTTTTAAAAAAAAAAACAATTCTTATTTATATTATTGTTTGCATCTCCTTCAAGGAAATGCCTTTTTATGTTAGGCAGACAATGTTCATTACATTTTTAACATTCAGTAATGTGTTTTTCCTTGATCGAAGATGAAATTTCTTCGTCGTTTTGTCTAGTTTGAAAGGAAAATTTTGATTTTAGGATTTTTTTTTTGGGAATTGGATGGTATTTTATACTTTCACAAGGAGAAAAATGAAGATAGAACAGGTATAAAAGAAATATAATTTTTTTATATTTATATTTGAACATTTATTTATCTTTTTTTTTTTTTTAAGGGGTTTTTATAATTTTTTTGTTACTACCCGAATAAATAGGTATTGATTTGAGAAATTGATACTGCTTAGATGTTTTAAAATATCTTCCCCCACGGTGTACCAGTGTTTCCTCTCTGCACGAAACGAGGTAGGAACGAGCATGGCGTTATCCATTGTCTTATCTCTTCACGGTGCCGGCGCCGGGACCTCGTTTGGCGGCCAGTTTCGGCAACTGGGTCATGATTATTTCGGAGTTTCCGGCAGACCCAGAAAAAGATTTTGGTGCTCATGTTGGAATGGGTCCTCTTTTTCATCCCAAAACTGCATTTGGAAGATACCCTCTTCCAATAACTTCCATTTGAAGTCTATGGAGTCTTCGCCGCTGTTCGCCGTCGGAAAAGAAGCTGAAGATAGCTTTTTATCGGTACTGTTGCTTTGATTTCTTTTGTTTTGAACTTTTCGGAACCAATATGGATCATGTTTTGTTGATGTATTTGGAAGATTGTTGTGTGGTTTTCTGGGTTTTCGTTGAGGGAGAACCTGATTGTTCGAAATGTTACCTTTCCCTTTGATTTCTGGAAGCTGAAGCTACTTGAAATTCAGGGTAGAAGCTTTATCTAAATGAAATTTGTTACCAAACCTAAGCAAAATTTGGATATCAGTTCTTAGGGAAATGTTTGATACTTTTGTGGTTATGATATTGATTGACCCAATCATCCTTTGTGGCAGAATATGAACGAGGATACGGATGATATGTATGATGATTTGTTCAAGAAACATGGGAATGTGGTATTCAAGAGAGATGATCAAAAGCCTCCTACTGCAGAAGTTGATGACGACGCAGAAAGCCTTTCATGTAAGCTTCTCCTGTCATTAGCAAGAACTAGAAATGGACATAAGTTTGCTGTTTATGTTTTGTGTTCATGTCGTGTTTTGGCTGCTAAATACTCTGCTTCATCTTATGAGTATGATGGGTAGTCTTAACTAATTCAATTGAAAAAGAGAGAGAACTCATATTCATCCGGAAGGGATTGAACAAGTCTTTGTAAAATGGCGTCACGGTCACAAGGTTTTTAAAAAGTGTCCACACTCTTATAAAGAATGCTTCGTTCTCCACCCCAATCGACCAATATGGATCTCACAATCCACCCCCTTCGGGGTCCAGCGTCCTTGCTGACACTCGTTCCTTTCTCCAATCTATGTAGGACCCTTCAATCCACCCCCTTTGGAGCCAGCATCCTTGCGCCACACCACCTCGTGTCTCCCCCTTTGGGGCTTAGCCTCCTCGCCGCCACATTGCCAGGTGTCTGGCTTTGATCCCATTTGTAATAGTCCAAACCCACCGCTAGCAAATATTGTCTGCTTTGACTCATTGCATATTGCTATCAGCCTCACAGTTTTAAAATGCATTTGCTAGGGAGAGGTTTCCATACAATTATAAGAAATGTCTCGTTCCTCTCTCCAACCGATGTGGTATCTCACAATCCACCCCCCTTAGGAGCTAGCGTCCTGGCACAGTGCCGGGTATCTGGCTCTTATGCCATTTGTAACGGTTTAAGCCCATCGCTAGCCGATATTGTTCTCTTTGGGCTTTCCCTTTTGGGCTTCCCCTCAAAGTTTTTAAAATGCGTTGCTAAGGAGAGATTTCCATACCGTTTAAAGAATGTTTCATTCTCCTCCCCAACCGATATAGGATCTCACAGAAGGTTGAATCTCATTATCTCAATCTCTCAATAAGTATGAAACAAAAAAAAGCTAGTCATTAGAATGACACAACACTGTCACATTTCCGACTTGTAAGCCCAAATATCCTTTATATATACCTAAATCCACAAGCTCCTACACATGAGTGAACGATCGATACATAATACACACGTACCGTTTGCACGTGCATTGTGATATCAAAACCTCTGTTACATGGAATGGTTGGTGAACTAACAATTCAATACTTATCTCTACAGTTGCTGTATCAATGGCGAAAGTTGCTAGCGACGTAAAGGCTGCAGATATCCGTGTGCTGTTTGTGAAACCTCTAGTTTATTGGACCCGATTTTTCATTATTGCAACGGCATTTTCTCGACCTCAGATCGATGCCATCGGGTACTATTTTTTTGGTTTCTTGTTCTCTGATTGCCTCTACATATGAAGGTATTGCTTAAACTCACTATTCAATTGTATTTTGTAATGCAGATCTCGGATAAGAGATCTTGCTGAGAAGAAGTATGGAAGAAGTCCTTCTGGTGACGTGAAGCCAAATTCCTGGACATTATTGGACTTTGGTATGCACTATTTTCATTTGAATTTGTTTACTTAAACGAGGAAGATCAAGAACATAGAGTTCTTCGTGTATTTGAGTTCACGGGTGAATAATCAAACCTCTAATCTTTTACTTATGAACGTAGTGCCTTGACTAGTTAAACTATGTTGAGATTTGATAGCTTCATAACCTCTTCTTAACTATAGCATGAATCGACCGATCAAATTGTTCCCTTGTTGGTTGTTTTTGTTCTCAGGAGATGTGGTTATCCATATATTTCTACCTCAGCAAAGGGCATTCTACAACTTGGAAGAGTTTTACGGCAATGCAACTCCTGTGGAGCTACCATTCGAAAACCAACAGCCGTTTTGAAATGAAAACCGCTCCCGATGTGTTCCCGAGCAGCTGATGCTGAATGAGATGCAGTTTCTGGCAGATTGCTTCTGTTTGTTGTGTCCTCTCATCAAAACAGCTACCATGCGAAGTGTTGCAGAAGCAGCTGCATGAATTGGGAGTTCAAACTTCTGACTGCTTGAGGTTGAAGACAGTGTCACTTGGCAGATGGTGGTGTTATGAAAGCCCTATCCCAATGTTTCTCCTGTCCCTCATAACTTTGATTGATTGAAAATCACTTTAAAGTTGCTTTATGATACTTCGATATTTGTTTAAATCAACCGGACAAACTTATGATTTAGATCATTTTAAGAACATGTACCTAACAATATTTTTTTTTTAAGTAAAACCGTTGTTAGAAAAAAATAAATAAAATTATCAACATATTGTGCCCTCAATCATTTAGAAATCTCTGTAAATATAAAATTTAAACTCATCCAATAATTAGGGAAGAACATAAAAAATATGAAAATTACATTAATGTCATGTAATTTTTGATCGAATACATGTTGAATTGTGGTAATTTTCTATTTGAATAAGCAATTGCACCACAAATGACTTGATATTGACTACATGATGCACACAATTTAAATAAGAAAATGGATCGATGAAATTAGTATTACAGGCTTAATTTTTAAAAAGTAAGAGTAAAAAACCAAATAGTTATTAAACCAAAGACCAATCGGTAGAATGTTTAGCTCTTACAAAGATCCTAACTCGCAGCTTCAGCATCAAAACAACGCTCTATTTCCTTCCACACATTGACATTCAGAAGGGAAGTTTTCATCAAACCAGTCTCCTCAATGATCTTTTTAAAATTCTTCATTCCCTTAGTATGCGTTCTAGTATGATGACGCTCTAGACCCAATGAGTGACATTAAAATCACCTCCAGCACACCATGGATCTTTGTAATAGTAAGAAAGTGAAAAGCTATCAAGGGCTTGCAGAGAATCAATAAGTAAGTTGAACTCAATATAAGAATCAATCTACGGTAGGTAGTCTGCATCAATATGCAGATCAATTACAAATATTATGGATAGACAGTTTTACCAGAGAGAATAGCAGCTACGAAGGTTTCGAATAAAATTTGATCACAATGAATGATAGATAGCTATGAATGAAGGCTTCAACGATTGAGTTGGAGTCTAGTTCTAATCAGATTTTTCATGTACCATGTTGCAAGTTTGAATTATCTTGCTACTTTTCCATACAATTTTAAAGAGGTCTTGAAACTAAGCAAAAACTTACTAATGTAAATTTGATGAAACTAAGCACAAACTTACTAATGCAAAAATCTAAAATACCTAACATGAAAAAGGCTTAACAGGACAAAACACACATAAAAATTATAAAATGGAAAGCTAGAATTTAGGAGTAAGTGATTGTTTTTGCCTTGTCGAAGTAACACACCACAATATTACACAAGGGAAATTTCATATGACACCAATCTGAAAGCTTATGAAACTCACTTTTCTTGCCTTAACGCTAAGTTAAACATATGTCTTTGAAAACTCAATGCTAATGAATACTAATAAAACTCAAATTCTCCAAAATCATAAGCTTGGAGTGTATGTCCTCACCTAATAATTTCTAGGTATTAAAAGGAAATTTCTTAGCTCCATTTGTGTTAGTCCACTAATCGTAACCCTTTTAGTATTAAGAACTAGCTTGTGCCTTGCCTAAGGGATGCTTGTTCTTAGTTATGTCTTTTCAAGTTCTTTGAGGATCTTTTTGTGGGTTTGTCCTTCTTCGGCTTGTTCTTATAATCGTCCTTGCGTCCTTTCGTCCTTAACTTATGTCTTGAGGCCATGCACTTATTCCAACATTTGCTCCTTAGGACTATCTTATTAACATCCTTTGTTAACTGACACTCAGTTAACAAAGTTCCAAGTTCTTTGAGGATCTTTTTATGGGTTTGCCTAAGGGATCCTTGTTCTTATAATCGTCCTTTCGTCCTTAAGTTATGTCTTAATCTTTTTGTGAACTGACAGACACTCAGTTAGGAGTTAGGGTGTGCTGCACAAATGTGTGGTCTTAAATCATGATTCCTTGGTTAAAAAAACTGGATTGGAGTTCCTTTTTTAATAGTCTTTTCCCAGCAACGGGATCTTGTGATATTTGTGTTCTTGAGGATGAAACTTCATTGACATATTGAGGATATAACCATGTCTAGATGGAATAGTTGGAATCCTATGGACTGAACCAGTTTTCAACTCTACTCTCTATGCTGTAGTAAGCAAGCTTGTGGAATACAAGGAAGATGTACCCTAAAAAGCCTCTCAGTTTCGTTTCTAAACATGTTAGTTGAGTAGTTAAGAAATCTGGGTTTAAAAACCTCAATAGTCACGAAACCTAAGAATTAGTAGCATTGCCAGACATGTTTCAAACAATATTTTGTGATCTCTTACTACGTGCAGTCAAATGCTGACATGATCCAAACAGAGGTAACATCTAAAGAAGCTAAAGCTACAATACACAATACACAACTTCACAGCCAACAATAAATAAAATAAAATAAAATAAAATAAAAACTTCAAAACAAGAATTACTTCACACCCTTGGGCTTGGAAATCATACCAGCATTCCTAGCATATGCGAAAATCCAACCGGCCTCAATGACAAGACCAACTGCCTTGTTCTTCCCCTCTCTGTTTTCGGAACAAATCTCAATGACATAAGAGTTCGTCGTCCTGCTCTCTTCTTCTGCCAACACATAAATTTGAATATCAGATTTGTCCATTGGCTCCTCACACAAACAAGAGACAGAAGATGACGGGGAATGAAACGAAGAGTCCAAGATAATAATCAACGTTACCATGGGAGCAATGAACCTACTAAAAACGCCTTAATCCTCCATAATCGAAACTACGAAAAAATACAAAAGGTGTCGATAAAAACGAACAATCCTTTGATTAACCTCTGGAGTTCTCCAATGAACCCTAAATCGGAATAGCCGGCCGTAGCCTTAAAATTTCAAACCGAGAACAGAATAGTGAAGAGCGAACTAGGCTGAATGAAGTTACATTACCTCTATTTTTCATTACCGAGACGAGGCGTCTGCTCTCTCTCTCCCTCCGATTGCCTGGTAATGATCTAGCGATTTCGGAGGTCGTTGATGGAGCGCTCTGTTTCTAGCGTGAGAATGTGCTGAAGAAGAGAGTGAATGCGGGGGGAGAAATATATACGGTCCGTGTAACATCCGCGGCGGTCGAGACAGCTGGCTCGGACCGTGGAAAACCGTCGACGATGCGAACGGCTAAGTAATTTAACTGATTAATTAATGTTCTCTTTTTTCCTTTTTTCGTTCAATTAATTTCATTACTTGATTTTTATTTCTTCCCTAGTTTTAGGGATTTTTCAGATTTTATTAACAATATTTTGTTTAATTTAAAAAACGAAAGCAATAAATTTCATAAAAATTATAAAACTTTGTAATTGGATTATAGTTTATTTAATGTTATTCTTCGAACAAATGTGCAAATCTTAATAATAAGCGGATTTGTAGAGAACGTACCATGAAAAAATATAAAATTTACCGTAGCCTATGAGCTCGAGTCTAGTAATGATTTATTGAATTTATACCTTAATAATAGTAAAAAGAGTCCCCTTAATATTTACGGTAGTCAAATAAGGTAAAAATAATTTTTAAGTAAGAAAAGACGGAATGTGAGCATGTTTTTAAAATTTATAGAGATTTTTAATGGCGTGTCAAATTCAATGTATAAAATTAATAATAAAAAGTTTGTGTTTAAAATATTTATGTTAAATAATAATAATAATAACCGCTCTAAATTTTTTATTTATTTAAACATAAATAGAAATATGTTAAAATATTTAATAAAAAGGAGAGGTACATGATTTATTATTAAACATTTTAAGGATTTTTCTAATGTTTATAAAATGTAAAAAGTAACTTTTTTTAAAAAAATATTTTTTAGAAAGAACAATTGTGAAAGTTTTGAATATTTTTTTTAGAATTTAGCAAAATAAATAAATAAATAAAAAGGAAATAGCGCGCCATTGGCATTTTGGCAGCATCTGCAAAAAAATAAAAATAAAATAGAAAATAAAAAAAAGAGAGATTTTCCTTTCCCAATATAAATTGGGAGTTTTGCTGTACGGTTGAACCACGGTCCTCTTGCTAAAAGACCAACTCATCATTATCTCTCTCTCTCTCCTCCAGATCTCGCCGGATATTCCGCCGATGTGATTTACATATTAACGTTGACCTTCTCCGGTGACCCCCTCTTCCCTATTACTGTATTCCTCATCTTCTCCTTCGCATGATCGCCGCTGCTATCCATGGCTTCCGCATGCGTTAACAACATCGGAATGTCGCCGGAGAATTTCCTCGATTGTTCTTCTGCTCCTTGCCATTCTTACGGCTGGCTCAGCCCTCGCATCTCCTTCAGCCGCGACGACTCCCCGCCTTCTACTAACCTCGCCGGACTTATAACTAAGCCTGCCGCTGACCCGGCTGGAGAGTCTGAGATTCGAGATTCGGATCCTGAACTAGTGCCGGTCAGTGAGTTCGAGTTCCGCCTTCAAGATCCCGTCGCCTTGATGCTCCCGGCGGATGAGCTGTTTCTGAATGGAAAACTCGTGCCATTTCGGGTCTCGACTGTTAAACCCTCGGTCAACGTTTTGAAGTCGATGAGGTGCGTTTCGTCGCCGGAGACTGTGGCTCAGTCCCGCCGGGAAGTTGAGGCTGAATGCAATACGGATCCATATCTGTTCTCTCCCAAGGCGCCGAGATGTTCCAGTCGATGGAGAGAGCTTTTAGGGCTCAAGAAACTGTACCAGAGCAGCAGCAATGGCAGCGCCAAAACCGAAAATCACAAAACGACGTCGCCGTCTTACGCCTCAGAAGCCAATTCTAAGGCGCTGAGGTATTTACTTCACCGACGTTCGAAATCGTCGTTATCGTCTTCGTTCGATTCGTCACTGAGCCTTCCATTGTTGAAGGACTCCGATAGTGAGTCTGTTTCGCTATCTTCTTCCCGCGTATCTCTTTCCTCGTCTTCCTCAGGTCACGAACTCGAAGATCTTCACAGACTCCCGCTGGATTGGGAAAATAAGCCAAACACGAATCCGATTTCTCTCCATCGGAACCCTAACAATAGCAATCCACCGCGAATGAGACAGGTGAAACCTCGGCCTAAATCGGAGATGAATCCAAGATCAACAATGGATCATCATCCGTCGGCAACGAGAGTAGGTAGAAGCCCAATGCGGCCTGCGCCGGGAGAATCCACTAGATTAGCGATCCGAGGAGTATCCGTAGACAGTCCACGAATTAACTCCTGTGGTAAAATCGTGTTCCACAACTTGGAGAGAAGCTCGAGCAGTCCAAGCAGCTTCAATGGCGGACCAAAACTGAAGAACAGAGGAACGGAAAGGTCATATTCAGCGAACGTGAGAATAACTCCAGTCCTTAACGTTCCAGTTTGTTCTTCCCTGAGAGGATCCTCAAAATCCGTCTCTGTGTTCGGATTCAGTCAACTATTCTCCAGTACCGGCACCAGCGGAAGCAGTAGAAGCTACCAGAGTAGTAGCAGTAGTAGTAGCACTAACCGGACAACGACAAGGCGGATCATCGAAACAGACGGCGGAGGAAAACTCCATTAACGACAGTTAGAAGAAGAAAACAGAATTCGGGTAACACTAACAAGACCTCTTTCATTATTCGATCGCTTCACTCATCCGTTAGAAGACAAATTCAATCGCCAATTCATAACACCAAAAAGAAAATTAAAAATCCTCGTGTAAGTATGCGGAGAAATCTTGTTCTTTCTGCTCATCTTTTTCTTCTATTTCTCATCATTTCGAAAGCTGTGTTGCGTTTCATCAATGGCATCCAAAAGGAATTTTGTTTTTTCGCTGTTCCATTCAAAAGGAAGCGTTTGATGAGCACGCGCCGAGGAGAGAGCGTTAAGTAGAGAACTCTGTGGGTATTTGTTGGAAGGCTTTTTTGGTAATGATGTGCGACATACTTGTTATCTAAACCCTGTCGTTTTCAAGGATCTCTCCCTCTCATATACATTATTTTATTTTATTAATAATAATAATAAAAAAAACCATAAGCTTATTTTATAATATTAATTATATGTATTTTTAATTAAATAATAATTTCGTCCTTTTCTTGATCGTTGTCCGTTGTGATGTTTGGGAAAAGATGCCAATATTCCAACAGTTGTCCTTTTTGGTAATTTACAGCGTATTATAATATTAGTTTATAATTTAAATCTTTTTATTTTTCTTTTTTGATCTTTGAAGTTTCCAAAGGGTCTTTCTAATTTCATATTTTTTACTGACTCATGGGCCTTGGTTAAAACATTAATTAAGATCATGATTATTTATAAAAATATATCTGTCAATATATATATATTATCAAATAATGTAATTGTAACATGGGTCACACAGGTATGTGATAATATTATATATATGTAGTGGATAAGTGAAGGGAATTTATGGTATTTTTTAAGGACATGATATCTCATAAAACTGACATTTAATTTGGAAGCTAACGGTCCAGATTCAGTATGTTGGTTTGGGTTAATATATGATTTATTTTTTTATTAGGCTTGATTATGGTGTTTATTATTCTATAAACATATAATTGTAATAAAATGTTTAAACTTTATACGGCGATCTGCAGTGAATATTATTAATTGAGTGATTAGGTGATATTAAAAATAATAGATAAATAAAGAGAGTGAAAAAAATTAGACAAAATAAAGTGGGATGAGTATGATATCGTATTTCTTGAGCAATGCACAAATCTTGTTTTATAGGCCCTCATATCTTATTTTTGTCTAATTCTCCACTTTCTTGTTATTATTATTTTATTTATGAGTTTTAGAATAAAGTTTAAATTTATTTTTTTAAAAATATATATATATATATATATTATATAGTTTCTATATTCAATTTCTGTACTATGAACTATAACAAATTTAATTATTATATAAGAACAAAACTGATCTTTAAATATGTTTTTAGTTTACTCTATTTGTGATCTTGTACTTGAATTAAAATGTTTTACAATAAATTTTATTTATTTTATAAATTTTTTATAAATGGTTGACTTAACCAGGAGAATTGTCTATTTATTATTAATTATGTTTTTGAAGAAAATATTTATTTGCAAATTGATAAAACCGAATTTTAGAGAGAACCACCCTGATTAATGCCCAATTCCCTTTTTTGGGTTTCGAGTTTCGACTCAAAGGATTATTAGTGGACAATATCATACAATTGTGGAGATCCATGATTTATAACGGACTTACACATAAAGATCATATTTCTAAATTTTCATAAGGTCTCCCAGGTCAATGTAACTTTTTTTTAAACATATTTTTGTTTCGTCCTCGATCAAAAGCGATCAAAAGTAAGTATCTCGATTCATATCAAAATTTTGAAGATATTTTATAGATTTAAGAGAAAAAGAGATGAGAAATTTAAATATATCAAAATTGTTAATACTTTTCATTAAAATAAAAATACACGGAACATTTATTGGATCATATTCCGGTTCCAATAAAAAAAAAAAAAAACGCGTACTAGACAAATATACAATATATTTCATCCAACAATTCCATCAGAAATATTTTCTAAAGCACCAGGGTTAATTTTGCGAGTATTATCCTTAATCGTACCTTCTTTAAATTTACCAACACCCTCATCGGTTCCTGCCTTGCTTTCACTTTCTATGATATCCTTGTATTTCATATCAATTTTTTCAACAGCATTTATGACAACGGATTCGCCTCCTCCTCCCCCTCTACATTGATTGATTGCATTACACCCTCTTTCATATGAGTTGGCTTCATGCATCTTACAAAGATTGGGATGTTTATGGCTACATCCAGGGCTAACATCAGCTTTTATAGCATCGTAGTCGATGACATTTGCATTTACATTTGTAATCCCGACCATATCAATACAAATGAAAAGAGCACAAAAAAAAACGAGCATGTTTCGTTTGGAGATGGCCATTAAAACTTAATACTTGAAATAGTTTGATATAAATGACTTTCGACCCATAATATTTATACTTGTTAGCGGTATTTTTAGTATGTCTATTTATTACCAAAAAAAAAAAGAAAGTTTTGAACCTATGGTTAATATTTGCCTACTATTTGGATCCTAACTCATATTTAGCTAAAACAATATTGAATTAGTCGTGAAGTTCAAGAGAAAAAAAAAAAAAAAAAAAAAAAAATTCAAATATGTCTTTTATTTATGAATACGCCTCATAAGTAGAAATTATATTAAAATCAGAAATTATTTATTAAAAAATATTTGAAATAAATATATATTATATATTATATATATATATATATATATATATATATACCGAGAAATTTCTTTTTTATAGACTTAATTTTAAAATAAATAAATAAAATAACTCGAATGACTAAGTTAAAATAATGTCATGAATTAGTTGTATACTTGTAATATTCCTCTTAATTATCTAATATAAGTTATGTTCGAAAATATTATGTATAATATTAAACTCGATTATTTTTTATTAATAATATTGAAGAAAAAAAGAAAAAAAGAGAATTGAGAATATTATTATTTTATTATTTTTAGAAAGGGTGTGTTTGGGTGGATGTTTTTATGTTCTTCAGTTTTACATGTGTTTGTCACGTGATTCCTTTCTACCCACTCTCTTGTCTTTTTTTAGTCCCAATTGATTTTTACCGCACTCCAAAGCTGGTCAATTGTATATAAAAGCTGGTAAAAAATCACGGACCTTGGTACAATTCAAATATTAATATATTATATCATCCCATTAAAATATTAAAATTTTGACTTTACTCTTATTGAATGTGAAAAAAATTAACTACTTCTTTGTAAAATATCATGTAACATGGTTTTGGTCTCCATGTATACGCACACGGGCTCCCATACAAACTCGTATAATATGCATGAGATCTTCGTAGTTTAAAATGAAGACATATATATATATATATATATATGATACTAGTCACATTTTCATTTCTATACGTAACATAATTATTTCATGTATTTTCATAATGTAAGGCATAACGTGTCAACATGATATTTCATAACATAATGTAAGGCATAACGTGTCAGCAGTAAAGTCACTTATTTGTTTAGTGAGGCCAAAGTTACTAAAAATTTAAGTTTATTTACCGTTTGATTTTGATGGTCTTGTCGTCAAGTCAAATATTGAAGTTATATATTGAGCAATTTTCATTCATTTTGATGGTCTTGTCAAGTCAAATATTGAAGTTATATATTGAGCAATTTTCATTCATTTTGATGGTCTTGTCGTAAGTCAAATATTGAAGTTATATATTGAGCAATTTTCATTCATTTTGATGGTCTTGTCAAGTCAAATATTGAAGTTATATATTGAGCAATTTTCATTCATTTTGATGGTCTTGTCGTAAGTCAAATATTGAAGTTATATATTGAGTAATTTTCATTCATTTTGATGGTCTTGTCGTCAAGTCAAATATTGAAGTTATATATAATGAAAAAAAATCAAAATTAAATGAAATTATTTTTTTGGAAATTTTGGAAATAAAAGGAAGAAAATAAAAAGAACAATATTTGTGTTAAATAATTAAAATAAAAAATTATTAATCCCCCAAATAAATACAAAATAAGCCACAAGGAGGCCTATACTTTTGGTTGTAATTTGGGCAACCCGACTCGGAGCGGAGGAGGCAGTGGTGGTAGCCTCGGGGGCAGGGGACGCGTGGTGGTGGGCGTGTGGGGCAAGATGAGCACCACCCTCCTTGTCAAACACCAGCTCGTTTTCGGCATTGAAATTAGAGGAATCAAAGGCATGAACCTTTGGAATCCCAGAATGGGGATTGACCCCAGGCCCAACTTGCCAGACTTGGTTCAGCGACTTGGCCTTCTCTGGAACCTTTACAGTAGCAAAGATGGTGAACTGCTCCTGGGAGCATTCGGCGGCGACGTCCCAAACAGGGAAAGAAAGGGAGTGGGAAGGGAGGACAACAGAGTAGGAGGAGATGTTGAAGGTACGGACAGCAGGGGTGCCTCCAGATTGGGAGGCAATCAGGGCTTGGGCTCCGATCATGCCGGTGTGGGTGGGGTTAACAGCCCAGGCAACCCATCCCTCCTCGTGCGGCGGCGTGGCAATGAAGGCGATGGAAAGAGATGAATTTTTGGGGTCGTGGGTCCAGTGGAGAAAGGCGCCGAGCTCGGGGAGATCCTCGCAGTGGGCGAAGGATCTTTTAGGGAAGGTTTGGGAAGAACAAGTGAGGGATTGGGCCTGCGAGATGAGCGATCCAATTAGGCAAACACTGAGAAGGGCATTGCCTAAGGACGCCATTTGCAGGGGAATTTTGAGGAAATTATGAGAGTTTCTGTGGGAGACAGGGAATTGGGGAACAGGGTTTATAATCATTCATCTTATCTTATCAACGGATTACAAAACAAGTTTTTGTAGGGCTAAATATTAGGAGGGGGAGTTGTAACATACCTATAAATTAACCTTTTTTGTTCTTTCTTTCCTTTTTTTAAGGTTTCAATGTTTGAGGGATTGTACAAAAATACCTCCCAATTCATATTTTTAAATTTAGGGTTTATATTCCACGTTTTCTCTTAAAATTCGCCCTCTATCATCCTAAAGTTTTCCGTGAACTAAACAACATGTCTAACTCACCTCCAAATGATCCTAAAGTCGATCCTTAATTTGTTTTTAGAAATAGTATGTGAGATTGTATATGGGTTAGAGACGATACGTAATCGATTAAAGCAGATAATATCGGGTTGTTACAAATGATGGTATCAGAGTAAGAAGACACTGTGCAGTGTGCAAGCAAAAACGTTGGGCCTTGAGATCTTATATCGATTGGAGAAGGAAACTAAACATTCCTTATAAATAAGGGTATGAAAACCTCTCCCTAACATGCATTTTAAAACCGTGAGATGGACGGCGATATTTTAAAACCGTGAGATGGACGGCGATATGTAACGAGCCAAAGCGGACAATATCTGCGATATCAGAGCCAGACACCAAGCAGTGTGCCAGTGAAGATATTGGGCCTCCAAGGGGGTGGATTGTGAAATCATACATAGAGGAGAACTGTGCCAGTGAAGATATTGGGCCTCCAAGGGAGTGGATTGTGAAATCATACATAGAGGAGAACGATGTAATGATATCAGAGCCACACACCAAATAGTGTGTCAATGAAGATGTTGGGCCTTGAAGATGATGGGCCTTCAAGGGGGTGGACAGTGAGATCATACATAGAGGGAAACGAAGCATCCCGTGTGGATACCTCTCCCTCTTCCTAACAGACGCGTTTTAACACCGTTAGACTGATGATAATACGTAATAGGTCGCCTCAACAACGAAGTTCCAAAGGTAATAACTAAAACCCATTTTGGAAAAATGAAATCATGGACAATAAACAAATAAAACATCCAAACCAAAGGGTTTATAATTATTAAACTTGAGTACACAACCACAAAAGTTTTGCTTTTGCACAAACAGTTTATACAATCGTTCATGACACACTCTTCACAAATGATTCATTAAAACCAATGAGTGTATGAAAACAATTCAGCATCGCCCAGAGAAGGCAGAGATCTCAAGTTGCTTGGAGGGATCCGGCATGGGAGCACTGTATCTACCGAACAGCTTGTAAGAAGACAGAATGGAAATGAAAGCATAGAAAGCAACCACAACGAAGGTGATCACCACCGAGGCCGTGGCTTTGCTGCAGAACTTCCCAAACGACCCACAGGCCGCACTCCATGTTATTTCAGTGTCCCCATTGTAGGCCAAGTACAGCACCTCCGTCGACACCGTCCCCGCCGCCAGGGTTATGTAGGTCAGCAGCTATGGAGATGCGAGGTAAACAATCAATTACATTTCATTCATCTCAATTATTATCTCCTTTTCTGTTAATATGAATACAAACCCAACCTGATCCAGGAAGAACAGAGTCCAAGCCTTAGACATGGTAGAAGGTCGAGACATGGCCGCCACCACCGCCGACAGGAACGAGTACCCAGCACATATTCCATTAACATGCACCAAAAACCTACATTTACTTATCAACATTATTAAATCCACCACTAGCAGATATTCTCAAAATTTATAAAACACAATTAGTAGGAGAGATTTCCACGCCCTTATAAATAATTTACTGACATGAGATGTCACTGTTGAGGATTATTGGGAGTGAGTCACACATTGGTTAATTTAGTGGAAGATCATGGGTTTACAAGTGAGGAATACTATCTCCATTGGTACGAGGACTTTCGGGAAGCCCAAAGCAAAGCAATGAGAGCTTATGCTCAAAGTGGACAATATCATACCATTGTGGAGAGTCGTGATTCCTAATGGTCACACTATTGATCCTCCTCTTAAATAGTGTGATGTCCCACATTGGTTGGGGAGGAGAACAAATCACCCTTTATAAGGGTGTGAAAACCTTCCCCTAGCAGACGCGTTTTAAAGCCTTGAGGGGAAGCCCGAAAGGAAAAGCCCAAAGAGGACAATATCTGCTAGCGGTGGATCTGGGTCGTTACAAATGGTATCAGAGCCAGTCACCGGACGATGTGCCGGCCTTCTCGCTGTTCCCCGAAGTGGGGTAGACACGAGGCGGTGTGCCAGTAAAGACGCTGGGCCCCAAAGGGGGGTGGATTTGGGGGCAGTCCCACATCGATTGGATAAAGGAACGAGTGCCAGCGAGGACGCTGGGCCCCGAAGGGGGGTGGATTGTGATGTCCCACATTGGTTGGGGAGGAGAACAAAAAGCCTTGAGGGGAAGCCCGAAAGGAAAAGCCCAAAGAGGACAATATCTGCTAGGTGGAGCCTTGAGGGGAAGCCCGAAAGGAAAAGCCCAAAGAGGACAATATCTACTAGGTGGAGCCTTGAGAAGAGGAAATATCTGCTAGGTGGAGCCTTGAGGGGAAGCCCGAAAGGAAAAGCCCAAAGAGGACAAAGGACAATATCTGCTAGGTGGAGCCTTGAGGGGAAGCCCGAAAGGAAAAGGAAAAGCCCAAAGAGGACAAAGGACAATATCTACTAGGTGGAGCCTTGAGAAGAGGACAATATCTGCTAGGTGGAGCCTTGAGGGGAAGCCCGAAAGGAAAAGCCCAAAGAGGACAAAGGACAATATCTGCTAGGTGGAGCCTTGAGAAGAGGACAATAAGCCCAAAGAGGACAAAGGACAATATCTGCTAGGTGGAGCCTTGAGAAGAGGACAATATCTGCTAGGTGGAGCCTTGAGGGGAAGCCCGAAAGGAAAAGCCCAAAGAGGACAATATCTGCTAGTATCATCTATTTGCTTAAATAGTCATCTATCTGTTTAGTATCATCTAAACCAACTCCTTTTCTCGAGAGCATATTAGTAATCTAACAAAACCTACATCTTTAAGGCTCGCAACAATTTATCTCTTCAAATACTCGAAAATTCTATAACAGACATTACTCTGATACTACTGGTTAGATATAATAGACCTCTCCAGCTATCTGTTTAGTATCATCTAAACCAACTCCTTTTCTCGAGAGCATATTAGTAATCTAACAAAACCTACATCTTTAAGGCTCGCAACAATTTATCTCTTCAAATACTCGAAAATTCTATAACAGACATTACTCTGATACTACTGGTTAGATATAATAGACCTCTCCAGACTAATATAATATTGTCCATTTTAAGCGTACAAGCTAAAAACCAAATCATTAATCAAAATTTTCAAAAACCCATTTGAGATCCGACAAAATTTCATAGAAAAAAGACAAAGAAAACTCCATAGATTAAAAAAATGACGAAAAGGGGTTTCCATACTTGAAAGCTCCAAGGTCGGAGTAAGCAACAGAGCCATAGTCATCGGTCTGGGAGTTCTTGAGCATCACGATAAGCGCCGCCACGCAGAGCCCCATCGACGCAAGGCGGAGCAACGTGTCCGCCACCCGCATGCCACTACTGCTAAGGGCTTCATCGACAACAGCCGACGAGCTGGCCGCCGCAGCAGCTCCACCATTAGTGCTGTATTTGTCGTCCATATGGAGAGATTGGAAGGTGAGGGTTTGGGTTTGTAATGTGGTTGGTCCAATTATAAGGCTCATCATCTGCGGTTGATTTATGGTCCATTAATGGTGGTGGTTGAGTTGCAGTGGGAGGTAGCATTGAAGGAGCTTGCTTAGCTTTCCTGAATCGCTATTAATGGGAAATGAATTGAGACCACACGCATTTCTATGTGAATTTTTATCCTCAAGATGTGTATGTGTGAACCCAATTATGTGTACACGTTTCTACACTGTTCATTCAATTACAGGAACCAAAAGTTGGTAATATCACTACTTCTACTTCAGCTATATATCGCATTCTTGTCTATAATAGGATCCATTATTTAAATTTGGAATCGTGTCTGGTTTTGAAACGGGATTTAGAATTTGGATTCAACACGTAATGGTCGTGTCATTGATACGACTACGTTACCTAATTATCTTTGAGTTTATTATCATTGAGTTAACTTTTATTTCTTTTAAGCAAATTTTACTATCATATTCTTAAGATTGGTGACATCGCACGTCGGTTGGAGAAAAGAACGAAGCATTCGGTGTGGAAACCTATCCCCAGTAGACATGTTTTAAAATCGTGTACACAATATTTGCTAGCAGCAACTTTGAGCTGTTACAAATAGTATAAGAACCAAACACTGGGTTGTGTTCCAACGAGAATGTTGAGCCCTTAAGAGGATGGAATGTGAGATCCAGATGGGAGAACAAAGTATTCCTTACAAGGGTGTGAAAATTTCTCCTTACATACGTTTTAAAAATGTGAGGCTGACAGTGATGGACAATATAGGCTAGTGGTGGCCTTAAGCTGTTACAAATGGTCTCAGAGACAAACACCGAGCCGTATGCCAAGACACTGGATCTCCAAGAGGTGTGAAATTAACTATGAATAGACCCAACCCCAACCCTAGGTTGGAGTTGTGTGGTTTAAATTTAATGTCTTTTTTTAAAAAAATCCAAACTTTATTTATATTGTTCCATTATTCATTATCTAACTCTAATTTGAGTTATTGTGTTTCATAAAGCTATAAAAAGTTGTTGCAATTAAATTTATCATTATTCCCCCATAATTAATATATATTTTCCACTAAACCATAAAAATAATTTTATTTCACAAAAAAAAATTAATTTGGTTCTATTAAAATAAAAATGGATGTTCGAAATATTTAGTATTGAGATTGATGTAACATGTAAAATTTCTCCAATCCGTGCCTAATAAATTGGCATGTGTCTCAATCCCTCTCTGAACCTATAATTGTGTTCGAGAGATGCATAAACCTAAATCCTAATATTTAAAGTTGTTGGACGATCTCTATTCAAATTAGGTTTATAAATATGAATCTGAACTTATGCTCGAGAGATACATAAACCTAAATCCTAAGATTTAAAATTGTTTATTTATTTAATATTTGATGTATAAATTTTCGAGAAGGGGAGTCTAGGTGATCTTCTGGACCACGAAACTATGTATATAAAAAACTCGAAAGGTTTATATGTGTGCAAAGGATTTTATTATTTTAATTTATATAATTATAAGTTTTTATTTGAGTAAACTAATGTTTTTTAATTTAATTGATAAATTTAGAAAAAATTAGACATTAATGAAATTATTATTTTTTAAAATTTAAGAATATAAATTGATTTTTTTTAATAAGGAAACAAAATAAAAACATCATAATTTGTTAAGAGTATTTAATTTTGTTCGTCCACAAAAGGAAAATACAGAAATTAAAAATAAAATA
This sequence comes from Cucurbita pepo subsp. pepo, assembly GCF_057944985.1. Classification (NCBI taxonomy): domain Eukaryota; kingdom Viridiplantae; phylum Streptophyta; class Magnoliopsida; order Cucurbitales; family Cucurbitaceae; genus Cucurbita; species Cucurbita pepo. Next base: position 2,857,548 of record NC_141798.1, read on the forward strand.
ACGGTGTGTGATTTGCCCGTGCCCGCCCTGCCCGGTTTAACAAATTTCAAATGCCTGCTATTTTCTTTTAAATATTAAATAAAATGTTGGAAGAGTACAAATTTCAAATTTCAAAAAAAAAAAAAAAAAAAAAAAACCCTAACGGTCGACTAACATTCTGTAAAGAGTAACGCAAAATTTCCCTCTCTTTAACCAAAATCATCGGCATCTCTCTCTGTTCCAAAAAAAAGTTTGAGAAATTTGAGAGCACTAACATTTCTTTTCTCCTTTTTCATTCTCTTTACAGACTCTGATTATTGCTTCTTTTAGGAATTTCCATTACTTACCTCCTCTGCCATTTGAATCTCCTCCTCCCCTTCTTCTATTGCCCTGTTCTTTCCCCTGTTTCCCATTTCAAAGAGTTTGGTGGCAATGCATGATCAAGATTCCTGTTCCATCCCTGGTGAAGGTATTACTGTTCGATTCTTTTGTTTTGATCTTTTTCTTGCTGTTTATCTGGTGCTCTTAAGATGAAATTGGCTTGTTATAACTGAGGTAATGTGATTGATTGGAAATTTAGTGGTGGGTTACTGGGTTCTTTACTGATGTCCGTGAATTCAGAGGTTTCTTTGATTTGTACTGTTTTGATGCGCTGTTTTATTTTATGACCCAATTTTCATTTAGTTGAAGTGATGATGAAAACCCTAATTTTCTTCGGTGTTTTTTGGACTAATCTTTAATCATTGTAAGTTGCAGGGAAATCCATGCCGGAATTTACCTCGGCTTCTCTTGATCTAGGTATCTCTGCTGGTTCTCCCGATATTCCAGTCAATAACTACTGTGATTCACCAGAAATCTTGGATATTAAGTGTTGTAAACTTATGGAATCTCCCGTAGAGCTTTCCTTTGAAAATAGCTTTACGGGTGTTGAGGTTAGCCATAACCAGATAACCCCATCTGTTAGATTTTCCAATTTGTGTGAAACATATGAGCAAGAACTATCTCCAGAATCTTCCTTTGAGTTGGCTCCTTCTCCAGCTACCAGTGCTCTGAAATCTGAAGAACTCCTTCAAGCTATAAGTGTCAATGCAGGTGCTCCAAGTGATGCTGTGGATTTGGATGGGATAAACTATGTGGAAGACAATTGGTATAAGGGTGGTGATACCATTAGGTCTGATGAAATTGAGCATCCTCTGTATCAAACGGCTCGTTTTGGGGATTTTTGTTACAATTTCTCATCATTAGAACCTGGGAATTATGTTGTTGACCTGCATTTTGCTGAAATTGTATTTACCAATGGCCCACCTGGTATGAGGGTGTTTGATGTCTATTTGCAAGACCAGAATGTAAGAATCTACATCTCATTGCCCAATCACCTGCACAACATCTATTGATTTTTTTTGTTCCTAATCTTAAGAAATCTCGATAGATATGTTGTTGGTTTGGTTGTAGGTTGTTTCTGGCCTGGATATATATGCTCGTGTCGGTGGGAATAAGCCTCTCATTATATCTGACCTCAAAACTTCTGTCGATGTAAAAGATTTAAGCATTAGATTTGAAGGACAGATGGGTAGGCCAATTGTTTGTGGTATTTCTGTGAGGAAAGATCTCCCTTCAAGTGAGTAAACCAAGCATTTTTTTTCTTTCTATTGGTTCATCTTGTTCAAGATTTAGTCTTTATCATCTTGTGGCAATGGACAATTCTCATCACAGATAGAAAAGAGGTTGAATTGCTCGAAGATATGGGATCATCTCAACTATCCAACGGGGAGATGTCCAAAGTAGGCCTTCTAATAAATTTGATTAAACTTAGGATTAAAACTTGTTGTGAACCTTATATAAAATTATTTCAATCATGTTTTGTAGGATAGTGATGACTTGATAGTAAAAGAGAAGTACCTAGTGCTGCAAAAGGATCTTGAGCTCATGAAGAATGAGCTAGCAGCAGCAAGGAAGAACATGGAGGAACTTAGAAAGGAAAACAATCAAAAGAGTAGAGAATGTCAAGAAGCTTGGAAGTCTTTAAATGAGCTGCAAAACGAGCTCATGCGCAAGTCAATGCATGTTGGATCTCTTGGTAATAGACACTGACTTCTGTAGCTTCTAGCTATTTCACTATTTATTTGATGATCCTTTGATGGGTTTCCCTTTGCAGCTTTTGCCATTGAGGGACAGGTGAAAGAGAAGGGCAAATGGTTTTCTTCGTTGAGAGACCTTACCAGAAAGGTAAAGGTATGTAAAAGTAAACATTCAACATATAAACGTTCATGAAAAATCAGATTGGATTATTGAGAAGTTTCATATCTCAGATCATGAAAATAGAAAACATCAAATTATCAGAGGAGGCATTGGCATTCAAGAACTGCTTTGTGGATATGAATGAAATGACTTCTAAAATTCAGACAGCATGTAAGCTAGCACACCAACTTTTTACAAGAATCTACGTAACGTTAATTCTATGAATACATTGCTAATTAATTATCTGAGTCCACTTGTTTTTCCCCTCTGCTTTTTATAGTTAAACAGCAATTAGATTTGCAAGAAACCCTGAAGACTAAATTTGTTGAAGGAGCTAAGGAACGGAAAGAACTCTACAATAAGATGTTGGAGTTGAAAGGTCAGCTAGCTTTTCTGCAGTGTTCTTGTTTCAAAAGATTGTCCCAAGTTTGAGAAACTGAAAGTGGTTAGTGATGTCATGCTCTTCACAGGAAACATTAGGGTCTTTTGTAGGTGTAGGCCTTTAAATACAGAAGAGATTGGTTCTGGAGCTTCAATGGTTGTTGATTTTGAGTCGGCCAAAGATGGCGAGTTGATTGTTAAGTCAAATGGGGCTCCCAGAAGAATCTTTAAGTTTGATTCTGTATTTGGTCCTCAGGCAAATCAAGGTAAAGAATGAAAGTATAATGCAAATGATCACAGTGAAACAATATATTGATTATTTGTGTACCTGAATTTGTAGGAGATGTGTTTGAAGATACTGCGCCATTTGCGGCTTCAGTTCTAGATGGTTACAATGTTTGTATATTTGCATATGGCCAAACCGGGACTGGAAAAACTTTTACAATGGAGGGCACTGAGGGAGCTCGTGGAGTCAATTATAGGATTCTTGAGGAGCTGTTTCGCTTAACGAAGGAGCGCCAGAAGCTACATCGATACAAAGTATCTGTTAGTGTCTTGGAAGTGTATAATGAGCAAATACGGGACTTGCTAGTCTCAGCATCTCAGTCAGGAAATGGTTCAAAAAGGTAATGATGGTTAGTCATTTCCTCTAAGTGACTCATGCAGTTATTGACTCATTGTGCTTGAGCTTATTTCAGGCTCGAAGTAAGACAAATCAGTGAAGGAATACATCATGTTCCTGGCATGGTAGAGGCACCTGTCGACAACATGAGTGAAGTTTGGGAAGTTTTACAAACTGGTAGCAATGCAAGAGCTGTTGGTTCAACCAATTGTAATGAGCACAGCAGCCGATCCCACTGGTCTGTCTCTCTATTTTACATTCGGTTAACCAATGAAAAGGATGTGATCTTGCTGTATATTAATGGGTGATTTTGGTTATTGCATATCAAACAGCATACACTGTGTGATGGTGAAGGGGGAGAATTTGCTAAATGGGGAATGCACAAGTAGCAAACTCTGGTTGGTGGACTTGGCAGGTAGCGAACGGATTGCTAAAGTAGAAGTACAGGGAGAACGACTCAAGGAAACACAAAATATTAATAGATCTCTTTCTGCACTTGGTGATGTTATATCCGCTCTCGCCACAAAAAGCCCTCATGTTCCTTTTAGGTAAGTAAGATTTGAGCTACTTTTGCTGTTATAATATTATCCCATGACGCTGCAAATAACCACTACACACCGTCTTCCTTTGTCAGAAACTCCAAGCTCACTCATTTGCTTCAAGATTCACTAGGTATTGTACTTTCTCCTTTAGATTATGTATTTACTGTAAGATCCCACGTTGGTTGGAGAGGGGAACAAAGGATTCCTTATGAGAGTGTGGAAACCTCTCCCTAATAGACGCGTTTTAAAACTTTGAGGGGAAGCCTGAAAAGGAACGTCCAAAGAGGACAATATCGGCTAGTGGTGGGCTTGGGCTGTTACATGTACACATTGCTTACGTGTTTATGTTGCTTTACTGATAAATGGAACTTGTATTTTTAGGCGGAGATTCAAAGACACTCATGTTTGTACAGATCAGTCCCAATGAAAATGACTTGAATGAGACTCTTTGCTCATTAAACTTTGCGAGCAGAGTAAGAGGAATTGAGTTGGGTCCTGCTAAGAGACAACTTGATATGTCTGAATTCCACAAATGCAAACAGATGGTAACAAGTGCCTCCCTTTAACAGATGCAATCTTCTGTGTTTTTCTATGATAATCTCAATCTGGTAATTCACTCATTGCTTGTGTTAGGCTGAGAAAACAAAGCTGGATATGAAGAGTAAAGATCTGCAGATCAGAAAGATGGAAGAAACAATGCATGGATTAGACTTGAAGATGAAGGAAAAAGATCAGAAAAACAAAAGTCTACAGGATAAGGTAAATGAATTTTGTATTACAAAAACCATTAAGAACCCACATTGTTTGTGCTGATTTTTGTGTGGGTATCACAGGTCAAAGAACTTGAAGCTCAACTTCTTGTTGAAAGAAAGCTAGCACGTCAACATGTTGATGCCATAGTAACAGAGCAGATACAGCAGCAGCAGCAGCATATGAAAACTGAATCAGAAGACCACAAGTCTGCACCGGCGAGGCCACAACTTGCTGCGAGTCGACCATTAGGTAGTCAAAAAATTCTCCATGGATCATCATATAACAGCATACTAGGAAAGAAGCAAATAAATCTCACTCGCCCACTAACTGAGAACAACGGCTCCAAACCGTCATTTCCCTTTCCTTCAGTGGATAGTGCCATCAAGTACCCTGATTCCACAGAGAAGGAAAACAACCCAGAGATGGCTGAGCAATCTCTTGTGCCAACAAGGAGGACAGGAAGAGCCTCTATTTGCCCAATGGCAGCTCGACGTGTACCGATGGCCCTCGCTCCTAGGAGAATCTCCCTAACTCCTCTACCAAGCATACCGAGCTCAACTCATCTCCCATCACCAATGCTGCCATTGCCACCATCATATCAAGTTGAGAAGATAGAGAAAGGCGATGGATCAGAGGACAGTAACTTGGCTGAACAGGCGGCGGCACAATGCGAGAGTCCTAAAGAGAGAAAGTATGGAGGTAAGAAGTTGAGCAACATGTTGAGACGAAGCCTTCAAAAGAAGAAGGTACAACAAATGAAGTCTCCAGTGCAGCAACAGGTGAGAAGAGGTGGTATCAATCTGGGGTTGGAGAAAGTGAGGGTGTCGATCGGAAGTCGGGGACGGATGGCAGCGGCGCACAGGGTGTTGTTGTTAGGAGGAGGAGGCAATGGGAGAAGAGGAGTTGCAAAAGAAACTCAAAGTAAAAAGGAAAAGGAGAGGGGTTGGAATATTGGAACAGCAGTAGGGAGAACTGTTATTTAATGAGGAAAAACAATGGCTTTTCGTTGTTTGTTTTGCATTTTAGAGTTGTAGAGATCATTGAGTTCTTCTCATATACTATACTCTCTGTATGTGTGTGTGCATATGATTCATCATTCCCTTTGATTTTCTCATGTATTTCATCAGAAAAGTGGAAGGAATTCTTATCTGTTGTTTATTATTAGTACATGAATGTGTCTGGTGTGTACAGAACATGTAATTCACTTGCTGGGAAGCGTTGATTTAGGAAGAACTACAATATTGATTAGATGATACATCAACTTTTAAAAGGAGGAAGAGCTTTAGCAAACTAAAGGAACTACATTCACTCGGCCTTTCGCCATAGATGCATTCATTAAGCAATTGTTGGGCTTTATTGCATAAAAAAGAGTATCAGACTTGTTTACCGTGGAGTTTTTCGCACTAGAACCTGCCGACCTTCTCTATTTATTCTCGAAAGTCCCCCATTCGAGATGCAAAATTATGGTTAAGAAATACTTAAAATAATTTATAGTTAACATAATGCATTTTCATTATTTAGTGATTCAAACAAACCTCATAGTTAATTCCATGTTGAGTTATCTTGTTGAAATTTGCCTAGAAAGTATGAAATATTTTAAGATGACTCGAGTTGGTTTGCAGAGATAGTCCTCAAGACAAATAGATAACATGGTCATGTTGTAAGGGATGCAAGAAAATGTCGAAGCCACCAAGAGGATCAAATGCTAGCAAACCCAAACATTAAATTTTAGTATGGACAATCCACGTTACAAACGTTGAAATTAATATATGATTACAACCAATAACTGAATAACACGTCAACTAGAAAAATCATGTTGATATAACATATTCATTAAAATAATTAATGTAAATGTCTCTCTCTACCTATATACCCATCCATATACTAAATGTAGTATGATATAATTTTGTTACAGAATATTAAATGTGGTTTGATTTAAATATACAATATAGTTTGATTTAAATCCATTATTAAGTTATGATCCAATTATTAATAATTTATAACAATAAGAGTTGATGATGGATGATAAATCAATAAATATTCAGGCCAGAAATGTCAGCTATACCCTTTCCTTATGCTTTAAAACATTCATTCATATTTCGTTACATGCATGCACCTAATTATTATTATTTTAAATATATATTAATGTTTTCATAACTATATGAAATTAATAAAAGAAATTATATTCATATTATACATAATTGATTTTATTATTATTATTATTTTTTTTTTTTTGTATAATATTAACTTGACTTATTAGATGTAGTTTGCTAATTTGGTGGGAGTCAGGACCATGAACCACACACATGTCAAGCTCCCATGGCACGTGACTTTGCCATGTGACTCCCTGCTATAATTTCTTTTTATTTTAAAGTTTTAATGTGTATTTTCAAAACGCTTTATTTTAATTCGTAAACGTTTATGGACAAATATTTCTTGTTTTTTGTTTTTTATATTTAAAATATATGACTCGGTCGAGGCGCATACAAGATGTTTTGGTCCCGGGTGTTTTCAAATGTGCTCTAAAGATATAGTCAAAGTATACCTAACGTGCTCAAATCTTCGATGTCTTTTAACGATCATATAACATGAGGAGAAGTCTTGTTTGTCGTGATACATTTATTTTTAAAAATATATAATTTAATCTTAATTTACTAAATACTATGGTTACGGAATTATTTAAAATTAGAAAAATACAATAACATAAGGACCTTTGAAAAACAAAATAAAATTAAAAAAAAAAATTGTGAAAGGTTATAAGTAATTAAAATAAATAATTGAATTATAGAAGTGAAGGTAAAAGGCGACAATGTAGGGCCGGTGTTGACCACGTGGCAGACAGCATCCTGCTCATTTCCACGTGGGCCCCTATCAAGTAGTTGTGTTGGCCCATCACATGGACCCATTACTTGCTTTCTATTTTCATCCGATTTTATTTATTTATTTATATATTTGAAACTTTATTTTAATTTCCAACTAAGATTCAAACACTAGATTTTTCTTTTTATTATTACTCACAAATAATTCAAATTTATTTAATTTAATGATTTTTATATTGAAAATATTAACTTATATGAATAATAAAAATAAATAAACAGGCTTGCGAATTAAATGGAAGCTGTTATTGTTTGAAAAACGCCTAATCTTATCTTGAAGAAAATAATAATAATTTAAGAAAAAATATTAAAATAATTATTTGAATTTATTTTATTTTATTTTATTTTAAGGAAATAAATATTTTTTTAATTTAATTGTTTAGTATGTTTGGATATGGTTGAGTCTGGTCGAGGTTATTTGTTGCACCTCAAATCAAATAGATAATTGTTCTCATTTATATACCTAGAATTATTTTAAATCTAAATCAGTGTAAGATTTTGTTCTCACTCTCAACCAGACCTTTTTTTTTCAAAGAACGCATCGATCCAATTGGAGAGTCATGTCGTATTCAAACGAATCAATCGAAATTAAAGATGGAGACGTTGATTTTTCATTTATGCGAGACATGAAATTGAAAATCATACTTGGTTGAATGTTAGGAGTAATAGTTAGTCAACATTAGATTATATAATGGAACGTTGGATGATAAAAGTCTCACGTCTGCTGATTTAGGGAATGATCATGCGTTTATAATCAAGGAATATTCTCTCCATTGGTGTGGTGTGAGAGAAGCTCAAAGCAAAGCTATGAGAGTTTATTGTTAAAGTGTGCAATAAAATAGTCTCCGTCTCGTTTCTCTCTCCGTTTCCAATTGGGTCAACCAAACAGGTTGTTTAATGGCGTCAGAGACCCCACGCCTTCCACTCGTCTTTCTGTGTCCCCTCCCTCAGCGATATATAAAACTGAAACAGCCCCTTCTCCAGAATCTAAACCCATCACCAATGGAGGACGATTCAGATCTCGACTTCAGCTTCACCAGCACCATCTCCACCTCCACCGCCCGCAGCAGCATCGCTCGGAGCAGCTTAACTCTCAGCTTTAATGAATCCCGCGGCTCCTCCACCCTTAACCTCCGTCCCCACCGCCACTCCGACCCACACTGGTCCGCCATCAAAGCTGCTACTACTCTTTCCTCCGATGGCCACCTCCACCTCCGCCACCTGAAACTCATCAAACACCTCGGCACTGGCAACCTCGGCCGGGTTTTCCTCTGCCATTTGAGAGACAACGATCACGCCAATTTCGCTCTTAAGGTCGTTGACAGAGACGCTTTAAGTAACAAGAAGCTTTTGCAGGTTCAAACGGAATCCGAGATTCTGGCTTTGCTCGACAACCCTTTTCTCCCTACTCTCTACGCGCGTCTCGACGTCTCTCACTACACGTGCCTCCTTATTGACTATTGCCCAGCCGGTGACCTCCACTCTCTCCTCCGCAAACAGCCTGGAAACCGCCTCTCCGTTTCGGCGGCGAGATTCTTCGTCGCTGAGGTTCTGGTGGCGCTTGAGTATCTTCACGCGCTTGGGATTGTGTACCGGGATCTCAAGCCTGAGAACGTTCTTTTGCGTGAGGATGGCCACGTCATGCTCACTGATTTCGATTTGTGCTTTAAGTCTGACGTTGTCCCCACTTTTCACACGTCGACACAGCGGGGACCACAGGGTACTGCCTCCTGCTTTGGGATGAGAACCGCGGCGGAGGAGATTGTCGGGGAGTTCGTGGCGGAGCCGACGACGGCCTTTTCCAAGTCATGTGTAGGAACTCATGAGTATTTGGCGCCTGAGTTGATAACCGGCGGTGGTCACGGAAACGCCGTCGACTGGTGGGCGTTTGGGGTGTTCATTTACGAGCTGCTACACGGAACGACGCCGTTTAAGGGAGTGAACAAGGAGGGTACGCTTAGAAACATAGCGTCGACAGAAGGGGTGAAGTTCAGGGCGGCGATGGAGGAAGAGGAAGGTATAGCAGAGGCGAGGGATCTGATAGAGAGACTACTGGTGAAAGATCCGGCGAGACGGTTGGGATCCGAGAAAGGGGCGACGGAGATCAAACGGCATCCATTCTTCAACGGTATAAAATGGGCGTTAATCCGGATGTATCGACCGCCGGAGGTGTACGGATTGATGAGAAAAGCCAGATCACACGTGAGCCACGTGCGTGACGTCAACCACCGCACACGGCGTCGGGGCTGGTGGAACTGGAGAAAGCTCAGTAACTATATAATTAAAAACGGAAATTCCAGTAATACCAATACCAATTCCAATACCAATCATTACAGATTTAACGCCAAAAATAAAATGGCTTAAAAATGGGAAAAAATTCAATACTTTTGTTTCATTTTTGTATATTTATACCCAAAAGAAAAAATAATATTATTAATTTCCGTACAGAATTCAAATAATTTAAACATAAAAATGACCATATGGGTACATATTTTATTGAGAGCGAATAATTAAAAATTAGAAGAATACAATTAATGACGTTTTATAATGTCCAAAACGACGTCGTAAACCTCCTGTTGAGTAGGCATAGTTTTGGCGACAGTGTCTCTGAGGCAGCACCTGTTAGCCCATTCCAAGATCTTAGGACACTCAGCTTCCAAGTCCAAATTTCCAAGCAATTTGAAGGCAAGAAACATGGTGTAAAATGGAATGAGCGAGAGATCTATAAACCCAAATGATTGGCCTCCAAAATAGGGCTTGTCTCCAAGCTCTTCCTCCAGCTGCTTGAAGCTCCCCAGCAGCTCCTTCATTGCCGCTTCCTTCTCCTCCTCTGTCAGATCCTTTTTGTTCCACAGCTTCCCTCCATTTGGGTAAATCTAGTGTTTGCAACAGCTTTCTTTTCATAAGAACCCATAACAGCAAAATCAAAGATAAAGAGGAGAGCTTGGTGATGATACCTTCTTGTCCACATAGTCAGCCCAAAATCTAGCGTGGGATCTGTCGTAAGGATGAGAAGGAAGCAAATTAGCATAGCCTGCCTCACTGCTCCATGTCTCGTCGATGTATTCAAGGATTATGATAGACTCGAGAATGGGGTTGCCTTTGTGAATCAAAACAGGGATTTGCTTGTGTACAGGGTTCATCTCCAGAAGCAGAGGAGTTTTGTTACTCAAATCTTCCTGTTTTGTCTCGAAGGTTAGCCCCTTCTCTGCCAAAGCCACCCTCACCCTCGTGGCAAAAGGGCTAGCCCGTAAGTCCAACAAAACCAGCTCTTGTGATGAACTCATTGTGCAACAATGGAGGGTGTTGAAGCTGTTTTGGGAGGGATGAGGGCTTTATAGAAGAAATATCAATGGAGAACTTTGTTGAATGTGACACGTTTTGATATTGGTTGGTTGGATGGATTATTCAAGTTTGAAGTTTAGTTGGATTGAAAATAAGTAGGATCTTTCACCTCCACTGTCGTCATTGCATACGTGGAAGAGATTAGGTGACATCCCTTTGTGACCTTTCATCCTTCTTGTTTTCTTGTTTTCCAACATAATATCCAGCTCTCAACAAAATTAAAATTAAAATAAAGCACGTGAATCATGAACATTCCTTCCCAATAACTACTCTTGAGGTCTACAGAGCTCTGGAACACCCTTTTGCCTTCTTTCTTTAATTGATGCTCAATTATTTTTAATGGAGCTCTCGAACAAAATACACCATTTCGCCGTTTTAAGTTACCTATTTTGCCGGCGACGTGTTGGACACAGACTCTGCGGCGGTCCGCTCACCATTCGGGCTCGGCTCCTAACGTGTTCAAGGGAGTTTTCCGTTGACGTTGGAGGTGAGAGTCGTGGGTTTCTCAGAACTTTAGCCTTCCATAACTTCCCCAAACCTTAACGAAACACTGCGATTTTGGTGTCTACAGGATGGGCTTGAAGGGATCTACCGTATCCGTGAAGGAGACGAGCTCTGTAGAGGCGTGTAACCACGCCAATCGGGTGGAGGAAAGGGAAACCGAAGCGGCGGCCACAACATACGCCAAGTGAGAACAAGACGGTAAAACATTTCAGAACTTGTTTTTTTTTATTGAAGTAAAGATATGAACATGAACATAATTTAACAGATCAAAATACCCCAAATTTATTTCAGCATACAAAGTACATTAGAGATAGTCCACACATGGTTTGTTTGTTTGTTCATTCAAGGCCATACTTCTTCTTCATTAGAAGCACAAAGTCACAGATCTTGAAGGGGTCAGGCAGGGAGTTGGAAACGCTCTCATTTTGCAAGCATCGCTTAGCCCATCCCATTATCTTGGAGCACTCAGCCTCAACGCTGAAGTTCCCAATGCTCTCGTAGCTGTAAAACCAGGTGTAGTATCCAATCAAAACAATGTCCACAAACCCCACATTCTCGCCTCCAAAGTAAGCCTTCTCCCCAAGAACTTCCTCCAGCTTCTTCAAGCTTCCCATGAACTCCTTCTTCCCTTCTTCACGTTCCTCTCCCTTGCTCGCCCAGATCTTCCTCCCACTATCAAACACCTGCATTTTTGTTTATCAATGTCAAACACCATGAACAAAAGGAACTTAACTTTCATTAATTCACCCGAACCTTCTTGTCGATGAAATCCACCCAAAACCTGGCTTGAGCCCTCTCGTATGGATCAGATGGTAACAGAGGAGCTCTGTTCTTCCACGTTTCATCGATGTACTGAACGATAATGGATGATTCGCAGATGGGTTTTCCGTTATGAACAAGAACAGGGATTTTCTTGTGGATTGGGTTCATTTCCAGAAGCAGAGGGCTCTTGTTTCTAAGATCTTGTTCTACGTATTCGTACGCCACGCCCTTCATGGCCAGGGCTACTTTGACTCGCATCCCGAACATGCTGGGCCAGAAATCCAAGAGCTTCACTTCCTCTGCCATTGTTGCCAAATGGGGAAGATGAAACTCAAAGGGAGAGCGCCGCTTTAGGGCTATGGGTTTTGAGGGATTGAGAGTGAGTTTGAGAGTGGACCCATTTTGTAGAAAGTGGGACAAAATGGAATAGTGGAGAGAGAAGAGAAAGGACAAAAGGGGAAAGGAAGCGGTGAAAACAGAGTCCATTTCTGCAACTTCCAAATGTTATGGACCATTCAACATGGTGTGGACTCATTGTTTTGAGGAAGGATCACGTGGGAGTCTGGTTTAGTATTTTAAGTAGACACTATCAAACTATTGGGGAGATTAGTGATTTCTATGGAGGGTCAGTTCATCGTGTTCTTGATACTGGAAAGGTACTCAAGAATCTATTAAAAACAGAACTTATAGATTAATTTAACTTTTTAATGCTAACCATAGGGCTGGCCATGCCATTTATTCAATGACTTACTACACTGCATCAAAGTGGGAGAAGATATCAAAACCCCAACCACAAACACTAAAAATTTCATCCATTTTGATCCGCACCAAGTCCTTCCTGACTGAAGCAGTTTGGTTAGTCAAGGCCAAGTGCTTTCCTGACTTGAAGCAAGAAGTGATAGACTTTGATGGGGTCAGGCAGGGAGCTTGAAACGCTCTCCTTTTGCAGGCATCTCTTCACCCAAGCCATGATCTTGGGACACTCAGCTTCAATGCTGAAATTCCCAATGGTTTCATAGCTATAAAACCAAGATGAGAATCCAATCAAGGCAATGTCTATGAACCCCAAACACTCTCCTCCAAAGTAGGCCCTCTCCCCAAGAACTTCTTCCACTTGCTTCAAAATGGCTATCACCTCCCTCTTGCCTGTCTCCTGCTCTTCTCCCTTGCTCATGTATATCTTCCTTGTTTCAATGTAAAGCTGCACATTTTGATAATACATTCATTGCTTAGGAATATCGATGAAAACATTAAGGCCTATCAGGTAAAGGGTTTTGAGAATGGCACCTTCTTGTCGATGAAATCCACCCAGAACCTGGCTTCAGCCATCTCGTAAGGATCAGACGGCAACAGAGGAGGATTCTCCTTCGATACTTCATCGATGTACTGAATGATAATGGAAGATTCAGTGATGGGTTTTCCATTATGAACAAAAACAGGTACCTTTTTGTGAATTGGATTCATCTCCAGAAGCAAAGGGGTCTTGTTTTTCAGATCTTGTTCCACATATTCGTAGGCCACGCCCTTCTCGGCCAGGGCGATTCTTACTCGCATCCCGAACATGCCGCCCCAAAAGTCCAACAGTTTCACTTCCTCCGCCATTGTTGCCAAATTGAGATTTTGATTGAGAGAGCGCCCATTTTATATTTGGGGTGCAAGCTTCTACCACTTTCTTTCATCAACAATTTGGTGGACTCTCATTTTTCCTACTCTTTTCCTTTTTTAACAACACTCACTACTTCTGATTTCCTATCATGTTTACATTACATTAGCATAAAAACAAGAAAAATAGAGAATAGAAAGGAAAATTTAAAGGTGAGGGGCATTTTAGTAAATTTACATTTTTTAGTTTATCTAAAAGTAAAATGTAAATGAGAGGACGATATTTCTTAAAATACTCGAGTCACCTGGTACCCTTACAAGTAAGGTGACCTTCCGTAAATTACTCAATCCACGAACTACCCTTACTTAGGTACGGTATCCTCGTTTACCTTTATAGCCTTATAGCCCTGAAGCCAAATAATGTTATTTCCTTTGTTTTATTAAAGTTGGAGCTATGAATGTGATTGTCGTTCCTTTATGCTTATTGTTTTTCAAAAAATTTTGTAAACCCATTTTCTAAAATCATGGTAGAGATTTATAACTAAGAATCGATTATTTTTTTAGTTCAACATGGACATGTATTCAAACCTTCAACTTTAAAGGAAGGGGTGTTGTTACATAGTAATGATCTACACTCGAGACTCTTGTCTAGAACCGAAAGCCCCGCAGTCGTTTATTCAATGACTCGCAACATTGCTATTATTCAAAACACACCCATCAAAGTATGCAAATCACAATCCTTTTTTTAGCCTCCAAACATATAGTAAGAAAACGCCAAACACAAACACTACAACTAACAACCAACAAGCGAAAAGGGTGCAGATTTTTGGTTAGTCAAGGCCAAGGGCTTTCATAATTTCAAGCACAAAGGGATACACTTTCATGGGGTCAGGCAGGGACTTTGAAACACTCTCCTTCTGCAAGCATCTCTTCACCCAAGCCATGATCTTGGGACACTCTGCCTCGATGCTGAACTTCCCAATGGTCTCATAGCTATAAAACCAAGATGAGAATCCAATCAAACCAATGTCTACGAACCCCAAACACTCTCCTCCAAAGAAAGCCTTCTCCCCAAGAACTTCCTCCAGTTGCTTCAAAATTGCAATCATCCCCCTCTTCCCTGCCTCCTGCTCCTCTCCCTTGCTCCCCCATGTCTTCCTCGTTTCATCATAAAGCTGCACATTTTCATAACACTTTCATTGCTTAGGAATGTCATTAAGGCCTATCAGGTAAAGGGTTTTTAGAATGTCACCTTCCTGTCGATGAAATCCACCCAAAACCTGGCTTGAGCCCTCTCGTATGGATCAGACGGTAACAGAGGAGCTCTGTCCTTCCAGGTTTCATCGATGTACTGAACGATAATGGAAGATTCGGAGATGGGTTTTCCATTATGAACAAGAACAGGGATTTTCTTGTGAATTGGGTTCATCTGCACAAGCAAAGGGCTCTTGTTTCTCAGATCTTCTTCCACGTATTCGTACGCCACGCCCTTCTCAGCCAGAGCTATTCTAACTCGCATCCCAAACATGCTGGGCCAGAAATCCAACAGCTTCACTTCATTCGCCATTTTTGTCAAATTGGGAACAAACACCAAAATGGAAATGGAGAAGAGATTGAATTTGAGGTTGAGAGTGGACCCATTTTATAGCAAATTTGGGAGTGAGAGGCTAAATTACTGAAGGGAAAATGAAAGGAGAAGAAAATGAGTTCTTTGGAGTGAAAAAAATCATATCGAGTATGGGGTCTTACTATAAATTTTGTGTGGGCACCCTTTTAAAAATGCACAAATGGTTTAATTATACTAAATTTAGAAAAAGAAGCTGATCAGATTAGAATCCTATCTTTCTTCTTACTCAAAGAAAATTGTTCCATTTGTGGTACAACCAATCTATTACTTTATTTGGCTATCTAGTAGTGATCAACTTACTTGTGTTCCATTTGTGGTTCAACCACTCCTATTCAATATTAACTTGACGTATTCAAGCTATTAACTTGACGTATTCAAGCGTACGTAAAGAACTAAAATATGTCGGCGTATAGCGTCCTTTGGCGTGGTCCTCTATAGGCCCTTAGATGATGCTAAAACTCTTACCAACCTCAAGTATCTTATCATCTTTGATTGGTCATAGCCAATCCATCCATTATTTTACTCTAAAGATCTATTTTCAATTCATCAACATCAATTTATGATTTTTTTTTTCTAATTTCAAATGAATTTAAGAATCATTCTATAAATTATACTTTTGAATTATATCAAGATAACTTTTACTAAGCAAAGCAAATTTATTTTGGAACTTAAACTTGTATTCATCCTCCTTGAGAGCTCAACGTCTTTGCTAGTACACCGCCCGATGTCTGATTCATACGATTTGTAAGAGCCAATTTATCAAGAATGCTTCATTCCACAATCCAAACCTACTACTAGCAATTATTATCTACTCTAGCGTGTTATGTATCACCATTTTCTACTAGTAAAAGATTTTCACACTTTATAAGAAATGTTTCGTTATCTCTACAACTAACGTGGGATCTCACATAAACCAACAAAAAAAAAAAAAAAAATCATTTTATACTAATATAGTAGTTAACTACCTTTAAAAATTTTCAAATATATCAAAATTGAAAGTTATCCATTGTTGTTAAATATTTTGAAGTTCAGTCAATTATTAAGCTATATATTATAACCAATCTTCCCATCCATGTCCTAATCAAACGTGGGTCCCACGGAAATAATGACGACGTCACTGCTTACCCGTAATAAATTTAATGCTTCATCGAGGGTGGAAAAGTCTTCGGGGTGCTGGAGCGACTACTTCTGCAATAAATTCCACAAAATCTAGGAGTGAAACAAATATACTTTCACAAATTTACATAAAAATGTTGGAGATACCAAAATAATTTTGTGAATTTTGTGACAATATTATCAAACCATACCCATTTATGAAACTTTAGCGAATCACCGAAACTAAAATCTAACTTTCAAAATTATAGGAACTATCCATAACCAATATTGTATTCGTTTGGTTATCACGAGCTCTCAGATGATTTTTAAAAAAATAAACGGCTCACATACATATATAAATACAATGAACAAATACATATACATACCTACTCAGACAACATGTTATAGAGTAATTTGGAGAAAAGAATAGAAGCATCAACCTCGTTGTATCAAATAATATCTTCAAGGCACGTCAAATTCAGACTTGCAAAATATTGAGTTTGCCACAGAACTCTGCATTAGCTCCACTACGGATGTATCAAAATTCACAGTAAAGTGAGAAGGCATTAAAAAAAAACCGAAAGAGATACATGGCAGTCAAACTGAGAATTAACAAATACCATCAAACCCTTTCTAAGCAGTGCCGCTCGAAATATTTCCAACTGTAGGGGGTGCAGCAGCAAGGGCAAATGGTGTCATTTTATCGCGCTGAGTCAGGTACAAGAATCAAATGTGGGGTGAAATAGATTGCTCAAAAACAGACTTACATGGTAAAATAAATTCTAACTCAATGAAACCATAGATATGTATTTCTCCCGTAGTCTGCCTATACCTTTTTTTTTTTTTTTTTTTTTTTTTTTTTTTTTTTTTTAATGATTGTAAACCAAAACTCCTACCAAAAAGGATATTATACAAAATCGAATAGAATTCCTGAACTTTCTTCTCTGCCATGACTGCTGCCAGTTGTGCAGCATCGCGGTATAAAGAAATTTCAATCATGCGCATTGGTGATCCCAGTTCTTCACAAGATTAATGGTAAATCCGCGGCAGGGGATTGAGGGCATTAAAGGACTAATTCCCAGCGATGCTAATGCTTGCTTGAACTGGACATATTCTTCTTATATCGCCACCAGGACATTCCATTCCCGTCAAAGGGGCCAGTTACAACAGAATGAATTTTGTTATATAGATTGTGACGGCATCTCTTAGTATATATGGATCTACATCAAGAACCTGCATAAGGTTTGTTTCTCAGCACAGCTACCGCATTCAAAGAGAAGAGACCCTTCCAGGTTACTTTTCTTGACTAAATACTTGAAGCTTTTTTATAAGGTCCTCTTTTAGAGCTTCTGGTATCCGTGAAATAAACTTTTGCTTGGCATCTGCAATCAGCAATTTCCTGCATTGTATGTGAGTTCACGTGTAAATTACAATATATAAAGACGGGGAATTAAGAAAAGCTCCATGGTGAGTGGCTTTCATGCATATGATTGAAGTAAATGCAAAAAGAATAAAACACCCACCAAGAAGTTTGTGTTGAAGTTCTAACCATTCTATTATACCCAAAATACCAAGTCGAGGAGAGTATGTTTCATTTAGGTTCTGAAAAAAAAAAAAAAATTTAAAAATCTTGGAGCACTCTCATGATAATGGCTCTAAGAAAGTTCCAACATTTTTTTTTTTTTTAATTTTGAGGTAAAACCATTCTATCTTGGAGTTTGTTGGAGCTCAGGTGTTGTATCGCCCTTCCCGCCTCTTCTTCAGCGAAAGAAACCTCGACGGAGGCAGCTTGTTGTTGATCAATAGGACTCCAGTCAAGATCACGAGGAAATTCAAAGAGGGCATCGTCCTTTTGTATACAAGGACATGTAAAAAGACACAATTTTTGAGATAATTTCATCTTTGTTTTCTAAACTTCTGCCTTGTGTCGATAGATTTCTATAATGGTACTCTTTCCTTTCTTTGTAGCCATGATATGATGGAAAATTTTGGAGTTTATGTCACCTTCCTCTAGCCATCGTCTTTAACGTTTGTCTCCAAGATTGTTCTTACTTACTAAGTTCAGCTTTCATGAGCTATTGTGTGTGTGTGTATGTGTATGTTGAACTGGTGTAATAGAGCCAGTTTCCTCCTTGTTCCATTTCTTTAAGACTTCTTTTAGTCTTATAAATTTTGTTGATGAAACCGTGCCCCGTGCATCCACAAAGGGGCATATTCTTCCACCAATATTCCACCATAGTAAAAAATTCGGAATGGTTCAGCCACATTCTCAAAGCGGAAAGGCAAGGGGCCCCATTAGCAACCCATGGAAAGTAGAGTGGGATAATGATCATGTAGATCTATTCCGTCTTTGCACACAAATGTTACTAAATTTTCCAAGTAGGCTTTCTGTTGCTAGAAATCTGTCGATGAGTGTCAGGTGGGTGGAGATATATTGTTTGACCAAGTATAGAGACAATTATCGAGGGGAAGGTCAATGAACTCAACTTCTCTTATGAAATTGTTTCAGTGCCTCGTGTCTCTGGTGACTTTTCCATTGAACTTTTCATGTCCCCACCGAGAGATATTGAAATCACCAACAAAAAGCCAATTCTCTGTGTACAGGCAATATAGGTATGGTAATTCCTGCCAAAAGATAGGTTTTTCTTGATATCTATAAGGGTCAAAGATCACTATTTAGCAGGTTTTTCTTGATATATATAAGGGTCAAAGATCCCTATTTGGCAGGTTTTTCTTGATATCTATAAGGGTCAAAGATCCCTATTATCCAAAAAGTGTAACTATCGGCCAATGTAATATGTGTGGTTAAGGTGTATAGGTCTTTGGTGATTTCGAAACTGATCAAAGTTATAGGTTATTCCACATAATCAAGATCCCCCCTCCCCCTCGATGTTCCTGAGGCATCCAAAGTTGACCAACCAATAAGTCCAGCACTCCAAAGGGGGTTTAACCATCCAATGATCAACAAAATTCAATTTTGTTTCTTGAAGAATTACCATATTTTTTCACGAGAGCTCTCCTTTGCGAATCTCCCAAGTCTTTAACATTCCAAAAGATAATAATCACAAAAGATATTAGCCACCCAATTGTGACTTACTCGATTTCTCATAATTGATGTTTAAAAGGAGGCCAACAATCTCTCTAGTCAATTTACTCTATTTCTTGGCGGTAGTGGGCTTCTTTTTCACAGACAGAATAACCATGATGCACATGTGGTGTTCTTTTAGCCATGGTGCCAAGATTTGGAGGACCATTGTTCTTTCATTCTGCTTTTCCCGAAAAAGAGTGTCAAGCTCTATGTCCGCAAGGATAATCTCTGGCGATGGGAGAGAGAGCTTGGGCATACCTGCTGTAGGAGATGGTGGGGCTGTTGAGAGAGATTGAGGGCTAGAGGCATATTCATCATCAATTCTTTTTGGTGAGAGCCGACAGTGGAGAACTTTGTTCCTAGGATGAGGAAGGTTCTTTGGTTCTTTATGATGATAGCATGTTCTTATAGTGGTGTTGTCACAACTTGTGGATTAGGGATAAGAAGTGGTATAATATATGGGATTTGGAGATTGGTGAAATGCGGGGTGAGGGGCTGTTGGCCCCTGGTTTATGTGGGGAAACTATGAGTTTATGGGGCATGGCCAATGGGGAGGGTGCGGGAGTTGGTTTTGATTGGGGGTTGACCTCATTTTGTAGGAGTTGGCTTTGAAAGTAGGGGTAATACATGGTAGATGGGAGTGGTCTTGACCTTTTTAGGGCTTTGTGGTATGGCAACAGTCTCTGTCATGTGTAAATTTAGTGTTGAGTCATATTGTAATTGAGAAGCCCCTTTGGGTAATGTTTCTCAGTGGTTTGACCAATGGTATGGTCCAAGAATGCCTCCTCAAATATCTGTAATAACTTCGGTATCCTCTACTGTACATTTCCTTTACGTGCTTGTTCGGTGCCTTGGAAACCAGTCATAACATCAACAAATAATTCTCCATTGAAGCAAGGGTCTATATTGAGACTTCTGCTAGTATGGAACCCCATGAGTTTTTCTTAATACAAATGGTGGCTTCGATCAGGTCCACACACACGCGATGAAGTTTTTTTAACGATCTCAATAAAACCTTCATAGGCATCTCTTATGTGTTTCAATGTTTCAATGTCTCAATGATTGAGAGGTAGATTTTTAATTTTAATCTATCCTCCATGCGAGGGAACCACTTGGTTGCTTAGGTGTTTCTTATCAGATCATTGTTCTATTTTCACTGCATAGTTTCCCACTTTTGGACTGTCTTTTTTGTAACAAATTAATAAGACATGCTTCTTTGTCATGCAACGGATGATCTGACTTGTTTTCCTTGTAAGGGCTTAGTTGGCAGAAATTATTGAGCATAGATTGTATGCTCCTGTTCCTTTGGGATTTCTTTAGAGAAGTTGGTACAATTCAAGACTAGATTTTTGTTAAGGTTCTGTGTTTTGTAGGTCTTTTATTTTTCTTTTTCTTTTGAGATGATATTCAGACTAGACTTTTTTATTAAGGTCTATGTTTTGTAAGTCTTTTATTTTTCTTTTTCTATGGAGATGATATTCCCTCTTTACTTCCTGTTTGATCATTTCCTTTCCTTTCTTTTTGCCTTCTTTCTGTTCAAAACAGAAGTTTGTATCGTTTAAACATGTTTGTATCTTGTTCCAAAAAAGAGTGTCCAACACGCACCCAACAAGTGTTGGAGTGTCCAACTCTGACATGTTGTCCAAGGTGAAGCGCTCATGCTTTGTAGACTAAAAATAAAAGAAGTTCCCTTCTAAATTTATAGTCACTGATACAGATTATCAAGAAGGATTTCACAATCCAGGTTTGGAAAATTCCCAATATGCTAGTACACATCACAAGTTTTAGAACAGAATGGGTCAGCAAAAAACAATGACCGAGTTTCTGAACGTGAGCATTAATTTAAAATAATAACTAATCAAAGCAACCAAGTAGACTTGAATTATAAAGTTATCTGTAGTAAAAAGTAATACGTACTTTAAATCGTTACTGCTTGGAGTGCTCCCCATTTCTCGTAAACACAATCTCTTCCTTGAACGCATGCAACTGAAGACCTCCTTTGACCAACCGCATGTTCTTAAAACTGAGAAAGTTTCTCTCTTGAGACTGAATATAGATATAAAAGGTGTCAGAGACCAGAAGTAACTTGATAAAAGTGTAGTATAAAACAGAAAACTGCAGCAGGACCTATTTGGCGACCACACTGTGTGAATCTAAACTAATATACACAAAGGGGTTGGCCAACGCTGCATCACATATATAACTTGTTTTAAGTGGTCGATAGTAACAACTAAGTGAATCTAAACCTTAACAAATAAGATCAATAGTTTTTTTATTATGGAAACCCAACTACACATGGTTTCCTGTTTGGCGACCACACTGTGTGTATGGGTCAACAAGTCAAATCTAGTCAGGACAGAAGAAGATTCCCATTCATCTTAATCTACCAAAAATCATAAAATGAATCTATTAGACTATTGAAATCGATAGGGAAATATTTTAAAGGAAATTAACTTACTCTTCTGTCAGTTCTTCAACTCTTTTCCGAGATAGAGCATCCTGTTGAAACAAGATACAGAGG
Source organism: Cucurbita pepo subsp. pepo (assembly GCF_057944985.1). Taxonomy (NCBI): domain Eukaryota; kingdom Viridiplantae; phylum Streptophyta; class Magnoliopsida; order Cucurbitales; family Cucurbitaceae; genus Cucurbita; species Cucurbita pepo. Next base: position 2,879,483 of record NC_141798.1, read on the forward strand.
TCTGATTTTCTTTTTGCCATTTTGATCTCAGAGGAGCAGTTGACTGCATTATCCACTTTATCATGACCAGACCCATTTCCTGCAGTGAACTTGTTATTCATAGGATTACCATCACACTGATCGTATTTATCTTCTTTCATTGCCACACTCTCGCCATTACCATTACCATTCATTAACACAGATTTACGTTCCCTCTCAGTGACATCATCAGCAACTTCATTACTTTTCTTGCTATTTCCATTCCCAAGAAAAGATTTATGTCTCACACCATTTTCCAAATGCAACGAGTTTACATTTTCTTTCTCGTTCTCCTTGATGGATTGATCCTTCTCAAGAACTATCTTCCCATTAATGGTGGAAGGAGCTCGTACAGAATTAGAATGTCCATTCATATAAGATTTTCCTCGCTGACTGAAAGTTGGTTTTTCTACCTTAGATAGACTTGAAAGTTCTTTCCGAGAAGATTGCTCAACATGGGATTTTGTCTGTGCTGTTTTAGTTACCGCAGAAGGTTTTGAGATTTTGGATGCTTCAATGCCATTACCTTCATGAGATTTTACACCATTTGAACCAAGAGCTGCGTTTGCAGTTACTGGCCTTTGGTTCGTACGAGAGAAAAAGAGAATATACACCTTCTCTGACAAGACCTCCTGCAGAGTTGAAACTGTAACAAATGAGTCGTTGCAGCAATACCACCTACCCGATGCATCCTGCTAAAAATTACAGAAAACCTTGTAAGGATCTGATCTTGTCTTAAATTTAGTAGGCTTTATATGAATATGGTCCACATAGACCTTGATATATGCATAATAGTGCCCAGATTCTGCAGAAAGGCCTGAATGCACTATGGTACCAAAGAGCTTGTACTCTGGACGTGGATCCTGCAACATGATTTAATAAATGAATAAATATCAAAAAAGAGAATTATAAAAAGCCTCCCCTAAAACAGAGACTACTAAATGGGAATTGCAACCTGTAGCATGAATGAAGCATGCAAAGAGAAATAAAGCAAGCATTTAAGGACATACAGCAAAAAAAAAATTAATGATATCACAGTAGAAGACAGATGTACAAAGATACATATAGTTTACATGCCAATCAAAGCTGTAAAAGACAGAAGTTATGGCCTTCTAGATTCAAACTCTTTTCATTTATGTATATATATACATGTTCGATCTTTAAAAGGCTAAAGGCGCCCTCAAGGCTTTTCAGCTTAAAGGGGCAAAGGGTGAGCCTTGAGACAGAATGAGGGTTTTTTAATTAATAACATTATGCAAATCCTAAATTTGTATGATCAAGTATGGCTAAACATAATAGTTATATAAAAGTATAAAAAGATCACCCTTGTCAATTGCCACTTGAACAAAAGTTCTAAAAGGATATCTTTAACATGGATAAGATCAACTAATTCTTTAACTTTTTTCCTTAAATGTTTTTTAAGCCTAGTAGTATTTCTTCAAATTGTTAGAACTCAAACCTTTATATCTTTTTTATGCATAGGGCAAATTAATACTATTTTTCTAATCACTACACAAAGCTAGAGACTCTAAGCCTCTTATGGTCTAAAGAAAGCATAAAACTTGAGGCTAAGAGTTAGAGTCTTGTCTCGAGGTGAGGCTCAAGGCATAATCCTTTTAAAACATTGTACGTTTTCAACTGACTAACAAGAACATTGAACCAAACTATGAGGATTCCTTCTTCCTCTAGCCATGGCTAATCAAATTATTCCTTATATTCGACCTCCGGTAATGTTGAGCATGAGTTAAAATTGCTTCCATTTACTTTTTGTATTCCCTACACTCTAGTTTGTATTCTTAGAAACTTTGTTGGATAATGAGTTGTGTCAAAGTGTCAATTGACTCGATGTTTATATTTTTAGTGAAGTAATATTGGTTTTATTGCTAAAATTTACATGTTTTGGCTATTAAAAAGTATTAAATACATTTATATAAACATATATTCTAAAAGAAAAGTATCGAGTGTCCTGCTTTTCTAAAAACTGACATACCATTGTGTTACACCATCTTCATATCTATGTCCTTTGTTAATATCAGTATTTCTTAGTTACAAATATGCCAACACGTACAGTCCTATTTTGGATTACACTTGCCTTATTAATACCCCCACGGAACAGGATTCCATAAGAACATGCCAACCTTTCCTTAAGTTTTTTGCTCCCAAATAATCTTTGGGATATTGGTCACAAATACTGATCTTGAAATGGGCAAATGAGAAAATAATTATTTGCTACTAAATTTCTTCCCCAACACAGCAGACGCTGACACACTAAAAGGGTAGCAAGTTCCACACCCTTTTATCCCTTTGGTCCATTCCCTAAATTGCCTTCAATAGAGCTATCACGTCTTCAATAAACTGCTCCAAGAGATCTTTTGCAAAATTTGATTAGAATCAAATTTTAATTGACCATTTCTGAAATCTAAGTCCCACACTCCTTGTTATTCACTCCAGCAATTTCATACAGCAAAATTTTTCAAATGATTCCTCAGTATAGACTAAATAGCACATAGGTTCTTTAAAGGCTAGAGTGCTGTCTAAATGATAGTCCTAGAATCTTCGATCTTGTATAACTCTCATCTCCAATTTTTTTGGCCTCAACATAAAAGGAAATTTAAGCAGAAGTTGACCTACCTAAAAGAAACAAGCAAACACAATATGTTGTATTGCTCATGCAAAGACCAATTCCAAATAAAAGTACGATGATATTGCAAGAGTCATGGTGAAACCTTCGTTTTCATAGATTACTTTACAAGTGTATTGTTTCTTTCCCTGTATGCAACAAGTCTTTTCAAATCACTTTCCAATAAATAAATTGTTTTGTTACAGAACTAAGACATTCAACAAGTCTGTTAAATTTTAGGGTCCCTTATGGAGGATTTGATAGAAGAAATTAAACAATGATCCATGGTTTGATATAACCAATCACCCACAAGCAGATGGCCATAGTGAGGTCACTAATTGCATTTCAGGAAGGCTGAGTTGGTGCATGAGGATCCGTACTGAGGATTCCCACACTTAGAAGTTGGGGCTTAGAAGATATCTTTTTGACAGAGATCTTGAGGTGAGCTGCCTTCACGGATATATTGGACTTAATTTAAAGAGGTCAAGCTCGTGATAAATTGTTTGGAATTTGGATCCAGGGGGTGGCTTCTCTGCTAAATCTACCTTCTTCCACTTGGCTAGCTCAAAGGCCAGACTAAAGTACCCTGTGGCAAAGAAAATTTTGGTTTTAAAATGCCTAATAAAGTGAAATTCCTTCTTTGGTTTTATTTAACAGAAGTTTGAACACTGCCAACATTGCCGATAAACTTCAACAGAAATTCCACCAATGGTTCATTTCCCCCTCAGTCTGCTGCTTGTGCAAAATAATGAAGACACGCTCATATCACATTTCTCTCCATTGTCTGGTTGCTAGAATGAGCTGGGCTTATCTGCAGACTGTAGAAAGAGTTTGAGTTGGAATTCTGTCTCTCTGAGAAGGTGGACAGTCTCCCTGAATCGTTTGGAGGGGCTTGTTTTAAAGACATAGCTAGGGTGCTGTGGAGCAGGCATACACGCCTTTGTGGTTGTTATGGAGGAAAAGAAACAGCAGGATTTATGAAGATGAGGAAGTCATTATGGGTTACTATTGACGCAACTTACAGCATACATCTTCATGGTGGTGCGCACCAACCACTGAACATTCTTTTGTAATTGCAGTTTGTTAGCCATTATCATCAATTGGAGAGTTGTTTTGAGGTTAGTTTTCAGGGAGGGGGTATCCTCTACCCCAGTCCTTAGGCTGTTCTCTCTATTTTTTTTCTTTTTTCTTTTTTTGTCCACAAAAGTTATGTTGTTTCTTATCAACATATATATATATAGCGCAAGAAAAATTTTCAACTAATAACAAACAAGACAATCAGCTGCTTTGATTGATTCGGATGGGGAATCTGATGTTAGACACGTACCTGACTTCCTTTGCACATAAAATTTGAAAGTTGTAAACTCTCCTCATACGCAATGGCCTTGTCAATCTTACCACCAAATATGCCTTCAAATCTCTGCCAAACCCATCCAAGAACAACCCTTTACATGAAAGCAGCAACACTACGAACTGAACAAACAACAATGAATTGAACAGGGGAAAGAAACAAGAAACCAAAGGTTAGGACAGAAAACCTTCAATTGGACGACAAGAGTATTCGGTGCTTGAAGTATAGACATCTGCTTCCTCGCCACCACCAACTTCTTACAACTACAAAGGAAATATAATCTCCACAAGTCAGACCCGAGCAAAAGAAAATTCCAAAACCAGAGGAGAAAGACGATAGATATATATATATATATATATATATATAGGACATAATAAAAGCTTACTTGTCACACTTGTACTTATTACTGCCATCTAAAACTTCCAGTTGAAAGAACTTCTGCAATGCCTCTTTAAGAGAACTACTATGCAAAACATCAAGACTAATATCCATTATCTCATCAACCTTATTGGAGTCGTTTCCACAAGATAAACACTTCACCTGGCTCTGCAAGGCACCCCCGAATATCTCCTTCACCACCGTGGAGCTTCCACTCGCACCTCCGCCAGTTCGACGCAGCTTCTTCAAGCGGAGGCAGGTGTTGTGGCAAGCATCGATGACATAACGAAGGAACTCGTGGGCGTCCTCCTGGCGGCCCAAGCGAAAGTGCTCGGCGAAGATCCTGAGACAGTTCTGGATCTTGAGAGGCGAGTCCAAGGTGAGATCCAAGCTCAAAGACCTCACTATACGCCTTTCCAGAATACAAAACGGACATTCACGCTTTCTCTCCGCGTTGGAGGAAGCAGAATCGCCTGAAACGAAAAAAAAAAAAACGAAGCGCACAAACACAGACACAGGACAATAATTAGGGCTGAAAACGGAATCAAATTGAAAGGAAAAAAAACGAAGGAAAATTCATACATAGAGAAGAGTGCTGGTTTCGAAGGCAGAAATTGGCAAGGGGAGGGGTGTAAGTGAGGCACTGAAGGACGCTGTTGAGGTAGCAGGTATTGCCTAGGTTTCTGAGACCGAGAGGGGGGCCATTTCGCCGCTTCTGACTCAGTAAACTCGGTTGCCAACTCATTTGCAATTGCAAGGCCATTAACGACCTTCTTCTTCCTGGCTAGGTTTGTGCAGAGCATTAGAAGCCGCCGGACCTCTACTCCCCGAGTGTCGCCGCCGGCACCAACACCAACGAAATCGCATAGCTCTTTTCTTCTTTTCCCTCCCTTTGTTCTTCTACCGCCTTTTCCCCCCTTTCCCTCCAACCCAAATAAAAGAGGACAAATCGTTGAAATTAGTTCGTCTTACCTTATGCGGTTTATTCATTTATTTTATTTTTATTTTTTTTAACAATCATATTACTCCTCTTTAAAAAATTATATTTATAATATTGCAAAAATAAATAAATAAATAAATAAAATTATTTATTTACATAAATTTAAACTTTTAATTATCTCACACATATTTAACTTTATAAGCTAAGAGATTTAATATTGAGTTAAATTCACGTTATCAAATAAAATTAAAATTACTACTAACCATATTGTATTATATAGCTTGATGATTATGCATCAATGATTGAAGTGTTTTCTCTTTTTTTTTTTTTTTTTTTTTGGATTTTCCTAAGTAGATATGATCATACCACATGGCATTATATTCCAACATCCTATAGAAATACATTCACAAAAGAAAAATAAAATATTTATCCACGAAAGTAAACTCAAATTCATTTATGCACTGTTTTGCTAATGCTACGCCCTCAAGTTCAGCAGGCACCATTCATCTCTTCTGGCAAATTGTCATGCCATCGCCAATGGGTACCTAAATAAACCAAGTTTAGTACCATCATCATAGTTCAAGGAGGCTAGCAGAGGGAACATAGATCAAATGCTCACTATACTAATCCCGACTCGATCGTCTTCCATTATCTTTTTATTCAATCTCCTAATGCTATCAGTCTGCTTGTCATTTACCTGCTCAAAGACCATGATCATCAGTTAACTACACTAAAATGGAGGCACAATGTCACGAGATGTCGAAGCTAACGCACCGTTGGGTCAGCTACTCTTCCATACCAAAGGACATTGTCAATCACAATTATACCTCCAACTCTCACCTGAATGAAGGCGATGAAGAACTTACTTCAACATCATGGACTGAAAAGATAGGCTATCTGACAAAACCATTAGACATAAACAGATTTTTTAGCAGAAGCTAATTGTTTTTCGTCTTACCAGTTGCAGTAGCAGTTCGAAGTACTCCTCGTTCATCCTCTTCTCGGCATCGATGAACGCAAAATCATAACTATACGTGCACAGAAATATGTTATCTATTCAATCTTTGTAAAAAGGCCATCGGAGGAAGTAAAATCACAGAAGTTTTAAAGCTCACCCTTTTAACTTTGATATCATGTTAAATCGCCAAGAAGGTAAAAGAGAGAACATAATGGGATAGTTATAACAAAATCTAATAGAAGCATTATAAGATCATTCCATCAACTAACGAAACAAGTTTTTGAATCAAAACATGATATAACATAAAACACTTCACCTGCCAGCTTCACCATTTGCAATAAGTGATTTGAGTGTATCTGCTGCAAGCCCATGTCTCACATCCACCTACTTCCAGAAATTGTCCAAAACCATGTTTTGATCATCAGAAACATGTTATAGCTTAAAATTATGAACATAAATACACGAAATTGATCGATCTTTGTATACCCATAAGAGGGTATACTGTATGGCTGGTCTAAAATTTGAGGAATCTGATTAAATGAATGGCCTTTCTCAAATCTCCCGGTTAATTAGTTAGAGTATCATCCCAAGCCCACCGCTAGTCGATATTGTCCTCCTTGGACATTCCCTTTCGGGTTTACCCTCAAGGTTTTTAAAATGCATCAGATAGGGAGAGGTTTCCACACCCTTATAAAGAATGTTTTATTCCACTTTTCAATTGATATGGGATCTCACAATCCACCCCCCTTCAGGGCTCAGCGTCATCGCTAGCACACCGCCTGGTGTCCACCCCCTTTCAGGGCTTAGTGTCCTCGCTGGCGCACCGCCCGGTGTCTAGCTCTAATATCATTTGTAACAGCCCAAGCCCACCGTTACCAGATATTGTTCTCTTTGGGCTTTCCCCTCAAGGTTTTTAAAACGCATATGCTAGGGAGAGGTTTCCCCACCCTTATAAATAATGCTTCGTTTGTTTCCCTCTCCAATCAACGTGGTTGCAATCATGTGGGTAAAAGGAAATATACTAGCAAGAACTAACAAAAAATTTGCTACAAACAGTTTACAGCTCAAACAGAATACATTGGTTGCAATCATGTAGGAGCTATTACAATATGAAAGTTGCAGATTATCAGCAGAAAAATAGGAAGATAGTATTTCTCAAAAGATTCATGTCACTGTTCATAATCATTTGATGAAAGAAGAACCAGAGAACATCAAATGAAGAAGTACTTACCTTGTGAGAAACACCGGCAAGTTCATAATATTTTCTAGCAACATCTAGATATATGGCATCCCTTTCACAGGCAACTAAGCGCCCTGATTCTGGAAGGACTAACGCTACGGCCAGAGATGAATATCCCTAAATGAGAATAGAAAACTATGGTTAGCCCTAAAGTTATAGCACTCTTCAAAACAAAACCTTGTTATTAAGCAGTAAGAATGGGAGGAAGGGGCTTACAGTGTAAACACCCACTTCGATGCACCGCTTTGCACCGAGAATTTGAACAATCATTGCAAGAAGTTGTGCTTGATCAGGCGATACCTGCATTTTGCTACCACGCAATGAGGCGGTCTCCTCACGAAGTTGCCCCAAGATCTAAATCAACGAATTCAATCACAATCAGACAGATCATAAAGTACTTAACATATAGATGAGCAACAACATTGTACCTCAGGCTCTCGAACATTGGAGAGGATATACTCATAAAGCCGTGAGTCAACACTAATGAACTCTTTATTGCTAAATTTCCCATTTGAATTGGCGGAACAAACCCTTTCCAGCTGCCTCTTCTTGCTGCTGGAATCATCCAAGTTCAAATGACAACGAACACGCCTGCAAGCCATGGCCCTTTTGATAGTCCCGAAGCTGGCAATTGCAGCCACTGGGGGCATAGATGAGAGCTTCATAAGCAGATTCCTTTGTGGGTATGACAAAAAACGCAGCCCCATATTGCTGCTTGACATCATCAAAGAACGATATGCACTGCAGGGTGGAGCAGAAAGCCATGAAGAAAAGTAGGAAACAGAAAACCAAATAGTATACTAACTTTATAGCTCGACAAATTAGATACTCTCTTGGGCATTTCTACAAACAGCTGGTGGGCATGCGGGGATGACGCGAAGCCATGCGAGAGAATGTTAAAGCTTTGCAGATTAAACGAAGAGGGAAGACATCAAAACGCAGAAAGAAAACGTACCTGTTGAGAAGAAACCAGTTGAAGACTCGCACTGAACTACGGCCCGGTGGGAAGACGGCACGCAGCTACAGATATAGCCACTAGAGGTTCACACGGCGTCGTTTGATTAAACATTGGCAAGTCATTAGATTCATCGCCATTAGTCTCCTTATCTGTTCCAGCTCCGGTAAGATTCGGAGCTCGTTTGTTGCATCTTGCTCTGGTTCTGATCTACAAAAAAAACGAAGAATCACAAGGTTTCCCTCAATCAACTAATTACAATAGGATAGAACAAGCCAAAAAGCCGTTTCCACCCTGAGTAGATATTGTCCGACTTTCCCGTTCGAGCTCTCCCTCAAAATTTTTAGAACCCATCTGCTAGGAGAAGTTTCTACGCTTTATAGAGAATATTTCGTTCTCCATCCCATTCGGAGCTAAACCTCCTCGCTGGCACATTGCCCGGTATCTAGGACCCCCCAATTCATCCCCTTTCAGGCCAGTGTCCTTTCTAGCACACCACCTCGTGTCCACCCTCTTTGAGGCTCAGTTTTCTCGCTGGCACATCACTCGGTGTCTGGCTTGAATATCATTTGTATCGACCTTAGCCAACGATAGTAGATATTGTCCTCTGAGAGCTTTTCCTTTTAAACTTCCTCTCAAGATTTTTAAAACTAGTATGTTAATGAGAGATTTTCATACCCTTGTCAAGAATGTTTTGTTCAGAGATGGGATTTGACACAAAATTCCTTTGTGCCAAACACCAACTCGTTCGTAATATCTTCTTGCAATCTCAAGAACTTCGGCATCATATTGACACACAACTAAACGTCCTAGTTTGGGGAGGAGGTTAGGGTGAATCAAAAGCCTCCATCCATATAGATAGGCTGTTGTTTCAGAGTTAAGACTTGAGATAAGCTAATGGAGTAGTTGGGGTCATCTTTGATAGTAAGAACAGATCAAAATTCAAAAAAGTTAGAGCTGCTGAGAAGGAAGAATCACAAAAGCTGGGGCTCAACTTGCTGCTCGCCATCAAATCATAATATCTTCAAACACACCAAGATTTTCACAACATTATTATCATGTTTTACACTACTCCCCCAAAATCAACCTCTGTTTCTACCCATTTCCATGCACTGCCCACTGGTTTTGTACCCAAACAGATACACATTTGCTGCACAAACCAGAGTCTCGTTTCTGTTTCTCGCCATCTTTGAGTCATTTTAGAATGTCCGGTAGAGTTCTTATGATTGAGCCAAACTTTCTTTTAGCTATCATATCATAAAAATCGATCTCAAATTCATTCATGTACTTCTCACATTAAAAATTAAAAAAAGATAGACCCAACACGTGGGCTTTTACAAATTACAAGATTGATAAGATTTCCTTTCGTATTTCTTTACGTCACACTAACTAACGAAGAATTAGATTTTCCACACTGATACTAATTTATTTTGATGTGGTCTTTGAATTGCCACGCTCAAACCAAACACATTATTTTTAAATGCCTATTTATTTTCGTCACGTTTCATATGTTTAATGATTTTTTTTTTCTTTTTTTCATGTAGGATATGTAGCTTTCGATGGTTCAAGATTCTATAGTTAATTAAAGTGGACTTCCCTATTTTATTTATTTTTTTAATTAAAAAAATGAATATATTATTATTTTTATTTTTTTAATTCATCCAATGAAATCAACCCAAGTGTTCCAAAAATAATTATAGTTTATTTGCTCTTTTAAGAAAGCAAATTTTGATTGAAATTTTTGTGGGCCAATTTTTCAATTCTTTTTCGGCAATTACAAAAGAAGGAAGAATAAAATATGGTATATTCTTCTTCATAATTTCTTTTTTTAAATTAAAAAAAAACCATTTAAAAAAAAAAATAGATTCAATAATTCATCCAAATGATCCCCACACCCTTTGTCCTTTTTACATATCACATGCTAATTCTTACCCTATTAATATTGTTCCTAAATTTAGTTTTATATTATAATGCTAACTTATATATTATTAATATGTGTTTTAAATAATTTTGCTTTTTGGATAGACATTAAATTAAAAAAAAAATATTATGATGCTTGGTCATGAAATCTTGTAATGTATGATTTTCGAGCCGATTTTTAAAATTTTAATTAATTATTTTTTTAATATGAACTTTGGATCAAAGATGGTTCGTAGTTCGATCCTTAATTTCAAATATAGTTGAACTACTTCAACCACCCACAAACAATTTAATTTATAGATCGTGTTGTCGCTTAATCGTATATGAATTTGCATACGATAAAAGACAAATGAATTGGAGAATAATTTAGTGTTTTAATTAATTATAAAGTTAACTAATTAATAAACAAAAAAAAACTGAAAAAATAATATAACCAACCTGAACTCTCTCTCTCTCTAATCAATCTCTAACTGTCAGTTGATAAAAAAAAATTAAAATTAAAAAAATAAAATAAAATAATGGGCATCAGATTTTGCCAACTACCTTCCACTCTTGGTAAGTGGAGGTTCCAGGTGTTCTATTTTGGGAGGATAAATATATAAAAGTTGATAAAAAAAATAAAATAAAAAGCACTTTTTTTATTTCCTTTTCAAATTATAATTATTACTAAAACTTTTTGTTATTAATTATTATTATTATTATTATTATTTTGGGTATTTTAGTTAGGTTTCTCTATCTACAAGTGTCTATTATTCGACCAATGTTTTATTTTTTTATGTTTCTTTTTTGGGACATGTTTGGTTTTCCATACATTGAACTATAACGTTGTTTCATTCTTAAATCATTTACCAAAATTATTGATCTAAATTATGCTCTGTCAACATAAGTGTAGCTCAATCATTATGATATTTATTTGTTCTATTTCTTGATGTTAAATGTTCTTAAAATCTTTCTTGTTGGTACTTATCGAAAGACTTTTTTTGTCAAAAGTTTTGGTGAGATCTTACATCTGTTGGAGAGGGAAACGAAACATATATATTTTAGGTTAAATTTAATCATAAAAATAGCTATGTTCATATAATATAAATGAATAGTTATATCGTAGAAAGGTAAAGAGTGCACTAGAAGAATTAATTGGATCCATACTCATTTTGTTCCTAAAATATATTCCATTCTCCATCTGTCATCATTTTGGAACATTCCAACAATATGTTCTTTTAAATATTTTATGTTTTTTTTTTTCGAGAGAGTTGGGTGGGTTTTTATTTTTTTATTAAATTATTATTTTTTTATCGATGATAAAAAGCGAAATTGTTGAACGCAAACATTCAATATAGACGAGCACATAGCGAAAGTATGTGTTAGTGACGGAAAGCAGGACAATTCAATGCATTATGTAATAACTCAAACTCGTAGATATTAATACAGAAAATGCTCACAGTGATAACTGAAAGTTGGCTTGAAAGCAAAACCATTTGGAAGCGCACGTTTAGGGAAGATGGGTATCAAAATCGTAAAATCGAACGTTTTTGGGTAAGGATATTTGAAAAGAAAAGATTCCGAAAACACTTAAAAATCTATTCTTTTTAGTAATAATGTTTAAAAGGAAGAATCTTGATTGTGTGGTGGGCATGGGTTGGGCAATGAAGAAGAACAGTGGTTCCATGTGTGAAGCTTGGATAGGCCAAATTAGTGTATTATTCATCTAATAGAATTTTGACATCTGTCCATAAGCTGATGTGGACTTCAACACATTTTTTTTACAAAAAGATTGAAATTGAGACACCCAAACACATTCTTACCTCTCTTAATGGATTAATGTCGCTTTGATATTTATATAAAAAAAAAGGAGTGAGAGTGACCTAAATATCAAATATTGTTTCCGATATTATAAAAAATGTTCGTTATAAATTAATATTTTTTTTTCTTTTTAACGTTTTTTTTAAATAATTGATCTGGTCTTAGACATGGATAATTTACGAAAGTTCACATAAATTTCGTCTTAAAAAAAAACGTTGGATTTTTCCCGTTTTGTTTTGTAGTTGGAAGTATTGAAAATGAAAGCTAAATATTCTTTCCAACGAGATGGAAGCATCCATTTTGGAGGATGGACAAAGAAGTCATTTCACATAAACCACGTGTCGATTAGTAAATGGATACGATATGAGATTTAATCCAAATACACTTCTCCTATAGAGCTCCAAAGCTCGAATTAGTGTTGAGTAATGTCGAGTTGGGTAGGGTTATAGAGATTAGTTACCCATTTAATGAATTGTCTCGTGCCGACATTCTTATGCATCTGTGGCGACTTACGTTACTTGCTTGAATTGCTTCCAAAAGTGAAGACCATTTCTACCGACCAACACAAGTTCTTTCATCTTTTCTTGTTTTCAAGGATAGCTGATGTCATGGTGGTGAAGTAGGTCATGTCAGCTGGAGTCTCATCGACCCCATGTCGGTTGTCTGGATCAATCAACCTACTCTTGAGTACATGAAATCAACTTGTGTTCTTTTCTCTCAACCCCACGAGACACTGTGGCTTAATGGAAATGAATTTAGGGTTTTGGTTTATATGTTTGTACCCTTCTAGGAGATATTAGGAAATAATTGAATTTTTAGTCTAATTTGAAGATATAATTTTATAAAATTAATTTAAATAATTTTAATATTTATATTTATTTTTACTATTTATTAAAATTTGAGATAGTTGAGAATTAATTTTATATAATTTAAATTTTCCAAGCTTCAGTTTATACTTGACTAATTTCATTATTTTTAATAAATATGGAATAATAATTATATTAAAGTTAAAATGAAATTAAAAATGTGCTTAGAAAATAACTCAAATTTATAATTGAAAAGCCAGTTTTAAAATCCTTTTTTACTTTTGAAATTGACAACTTAATAATAATAATAAAACAGGCTGTAAAAAAACTGAAAAAAATAATTATAAAACTTAAATATCTATATTATTTTAATTCACAAAAGCATAATATATATATCTTTCGAAAAATCAACCTATATTAAAAAAAATACGTAAAATCAAACGTATTTAGCATTTTATCACTTTTACAAGCATACAAATACAAGAAATTTTACGTACAAAAATATCAACTCGCAAACATGATGCAATTTTCATGCATGATATGCATACATTTATTCTGGTTGCGTAACATTCATGATTAATATTTTTAAAAATTCACTTCGAATGGTAGAGTGGGGTGTTTTGTTCATTTATTTAAAATCGTCATTTTTAAAAAATATATTTATATTAGGAATAAAATAATCTTTTATTTTAAAAAGTAATTATAGACATTGGTCCATTGTATAATTAAAATAAGGAAAAATAAGAATAAAAATATTATTAAAATACCCTATAGAGAGAGAGAGAGAGAGAAGAAACATTTTACATATTTTAATATTGATTAAAATATAAAAAAAAAAATTTACTTTGTAAAAATCAATAATTCACAAAAGAGTGAAAGAATAAAACAGAAACCAGGTGAGCTTCATTGCTACCCTAAACCCAAAAGCTTCAAGCTTGGTTTCTCAAAACCCCCTCACTTTTCATCCTACTTACATTACCACCCCAACAAACTTCTTAATTATACTTTACACCCCACAACTTCTAGTTTTTCTATTCTTAACTAGCTGTAAAAAAAATGAAACAGAGAAAAACAGAGGAGATTCCGGGGACGTAAAACCACATGCATCCCTCAGGTAAAAACTCCAATTTTTTTCCTTTTTCTTTTTACCCTGTGTTGTTATAATTTACCTCGACTTTTTTGTTTTTTTACCGTTTCTGCTTCTGCAGATCCTTGGAGCTTATGAAAGTTCCATGGAAGCCGTAAGGAACTCGAGAAGGAAGCTTTACAGTAGCTTCAAGCTCTAAAGTCATGGCGTTTACGATCTGCAACTCTGATTTCCATTCCTTCTCGTCGTGAACGAAGGCTAAGATGTGCCCATCGTCCTCCGCCGTTGCCCCTTCTCTAGGAAGAAACAGAGGCTCGCCGCCGTACCTGTCTTCGCCGTAGAGATACTTTCTGATTTCTCCGGTGGAGAGATCGACCTTCGCGAATCCAGAAACCTTTGGCCATGGTTCAGCTAGAGCAAGATAAGCGAACTGGGTTTTTCGCCCTAATTGATTTCGGTTCACCATTCCGGCTTCTAAGTTCACTTGCTCTGTTTCAGCGATGATCGGCCGACGAGTTGATTTTCCGGTGGAGAGATTCAGGCGAATTTCCGATAAGACGGATTTCAAATTCTCTTCACATTCGTTGAAAATGGAGTCCGGTGGCGTCATGCACGATCCAATTACGACGATTTCGTTAGTCTCTGGTTCTTCCCAAGCGTTCCAGAGATGGAAACAGAAGCAATCGGGAGCTTCAATCCATTTAATGGCGTTGGCGTCTGTGGCATTTTTGTCCAAAATCCCAAATCGGGAGGTTTTTTCTTTGTCGTAGACCACCGGAGATCCCCCGCGGATCATCTCCGGCAACTTGAAAACCACCTGCTGGTCTGGAATTACAACAAATTTTTCCGTAATTGCGAAATCGTGCATCATCGTCGGCTGAGGCAGGGGAATTTCAACGTCCGGTGATTTCTCCCCCTCCGCCGAGAATTTGAAGTATTTCAAATATGGTTTCTGGATTACGTCGTAGCTCAAAGCGAACATCTCGCCGGAAACAGGGTCGAGCTTTGGGTGAGCTATCATTGTGGATTTCAATTGCCCGTCGAAATCAAACCGGCCAACGGTTTTCAAATCCCCAGACGGAGTGACCCGGATTTGGTACGGCAAATCATCCTCCGACATGGCAAGAAGCCGGCCGTTAAAGTAAACCAAACCGGCGTTGGCGACGCCGATTCCATGGCTATGATCGACAAGCCCAAACAATCCTCTAGCATAGAAAAGCATCAACCGAGCTATCCCAGAGTGGCCATGGAGTTCCCCAATAGCTTTCGGGAAAACCGGCCGGCCATAAGCCCGCTCCTGAACCAGCCGTTCTGTCTCCGTAAACCGGCAAGCGTAACTAACTCTACCACCCTCAGTGAACTCCACAGCATGGACCATCCCATCGCCGTCAAACAAGTGATGACCGGAAACCGGTTCATGAAGTGGGTTGGCTCCGTTTCGCACATAAACCCCCCGAATGCAGTCGGGAACTTTCCCGGTGACCGGTAACACCTTCCGAACAGACTGCTCCGGCACAGGAGCAAAATTCCCAGCAATTTGAACAGAAGGGTCAGCCGTCTTAGGCAAGGAATGCTTCTTCTCCATCGAAACCAGAGCATCCTCAACCGCATCGAGCGCCATAGCCGCAGCTTGCTGCAAGAAATTCCACTCCTTGGCGGGCGAAGACACGGAGGGAGCAGCAACAGGTTCAGGTTTCGGCACGGCGATCTTGATGGGCGACCGAAATGCCGTCTGAGACCGCTTAGGAATTTGAATTATAGAAGGAGTATGAAGCGAAGAAGACACTCTGTTTCTTACACCATAATTCCTATTTACAGAGAGAATCTTCGGCATTGAAGAAGAAGAAGAAGAAGAAGCCATAATCAAAGATTCAAAAAAAAAAAAAAACAGAGCTTTGGGGTAGAGAGAATTTGTACAAAGAGAATTTAATTGAGAATTTTGTAAGGAATTTTGGAATAAGAGTGTTAGAGAGAGAGAATGAAGGAGAAGGAACGAGGAGAGGGAGAATATATATAAGGGGAAAAGATAGGGGCAAAAAGGTCCAATTTAAAAAATGTTGGAAAAGAGACCACGTGTAGGATGAGCAAAGAAAGTGAAGACTGTTAAAATTGAAATACCTAAACAAACAAACAAACTCCACATTTCTCCTCAATGGATCAATTATTTATACGCCCCTCACTTAAGCATAGTTCATCGTATCTATATGTAACGACCCAGATCCACCGCTAGCATATATTGTCCTCTTTTTGATCTTTCCCTTTTAAGCTTCCCCTCAAGGCTTTAAAACGCGTCTACTATGGGAAAGTTTCCACACCATTATAAAGTGTGGTTTGTTCTCCTCCCCAACGAGTGTGATCCCATCACACCATATAATCAATATCATTTATAACAGCTCAAACCCACCGCTAACCGATATTGTTTGTTTGGGCTTTTTCTTCTAGGCTTTTCTTCACTGTGAGATCTCACAATTCACTCCCTTTTGAGACTCAGCATCCTCGTCGACACTCGTTTCTCCCTCCAATCGATATGGGATCTCGGTATAAGAAGAACCGGGAGTGATATGGATTGGAAAATTATGATATGATAGTGTGTGAGGAGGACCCATTAAGAAAAGCATCCCTCCAAAGAAGCACCTCTCTACCCATTTATGAGGCTCTCATGAGTCAATAATAAAAACAAACCAATCTATATCTCTCTATTCCATTTGTTCTCCATATTTCCAATCCTCACTCACATCCTTCTCTTTCACAACCCTACATTCTCTTCAATCAATCAATAAATAAACAAATTCGCTAACTTTACCAATCACCAAAACCCTAAACCCATAATTCAACTAAACCCACTCCACGTTATCCGCCTAAATTCAAATCAAATCCATCGTTTCTTTGGTTCAGCTCAACTTGATTCGAACCATGCATTTGTATGTATATATGTCGAAAAAGGAAGCTATAAAAAGTGAAGTCTTGTTCGTCTTCTCGACGTCTCCATCTGGGTTGATTGAGTTGGACAAAATGATTTCTCTAAACGGACCGAATTCAAGGTACGTTGTATACACCAAGAGACTAGAAAAAAAAAAAAAAGAAAAGAAAAGAGAGCTAGGGAGAAATAGAGAAAAGAAAAGAGCGAGAGAGAGGTACGTGGACGGTTGTGGTTGGTCTGTTATAATGCGGTTGGTTACAACGCGGAAGACGTTATTGGTCCCCGTTGTTCACGTTTACGTCTTCTTTTTTCCTTTTTTTTTTTTTTTTTTTTCCTTCAATTTCTGAGGAAAAAAAAGTGAAAAAAAAAAAAACCCGCGTTGTGGCCTCAATAAGCGTCTGAAAAACCGCACGCGTGGCAGTTGGTGGTTGGCAGTGAGAAAAAGCGTCACCGCCAAATGGAAAATAAATAAATATCCCACGCGCTTGCCTGCCGCCAAGTTAACAGACATTTCTAAATTATATATTTTAACAAAAAATAAATAAATTTATATTTCTAAAGAATTATATTAATAAAAACTCTAACTATTTTATTTAAACTTTAAAATTGATAGGTAAAGCTAATTATAATATTTTAATATATAGCATTTGAACACTTATTTACATGAAATTTTAATTTATATCTATTTTAATACATTAAATCCTTTTAATAATCATAATATTTTATTAAGCATATCTAAGGTGGATATTTTTCTCAAAAGAAAATTAATTAATCTATCGCTAAAATTAAAAGAAGTGACATATAAACTGGGTCTCGTTCGTTCACCACGGAATATTGTTGAATTCAAACACTAAGATTTCAACAAACTTTACATAAATAATTGAGATCAGTCAAGTCACTCCGTTCCTATTTTAATCAAACGGATTAGTCCTTAAGTTAAATCTTTAATATATTCTTATGTTTCTCGATCATTGAATATTTCCTTTTTTATCGTTAATTTAGTAATTATCCGTGTTAAAACTAGTTGATCTCCCTTTTCACGATCGATAGCATCTCTTCCACTTTGGCTTTGTGAGTATGTCTCTCCCGTTTATAATTGATTCATCTTCAACACCTTCGCATTTTCGTATAAATAAATTTGTTACTCAATCGAATATAAAATTTTAAAAACAAATACTTATAAAAATGAGACCTCACCAACAAAGTAATAATCTATGCTGTTGGTCACCTTAAACAATTAATTTTATTTATTTATTTATTATTATTATTATTTTGCAGAAGATCTCATTTCCTGAAAATCGAATATTTTCTTTCCCCCTGGTGATTAAAAATTTCAACAATAATTAGGGTTTCACACCTTCTCTCTCTACATACATACATATACCTATACATACATACATACATATATATATATATATATATATATATATATTATATAATTATAAAAAAAAAAAGATCTTAGAGTTAAATTTTTAATCTGTCCATATGATTGTTGGAACAACCCAAGTGGATGCTGATCATGGAGGAAACCATAATTATTGTTGCAATTATATGATGAATTAAAATCCCACATAAATAATAATCTACCACGTGATTATCCTAAATTAATTATGCTTATAATCTTATTAACTTATTTTTATATACCCATTTCACACACCAAACCCAACAAAACCATACATGTTTCAAATTTCTTTATTTTGGATCATATAATATAAAGTTTTTATATCATCAAATTTTGTTTGGCAGCATAAATTATGGGGCCAAAATGTGGAATCCCAAGTGAGGTTACCCTTAATACAAGGGGAAACATGAGACCTCACATGATTTAAGGACATCTTCCTCATCCACAACACCTAAATTTAAACCAATTAATATTAATAATCTAAATAATAACGTTGAAATTCTTCGTTTTTTTTTTTAATTATTAACACGATTACTTGTTAAATAAGAAATTTGAATGAAGTTTATTATTATATCATTGTCATAATTGATATTTTAAAGTTTAAATCATTATCTACTTTCTTAAACTAATACCATGTTCGACATTGTTTTATTATTATTTTTTAATTATAAAATAAGTTTTAAAATCACGTCCATGATTGGAATCTAGAGAGTCATAGTTACTTACTCGACTTGAACTGTTTCTAAAGTGAAACATGGGTTCTTCTACCGTATTTTGTCTCCCACTCACATGATTCTTTAGAAAATTTAAATATAAATAAAATAAAGAAAAAAATTAAAATAATATCTTGATTTAACCTAAAAGCTACACGGGTTTCATAGCCTTCATCATGATACCGTCGTCATTTGTACCTGGGTGCCTTACCTTTACCTATAATGTAAGATTATTTTAAGAAATAATGAGTAAGTAACCCTTCTAGGTCAGGAAATGCAAACACATGCAAAATGATATGACCTATCCTTTTAACATATCATAACATTATCTTAGGTAGTTTTCTAGTTCGGTCAAGGTTGGATGTGTTGTACGTGACGTGTGAGCATGAGTCCCACTAGGTGGACTCACAAACCCTATGGGCTAAATGAACTCTTAGTGAACACTACGGAGGGAAATGGTTTGCATAATATCTTATTCAATTTATTATTATTTTAGCAACTGCCGTTACACACGGTCTCGATTTACTCACCAACATGTTCTTTTACTTAGATGTGACATAAATAAATAAAGGTGGATTTGTGGTAATTTTTGAATATTTGAATTGTGAATATGATGAAGATGTGCACATGATTGCACATGGTTTACAAGTTATTTTGGCATCCCAAGATTGATCCTTAATTATTATTTGTGCAACAAACACAAAACACAAGAACATTAATGCGACAAACTAACTTTACCTGAAAAAACTGCCGACGGTTTCCCAACTAACTCACCTCTCTTAATACTCAACTTGAATGGCTACGATTCTCAAGATTAATTCAATTAATTCGACTTTGGGTGCATGCATTTAACCTAAGTCTTCTACCAGATTAATTCAATTAATCATACTTTAAAGGAGCTTTCTTTTATTATTATTATTATAATATATATATATATATTTGAACTTAGAACATGCTCCATAACATTGTTCTAAGCTCATAATCATTAATTAAAAATTAAATCAAACTTTAGATACTCATTGAAATCTTTAAAGTAAAAAAAGTGTTAAAAAAAAGAAATTATTTCGAAAAGTTTGATAAATTTGCACTCCAAAACAAAAAAAAGGAAAAATGCAAAGTATTTGTTAAAAAGAAAATGTAAAAAGGTCGGTTTAATGATAGTTAGGTTATCGAAAATGATTTCTAACCGTCCTAATTAACGAAAGTAAACGGTATAATTAGAAAGAGGAACCGAGACCCTTTCAACAAATTTTTTTTTTTTACTTTCTAAAAACAAAAATAGGAATTTAGATTCTTTTTTTCTTCTTTGGGGAAATCAAATGAGAGCCGAACAAGTCAGCACTGACATCGACATGTGTGGTCGGGTAAAAGACATTTCACAATCATCGTACCTTTCATTACTCATTCGTTCCTTCTCTCTAACGTGTTTAGAATGGAAAATAATCTGCCACCTCCCCAACCCCTATGAACTTTTCTTGTTCAAATTAAAGTTATACCCAAAAGGGATGCTACCAATCTTGAATTCCAATATCATAGTACTAATTAGTAGTTTAGACGGCACAAAGTTCTTAACTTTTTGTTGTTGCAAGTTAAAAAGTTTGATTATTCTTTTTCAACCGTCAAAAAAGTCAACTAACGACCGATTCTTAAACTATAACACGATTGTTACAACACGCCTCTTGAAAACAATAATAAAAATAGCTTAAAGATAAGTTTTAGTCGAGAGTAAAAAATTTATGTCAGTTGAGCTATATTCATATTGGTGGAAGTACATGCATATCATTTCATTAATATATCATATTAAAAAAAATCTTGAAGAGCAACTAAACGACAAGAACTAAAAAAGTATGACAAGGAAGGGACAAACATTCGGCACAACGAGAGTTGAACAAGTCGTGACGAGTTGAGGGGTCGAAAAGAGACGAGTTAAAAGAACGAGTCAAACAATAAGAAAAGGAAGCAATGTTGTTAGTCTTTGAAATAGTGACAAATGAGAGAAAGAGATGATAAAGTTGTTCCCATATAATTGGGGGTTGGGATAAGCCATTACAACACTATGGGCCAAGTGGGCTTCAAATGAAATGAAATGGTGGGCCCTTATTAACATTACCCATTTTATTTGGGTCCACCACCTTCCAGCCTTGACACGTGTCAAATAGAAGACAGATTAGTTTGACCTTGACCTTAATTTTGTTGTGTGTCGGACAAAACATAAAATCATTTTCACGTGGATTGTTTGGCGCAACTTTTTATATATTGTTTGGAGCACCAATTTTTGTCCCTAAATAAAGAAAAAAAAATGTAATTAATCTTACCAATATCATATATTTCATCTCGTCTTTAAGCTTAATTATTTGTTTATGTTTGTGTTTGAAATGGTTTAGTCGAACAAGTTGGGTATTCAAATTCGAGGCTATTTAGAATATATTTAAATAATAATTTTAAAAATTCTTTATTTGTAATTCGAATCTAAAATAAAATAAATTAAGGCAAAACTAGTTAGGAGACGATGATAATAATAATAAGAAAAAAAAAATCATGGCACAGCTAAAAGACAGGAGAAAAATTGTTGCCGATAGTGAGTATTGTATCCAATAAGTGGCCCTATTACCGAAATTTGAGATGCTCACGCGTATAACGTGATTCGAAACTTCATAAAACACGTGGGACCTAATCTTTTAAAACCTTCCTTTTAGAACGTGTTGACAATTGACATATCTCATTAACTGTATTAACTTTTGGTACGGGGTCCATGTTGCGAGACTAAACCCCATAAGAAGATAGCTAACAATCATTCATTGGTGCAAGGACTCACCCAACATGTGATCGAATTTAAGCGGGTTCGAGTAAAGTCAAGCTCCTACTGAAAATAATTGACCATTCGTCTACCCTAATGAACCTCCCAACAAGACAATCCCTCATGAATCATATAGCCAGAAAGAAAGGGAGGGTAACTGTCGCAATATTTTTCATAAAAATCCTATTCGAATAAGAACTTCATGCCAGCAATCGAAATAAGACGAGGGCAAGTGATTTGAGATGAAAATGAAAGTCGTACAAAATGCTCTCGAAACCCGTTTAGAAATTTTTTCAATATATATATAAAAAAATAGATTTTAAAGAATTGATTAGAAGAGATACATTAAAAAAAAAAAAAAAAAACTCCATTAGAATTAATTTTTTTTAGGGTTAGTTAGATTTTAGAACGGAAAAATGATTTTCTTTAAATTAATTTAGACTAAATTATTAAAAAAAAAAAGTTATTTTTTAAAAAATTATTTATATATATAAAAAAATCGGCTAAAAAAATATCTATTTTTGATATTTTCAAAATTATTAGAATATTTGAGAATTTTGAACAATATTTTAAATCATTATCACGTGAATTCTTCAAATAATATTTTAAAAAAAATAAAAGTAATTAAAAAACAAAAGATAAATTTGGAAAGAATCTATTACTTTTTAAATAAAAGATAAAGTTGAAATATATTTTCAATAATAATAAATTTACGAGACATTAAAAAAATAAATTTCCATTTTGGAGAAATAATAGAAGGATTCTTTGCCTATTATTTTAATATATTTAAAAGAATAAGAATATTTAGGAAAGAAAAGATAAATTTGAAAAGAATAATAATATTTTTAAAAATAAAAGAAAAAGTTGAAAGATATTTTAATAACCCTAACTATTAATTATAATGAATTTATGTAACACTAAAAAAAAAAAAAAAATAATAATAATAATAAAAAAAAAAAAAAAAAATTGTCCGAAGTCAACTCGAAATAAATGAAAATTTATTAATTTTTAATGGTTTTTAATAAGAAACGGACGGCGGCAAAAAGAGGGGGGAGAAACACACCTCTTCACTAACTTTTAAGAGCGATCCAAATCCGAAGAGGAATAAACCCTACGAGAGTTTGGCGTTAATAGGCGAAACCCAAATCCCAATTTCTTTTCTCGATCATTCCATCAAGAGCCCTAGATCACATTCTCTGTTTTTCTTTTAAAAAATCCTTTCTTTTTGCTTCACCTCCTTCCATTTCTGGCCTCTCTCAAATGGGTTCTCTTTATACTTTCTTTTAATGCCAATTGGTGTTTATCCGAGTGGTGGGAATTTACGGATGGACTGAGAGACCTTCTATACTTCCAATTTTGTTTGCTTATTTACTTTGTACTTTGTATATTACATTAACATATACATATATACTTTATATTTCTATTTTCAATTCGGTTTTTTGGCATCTGGGTGTTGATTCTATGGCTGTGGTTGCTGAGGATTCCACTGAGGTAGCGGCTGCCAAGAATTTTGATCCGGAGATGAAACCCAAATCAGAATTTGATGCTCATAAGCTTGCTGAAATGTTTAGCAATTTGAACCCTTTGGCTAAGGAGTTCTTTCCTTCCTCTTACTCTCATCATGATCGCCCAGATTTTCAATTTTATTATCACAACTATAATCGATCCTCCATGAAAAACTTTCAGCCCGCCGATCAACTGTTGCACAATGATAACGATCGCAGGGTATTCTTTTATTTTGATCTGTTTTTTTTTTTTTTTTTGTTCTTGTTTAGAGCTTGATGTCGAGATTCAATCCGTGATTCTGTTTGATCTGGGATTGTTTGTGTTCTTGTTGATTGATTTTGAGTTAATGTGTGTGTGTTTTAATGTGATGAATTTTGCTCTGGGGTGTCTGGATCAAATTCCTGGAAAGGATCATTGTGCTATTTGATTTATTTAATGTCTCTTGACACTGAAAATTATTGAGGATGTCTAAATTCAATCCATAGTTTTATTGCCAGAATTGAATTGAATTGAATTATACTTTTTGCTTGATCAGGGATTGTTTGTTCTTACTGATTGATTCCAAGTTAATGTATGTATGTTTTTAATGTGGTGAAATTCACTCTTGTGATGGGAATATTTCCTAATTGAGTTATTGGAATTGTTCACTGTGCTATTGGTATTATTTACTGTTCTTGACTCTGAAAATTATTTTAGCAATCTGTGTGTGTTGATCACTTCCCATGACAACCGAATTGTACTGCAACTTTTAGGAATCATATCATGTAATTGACTGCTATAGTTTTCTATAACATTTAGCTCAGTTCAAATCTCCGAACGACAACTTTATGGTTTACGTTCTTGATAATACTGGCTGTTCTTGTTTTGATTTGTCTGATTCACCTTCCAATTATCTATTAAATCACCTCAGATCTGTTTGGTATGACGATAACTCGTCATTATCTGTTTATGTTGCTACAAGTCTTTTATTAGTACGGATGATATATCGATTCTTACTTCTTTTCCCATAACTTCTGAAGAATTTATCCAGAGATCCATATGCTTTTATGTTACTTTCTGTTTGTTACTGATACACCCTGGTCTACTCGCTTTCCTTGCAAATTTACTTAATGGGGATGTTCTCATTTAATACTTTAGATTCCAACGTCCCGACTGTCTTGAGCTTACTTGGAACGATAAATGTAACTATATTATTATCCGCCTCAATCCTAAGAAATAATCAAAATACATGCTTCATCATATTGTCTTACGTTCTTGTCTCTGCGTTAGACGCTTGCCCTGTTTTAGTTTTCTCGTGTCCAGTATTAGGATCTTAAGACCGATAAATTTCACTCAAGGTTTGTGCTGGGCACTTGAACTTGGATTATTAGCCTATCTTCTATATAAGTTACCTCGATTACTTTAGGGTTGTTAAGTACTAAAATAGTATGAAAATGCTTGTCTAGATTGTAGCTCGTTGATTGAGCGAACGATAATAACTAGGACAGTTCAGTTTTGTGATTCTCGTACGCTCATTATTGACTGTGTTGAGATTATCTGTGGTTAAATACAAAAGATATAGCCATATTGGAATGAAACATATGGGTAGCCGCCTGTAACATGCCGAAAATATTCAGTAAAATAAGTGTTGCATCTTAGTTGTGTCTATTCGACTGGATAAAGTTGCGATACTTTTATAAATTCTTGTCATTGGATAAAATTTCATTTCTCGTACTTGTTCTATGCTATGTTTTTACGCGCTTCCTTCTCGCTTCATTCTTCAGAGAAGAAATGACAATAATAACCAGGGGAGAAGAAGAATGAATAATAGATCTATCAGAGCTCAGCAAGAGGAAAGTGTAATGAGGACTGTTTATGTCTCTGATATTGATAAGGATGTGAGTATCATATCTTTATAAGCCTAGAGTCTTATTATGATGCATTGAGATAATTTTGAAATTAAAAGCTTGTTTCTTATCTAGGTCTCTGAAGAGGAGCTTGCCAAGGTATTCAGGGAGTATTGTGGATATGTAAGTATACTCATTCTTCGGGTTCTGTCATTTTGTCGGGTGGGTGGAAGTCTAGAGTGAATGTAGTTGATTGATGTTTTTAAACGGGGATATCGAGGTGGGTTGCCACTGGACTCGATTCTGGCTTTCAACTCATAACTATCATCTTATTTGCATTCATCTTAATGAAAAGACATGCCATGGGATGATAGCTATTCTTTTATAGGTTAATGATTGCCGAATTTGTGGCGACCCCCATTCAGTTCTTCGTTTCGCTTTTGTGGAGTTCGCTAATGAGCGTAAGTTGATCTTTGCACCTTGAAATTCTTTCCAAGGAGAGATATGTAGTTTGATCTTACATGCCACATGGAATGTTTTGGGAACAGCTAGTGCTAGAGCAGCCACGGGGCTGAGCGGGACGATGGTAGGGTCGTATCCAATTAAGGTATTGCCTTCAAAAACTGCCATTCTTCCTGTGAATCCTACCTTTCTTCCCAAGGTACGGTGTTATCCTTTCTCTTCCTATATGGATATATACATATACGTATACATGTATATATATATATATATATATATATCTTTATGCTCCCTACAAAATTTCTGTTGTGACAGTCAAATGATGAATGGGACATGTGTACCAGGACTATCTACTGCACAAATATAGATAAGAAGGTACTATTACTTACTCAACTGTTTGAAATGGAATGGAACAATGTTGAACTGATGGGGTTTTAAAATCTTTAATTTTGTGTTGTTTTTTTGTTTATAGGTATCTCAGATTGAAGTTAAGAATTTCTTTGAAACATCTTGTGGTGAGGTAAGATATAAACAGACAGCATATTCGTTTTTTCGACGATTTTAACCGACTGTTATTGAAAAGAAAATCTTCCTTTGAATTTAGGTAACTCGCTTGAGGTTGTTGGGTGATCAGTTGCATTCGACCCGTATTGCGTTTGTCGAGTTTGCTATGGTAATCTTTTTCTCTAACGCATTACACTAAGATCGTCTCGTCTTCTGCTAGTTTTTATTGATAAAGAAGCTCAGTATGAACCTTAGAACATTACATAAAGTTCTTCACTTTGTTGAGATCAATCTCTTTAGCTCTGTTTGTTTCCATGAGCAGGCAGAGACTGCTCTCCAAGCCCTCAACTGTAGTGGCATGATCTTGGGTACTCAGCCAATCAGGTATGGTTTCTTTACTGCTAACACCCTCTCACTTTCCTTACATTAGTTCAGATACATATTTTTTTGTGAAACTTTGTAGGGTAAGTCCTTCGAAGACGCCTGTTAGGCCACGAGTTACTCGCCCGGGGAGCATTAAGCCATCTTAGAAGGCAAATATTCTCCAATATCAGTGGATGAAATTCAGACAATGTATGAATTGTCCCAAGTGTTGAGAAGTTGGCTAGTTTCTTGGCTGAACTTGTTTATAACTCTTCTTCAATTATAGTTCATTTGGCTGAGTTCCAATCTTTGACAATTATTTCCCTCCCCGACAAGTTCTTAGTTTTTTCTTTCGATCGCTACTAGTTAATGTTAATGATGTTGGAGTTGTTACTATGTTATGCATTACTTTCATCTCTTGAGTTTTATGTTGCTTGAATAGAGACGTATCAATCAAGAGATTAAAAGTTTATTGAATCCTTTAATCTTTAAGGAAGGGTGTCGTTTTAGATTCTATCTAACACCTCGGCGGAGCAATTTAACATGGGGAAAAGATGGCAAACGTCGGTAGATTATGTGGAGGGTTACAAGCAAGGACGAGGGCTCTGATAGCCATAAGAGAAGCCATAAACATTAGAGCAAGAAGAAAAAATTTGCCCTACTTTTGGAGAGCTTTTGAGATAGATGTCCTCAAGCACTATGTCCTTGCATGGCCTGGTTTTACTGCATCTCAATGTCACTGCTGAGGCTGATTTGCTACTTCCCCATATGTTTTTGAACGTCACGTTGCTTATTTGCACCCCTGATGATGTCTAACACAACAAAATAGATTCGATTCATCAACGTTGCACTCAAATAAGGAACGCTATTCAATGTGTTTGTCACTCTTTAAACCATTAAATAGTAGAATCAATAGCATGAGAGAATATAATCGACATATCTATTATGATTCTTACCCGTTGGTCGCATGGAGGAACAGGGCAATATTGTTGATCAATAATGATGGGGTTTCCAACCTCATTCATGAAAATATCTTCGTAGTGTATGTTATACGCATTTACATTTGCAGATGTAGCCCATGTCTTGATTCTCACACCATCAGTCGTGTCCTTAAAAGTGCAATTCCTCACCGTGATCCCCGAAACATCCTCTTTGTCATACTTCCCCAAGCTTCCAATGCTAATGCCATGTCCCGGGCCACAAACGACGTTCGAAACATAGATATCATTGCTTCCGGAGAGTATCGAAATGCAATCATCACCGGTACCAATAATAGAGTTTGTAATATCAATATTATCAGAATTTCCAATCTTAATCCCATCCGTATTAGGACTATCACTAGGAGCAGAAATACGAATCTTCGTAATGTTCATCTTGCTACATCCAAAGAGCAAGAAATGATTGTTCTTGCTATTCATCGAGTGCACGTGATGAAGTTTCGAATTCGTTATAAAATCGAATCTCATCGTCTGAAAAATCACAAAACGTTAATACATTTACGAGATTCGTAAAGAAAAAGAACGTAAATTGGAATGGGAATTGAGAAGAAAACTGACAGTAGGAAGAGATTGGCAATTAGGGTTTTTCTTGCACTCATTTCGTGGCCAAGCCACAGATCCTTCACCATCCAATGAACCACCTCCACTGACACTCAACTGATCGACATATCGAAAGTTTATCCAACTGTCGGACGCGAGAAAAGACATGTCGGTGGGAGCCTTTAAAATACCCTTAATCACAAAGGCCATTTGCCCTTCACATGGCCCCAAAAACAGAACACTTTTCAACTTGAATGTACCTTTTGGGACATACACCCTTCCCCTCCCCTTCCATTCACACGCATCCTTCCATGCTTCTAAAAATGCCTAAAAAAAAACAAAGAAACAACAATGTTTAGACCCAACCCACATAACCTACCAATCCAATTTTGAATCCAATTTTGAATCCAATTCCAATTTTGAATCCAATTTTGAATCCAATTTTGAATCCAATTTTGAATCCAATTTTGAATCCAATTTTGAACCGACTTACCTTAGAGTTATCCGTTGTTCCGTCCGGGATAGCTCCATAACGAACAACATTGAAGACCTTCGGTCTGCCAACTCGAACTCCTTCTGTAATGGAAAACAAGAACAAGAAGAAAACAACCGACGAACCCGGAAGAACACCACATTTCTTCAACCCCATTTCTTCTTCTATTTCTTCTTCTTCTTCTTCTCTGAAATGGATTTGATTTGTTTTGACATTTTCATTACAATTATATATAATGATCAATAAAGTTACCAAGTTTGCTAACATTCCTCAATTAAAATGTTTTTTTTTTGTTTTTTTGTTTTTTTGTTTTTTTCATAAATATATTAGAAATAAAGATGAAGGATTTAGTGCCCAAATTTTTAAGAAATAATAATAATAATAATAATAATTTTTAGCCATTTTTTCTTCATTGTCCAAACTTGGAAATGTTTGCATATTTGGAATCAGTTTCAAACCTGGTTTCAGTTTCTTTATTTGATTGGTTTAATCTGAAATTTTTTTTGTAGTGATGATCCTGAGGTAGAGTCTATGGTATTCAAGAATCTGGGCCTTTCGATCGATGAGGGCCCACTGGAGATGAGGAATCTGACGGTGTGGATGAGTTGGAGATGGGAGTTACTGTGGGCTTTGCCATACTGGATAATTTGGAGGGCATGTAATGCAGCGGATATTATTCCTTATTTTCTTATACGATAATTAATACGATATTTTATAATATTCACTTTTTTTTTTCGCATTTATTTATTATTATTAGACCTTTAAATTAAATGTATTTATTAAAAAAAAATATCTCAATCAACCCAATTTTAATCCGACAATATATAAATAAATAAAATTTTATTTATTTATTTATATCTAACAACGTTATATTTTATTTTAATTTTGTTTTTTTAGAACTAGAGGCTTTTTGTTCGAACGACTTTTGTACAAATTTTAAGCTCACAATTATGACGAATAGCTAAAATTACTGTAACTCATCAGTTTAAGCTTTTTCGTTGATTTTTACTTAACAAGATCATTTAGGCTCCGATCATATTTAAAAATAAAATTTTGAATGTTTGAAGTGTAATAGTACACAATACAATTTGTCATTGTTATTTGAACGATCGACATGAATAAATCCAAACTAAATTAAGGATTAAGTTTATTATCGGTTATTTGAGTTGAAATAATTAACAACTTTAACGGTTTAGTTGGGTCTAAAAAAAATTACTAACCTAACCTATGAACTTCATATCTCGAACTAATAAGATCGCTAAATATTGGTCCCAATTTTTTTTTTAATTATAAATATTAGACGATTCCTATTATATTTGCAAGATTTAATATATATATATATATTATTTATTTATTTTTAATTGTTTTTATCTTAATTCAAAGTTTAAAGATAAGAAGTGACCCATTTTTACAAAATGAAGATAAGTCAGTATATAATTTGTATTATACTTTATTTATATATAGTATTAAACATTAATAATGACATTAACAAAAAAGTATTAAATTTAAAGAGAATGGGGGAGAAAAAGGGAATAAAATTTATAAAAGGAATGGAAATTAAGAAATCAGGATTAAAAAAATGAAAAATTGTGAGGGGCAGTATAGTAATTTTCATAAAAGGAATGGAAATTAAGAAATCAAGATAAAAAAATGGAAAAATCGTTAGGGGCAGTATAGTAATTTTTATAAAAGGAATGGAAATTAAGAAATCAAGATAAAAAATGGAAATATCGTGAGGGGCAGTAAAGTAATTTTTATAAAAGGAATGGAAATTAAGAAATCAGGATTAGAAAATGGAAAAACCGGAAGGGGCAGCATAGTAAGCTTTCATAAGCTTTCTGACTTTGATATTATATTGTCCATTTCAAGTATAAGCTTTCGTAACTTTGTTTTGAGTTTTTCAAAATGACTCATTCTATTAAAGATAGTATTATTTGATTATAAACTCATGATCATTCCCTAAATTAGCCGGGACTTTCATCCTACAGAAACTTCTCTCTAAAATTCACAATTTTTTTTATCGTTACCACTTTCATAAATCTGACTAAAAACAATTCAAACGAGAATACTCTAATTCATAAAGAAAAGACGTGAAAAGGGGATTAACCGAGGTAACGTGCTTGTTGCAAGAGGAGGAAGATTAAGTTGACTAATTGGGTTGGTTGATGGTTTAATTGGATGGACCAATTTTGTCCAATTGAATCAACCAATGGTTTTTATTCTGGTTTGACCTATATTGGCTCGTTTTTCAATTTGATTTTATGGTATTCTCATAATTTCTTTTAGAGGGACAATTTTACCTAGAAAATGAAAATTTAACTTAAGGTAAGTAGTTATTTGGATTATGTGACATCAATAGCTAGGATAAGTTCAATAAATCTAGATAGCATAAACAACCATTGAATCAGTCATGTGGCATCAATGTTTGAGATATTAGCTCATACGAGCTAGACTATATGATATTGATCGTTGGGATGAGTCACATGATATCAATGATTGAAATTAACTCAACTAAACTATATAATGTAAAAAAAACCATGATATCAGCAGTGCGATATAAATGATTGAGGTAAACTCGAACCAGCACTCCATCAATAATAAGTTACTTATTGATCAATGATTATTTAAAATCTCTTTTAATTTTAAAGATGGTATTTCGAAAAAAATTTAAATAGGGTCAAAATATTAAACTAAAGTAGGTGGTGAATATTTATTTAAAAAATGAATTTTTTTTTTAGTGTGGCTTCAAAGTCAAGTCCCAAATATTAAATCCAGTCCGTATTTTTAACTATCTTTTGGAATTATAAGTATTTAAATCAATAATTGCAAGCCTAAAAGTCAAAAGAAGCACAGTAAATTTTATTTTATTTTATTTTATTTTCTTTTTAGATAAAGTAAAATTAAATAATACAAAATAAAGGATAAAATAAGAAATTCTTCATCTCAGCCACTTTTTGAGATAAAAGTAAAAAGACTTTTCTATTTTTTGAATAATCAACGTTCATATGATTTTTTTTTTTTTTAATTTTCAAATTAAATGTAGAGATGTCCATGGATGGGCGGGGACGGGGAGCCTTCTCTATTCCCATTCTCGCCACCAATTTTATTCCTTGTCCCCGCAAAATTCCTCATTTATTTTTCGAGATCGAATTTTTTGCGGATAATTTTTTTGTTAATAAATTAATATTACAACATAGCTTTAACCATTAAAAAGAATCTACAACCCACTTTTAGTTAAATATTATAATTAGTCTTACCATTAACTATATATATATATATTAATATGCGTTGAAAATATTTTTATTAAGTGGGACAAGGACGAGGAATATAATCTCGTACCCAATCTCATTTATCCAACCAGAAAAAAATTATATTTCTCATTTTTCTTTCTAGAAATATCTTTCTTGAGACTCCGCAAATAAAATGGACATCTCTAATTAAACTATTGTAATTTTGAATATGAGAAATATCTCGTAAGGACATACATTCTCCGACTTAGCTCCTATAATAGCGACATGTCGGGTTCTATGTTACAACATGCAACTTAGAAAGCACTCTAAATAGTTGAATGAAATAAAATAAATTAACAAATAAAATTTGAAAATTGAAAATTTGTAAGTATTTTTCTTTCCATAATTTCCCAACCGAGACCGCAATTGAACCAATAATTTTGCCTTGTCAAACGAGTTTGATTTTCTTTTTCTTCTATCAAATTAAGACCTTCCCTATGTTAGAAGTGAAAATGTAATGCTCGAGTAAAAACTGTCTTCACAAACGTACACAAATTATTTTAATATATTAAGATCAAGGTACTGAAAAGAATGATATATCTTGTTGGTATAAGTAATAACTATAACTTTTTGAAGACTTTTTAAACTATAATTTCATATCGTTATAATCACCCTCATACACGTATATGATCTCAGTTCATTTATGTACCTCCTGTTTATTTGAATATGGTGATGAAAAGAAAAAAAAGTGTGACGTACATAATACATTGATTCCTTGAGTTGACTAATTCAAAAGGTCGTGTGGATGTTTCTAAAACCAAGTTTAAATTTAAGGTTTGTGTGTTTTTTCAAACCAAAAAGTCAAATTTAGTTGGTATTCTGAGCATCACCTTTTCAAAGAGATTTATATTTGTTGAACTTTGAAGAACAAAAGTCTTTGTCTTAAAAATTCAAATTTTCAATTAATATATAAATTCAATTATAATATACAAAACTTATTTTTGTAGTCAATTTGTTGGCAATAAATTAGGGTTTTAAAGGCGAAGAAAAGAACACCTTTTTGCGACTTGCTTCCCATCCACACAACGGTCAACTTCCTTCATCTCCAAATTAAAATTCTATTCTTTTTGTTGTGTAATTATAAAAACCCTTCACCCCTTCCATTAAAATCCCAAAACCCATCAAAACCCACTTCTCAAAATTCATCCTTTTTGCTTTCATTTTCTCCATTGATGTCAGGTGGCGAAGCTCATTCGACCAGGGTTGTGATTATCGACACCAAGTATGTCCACACGGACGCCAAGAGCTTCAAGACCGTGGTGCAGAAGCTCACCGGGAAAGATCCAGCGGCGGAGGAGACCCGCCAAACGGGCGACGGTTGGAGCTCCAATCTTGTGATCACAGATTCATCGTTCAAGAAGTTCCAAACAGAGCTCCGAGAGATGCCAACAATTCATCGATGAGTTTTATTTTAATTCAATAAAATGAATAGACGTAGACTAAGATGTCCTTTTTGATCATCTTTTTGTTACTTAGTATAATTCTTTTATTAATTTTTGTTTCTTTTTATTTTCCGTTTTCTTTTGTTTCAATACATACGTATACATGTGATTAATAATTATTTATTGTTTCTAATTCAACCGATATAAAACATCTTAATACAAACATTAGTGTGTGATTAGACATGTACCGATCATCCTACAAACATGTTGGAAACGCAAATAAATGTCATGTTATCCGTCTGAGTTCGAGCTGAGTTGTTCTAAGTTTGATCAGGTATTGATTCTTTGGATGATGTAAATTTGACGTATCCAACACTGAATATCATTTTTTCAAGAAACAAACATAAAATAACAAGAACATATAAATCTGGCCGTAAGATAAGTCCACTGTAAATGGAAGTTCGACAATTGCTACGAACCAACCACATAATAGGATTTCAATCAATTTGATTTAATTTTCTCTAATTTTATTTAAAAGAATGAGAATAAATAAATAAAATGTGTAATAAGTGAATTTCAACAATATAAAAAAGAAAAAAAAAAAAGGTGAAAAGGGGGGGAAGGGGTTTTGAGTCAGAAAATCTGGGATTTTTGGTCAACAAATTTAACGGTATGATGCAAATGTGGAACAAAAAACAGCCATTCTTGTGGGCCCCACTCTCCTTCTTTTCTTTAATCATCATTCATAATAAATACTACGCTCCCATTTATTTTACTCCCTTCTATATTGCGTGTACTACACTCTCCCACTACCAGACAAATGGAGGAATGTTAATAATAATATACTATTTTTTATTTTTCATCTTACAAAAAAAAAAAAAAACTCCTCCTGTTTCTAAAATATACCATATTTTGTTATTATTACGAAATTATACGATTAATATCGCTAATTAGTTAAAAAAAGATATATTTTTTGAACAATAAATCATAAATTTAAATAAAAAATGTTGACTATATAAAGAATTGGAATAAGAAAAGACAAAACAAAGCACATTTATTAATTCTCAAAAATAAAAATTTAGTTATACAATTTAGATTCCCAAAAATGGAAATGAGCAAGAGAAAGTGCACTACACCGAAAAGAGAAGCGCGTGAAGATAGAGGGAAAAAGAAGGCGGTCGGATGACTCAGCTCTGGTTTCGCCTTTATAGTAATGAACGATGATGATGATGGATCATGATCATCATACATAACTATGTATGTATGTATGTATGTATGTATGTATGTATGTATTTATGTATGTATATACGTATGTGGATGATGAGATTATTCTTTTCTTGCTTCCTCACTTCACCGCCCGTTCCTTGCTTCCATGGATACTCATCCAATTCTCAAAGATTTCCCGTCAATATTAAAAATTCCCGTGAGATTCTGAAAATTAAATCCAAAAGCTAGCAAACCCATTTTTGCTTTGGAAGTATTGTGTTGTAATTTCTCTCAATTTTTAGGTTCTTGTATTGTACGAATTTGCAAAAGTCGAAGCAGCTTAATAGAGAGAGCTTGTGATCTTTCTCTCTCTCTCGCGCGCGCTCTGTGAGAGAAGAAGGTTCTGATCGTGTTCCTCTTCTTGGTAGCAAACCAAATCTTTCTGTCTTTCATTCTCTCTTCCTTACACAGACTATCTGTCTATCTCCACTCCACATTTTGTCTTCTTTACTCCTCCCCCCTTCCAAATTCCAGGTGGGTTTGCCTTTTCTCTCCCGTTTTTAATTACCCTTCTCGTTTTGCTTGTGTTCGATTCTTCTTTTGTGTGATTGAAGACGGATTCTGGTGTTGATTTCTTTTTTCCCTTTCTTGTGTGTTCTTTGTTTTTGAATTCTGTGTTTCTTGTTTCAGTGGCTTCTTCCCTTCTTTTGTTCATCTTCTGCAATTGATTCTACGTTTTTTGGTGATTTCCTGTTCTGCAAAGTCCAGGTGGGTTTGCCTTTGCGCTGCCGTTTTTCTTTTGTGTGGCTGAAGACGAACTCCGGTGTTGATTTTCTTGCGTGTTTTTTTTGTTTTTGAATTCTCTTCTTTCGTTGCTGTTCTGCAATTACTTGTGCGTGTTTGGTAGTTTGCTGTGGAAGTATGTTTAGTGAAGTGGGTCGGTTTGGTTTGATTGTTTATGTGTCTCTTTTGATCAAAATTTGTCTTCCCCTCGACAAATTTTGATGGGTTCTAGCTCAGAATGCTTCGGCGCTAAGAATTTAGGGTTCGTCCTTGATTTTAATTTCGATTTTCGAGCTGGGTGCCATTGCTTTTTTATGAATTCTTTTTTGTTTCTTTGCTTTTGCGTTATTTGGATACTGATTGTTGTGGAGGAACAGAAATTAGGGCTCTGAACATTATGAATTTGTCCGAATTTTGTTCTTCATTATGTGTTGAAGCATATTTTCATTCTCTTTCTTAGGGCTTGATTTTGCTCGGTTGAGAATTCAAGTCAAGAGAGTATATATATATATATACATATATATAGTTCTTCAACTGGTGGTGCTATGGTTAAACAGGTACAGGGCTCTGATCATAACTCTCCAACCTTATGGATGGAAAATTCTTGACTGTTTATAAAAGAGAAATTCTGGTACTCAGATTCTTTGTTCTTGCTTTGCTTTGCTTTCATGTCATGCAGTATTTTGAGGATTTCTCTTTGCTAAGGATATCACGAATCGACACAGATGGATAACGTATTGTTGTATCATGAGGACAGTTTATGAATCTAGAATTTCAAGGCTTTACCTGTTTTAAACAAGGAACTGGTATAGCTCATGCGGTTCCTTGTTTATAGAAGCGATCGTTAGAAAGTTTCTGCTGATGCTGAAATCAGCTTAGTTTGGATCAAGTTTCGGAACAGTAATTGATTCGAGGAAATTCTTTTTACATGGGTAATAAGCTAGGAAGGAGGAGACAAATAGTTGATGAGAAGTACACAAAGCCTCAGGGGCTTTACAACCATAAAGAAGTGGATCATAAGAAACTTAGGAAACTCATACTTGAATCAAAGCTAGCTCCATGTTATCCTGGAGATGAAGAATCTGCCACTGATCTTGAAGAATGCCCCATATGCTTTCTGGTTTGTCATCACTTTATCTCATTTGTCTTCTTCGTTGGATTTGTAAACGTCTACCGGTCTCCTTCGCTAAATATCTTCCATTTTCTATATTTTTGGATGTTGTAACCTTTTTTCCCCTTCCTTTCAGTATTATCCGAGTCTCAATCGATCAAGATGTTGCATGAAAAGCATTTGTACAGGTACGTGGGATAAATTTCACGATTGATTTACGTTACGAATTTTATTTCGTCTGATTTTCCTTCTCCTTCTCCTTCCAGAGTGTTTTCTACAGATGAAAGTTCCAAATTCTACCCGGCCTACACAGTATCCTTCACCATGATGATATGCTTTGTTAGTTGAATTGAAAGCTTTACTTTACAACTTCCATTCTTGTATATCTTAACTTGAGGAGGTGTCCTTTTTGCAAAACCTCAAATTATGCTGTGGAGTATCGAGGCGTGAAATCAAAAGAAGAGAAGAGTTTGGAGCAAATTGTAAGATTCATATTTGGTATTGTTTTTACATTGGAACTAAGGGATAAGTAAAGCTTCTGTTCCTTGTTGAAATCTATAATTGAACAACATTTATTGAAATTTCCAGGAAGAACAGCGTGTTATTGAAGCAAAGATTAGAATTCGGCAGCAGGAGCTTCAGGATGATGAGGAAAGAATGCAGAAAAGACATGGATTAAGTACCTCTAACGTTGATACGACTGCGGAGGATGGTGAAGACAGCTCTGCAGCTGGTAGGATTTTACATCATTCAGGTGTTCTGTGTTTTGTAATTTTTTTCGGGCTGCTGAGCAATATTTATCATCATTTTATGTTCTTTATTTTGGCAGTTCCATCGTCTCAATCTCCTTCCGAAGATGAGGAAATAGTTAGCTTGCAAGATTCTTGTATGACCCCGATCAGACCGCCGCCACCTCCTATTCCTATTAGGAGCAACAGGTTCTTTTCATTCTATTCTAATATTGATGCTCTCCACTAATAAGTTGAATGATTAGACTAGCGAGAGAACTCATTTGTGTATAATTTTCTGGAAAAAAGGAACACAAATGTTGCTTGTTGCTTAATTAACTACATTTTGGACTGAGAATAAGTTATATTTGGTTTCCAAGCCTCCCCAAATGTTGACAACAGAAGGAAGTTCCACAAAGCTTTGGCCTATGTCTTGAATGGTTTGTCGAAGGACCAGGGTTGAAGAGGAAGTAATCGACGACTGCGAATGTTGGAAGGATGACGGATTCACGTGTGAGCTACTTTGATCTGGAGGAAGGAGTTTTGTGATATTTAAGGAGATAGAAGAGATTATTTCCTTTTCTCTAGCTTTGTGCTAATAACGGGGTATTACAATACTCGAACGATATTCCTAGATTTTGCTAAAGGCTTCATTAGGATTTATGTGGCTGAATCCATGCTAATGGGATTGAAATTGATCCACCTTTTAGAGATAGGGAGGGGTGGGGAAGACAAATCTCCCCCATAGGAGCGAACTCATTCCCACATTCGTTAGCCGCAAAGCTGGAAATGGCAGCGACTTACCGTTTGGTCACTTTTGAAGGTATCTCTAGTGATCCTGTACCGTATTCATGGCTGATGTTTCCCCACTAATTAGGCGGACGACAAGACTAGTTTCGCATAACGCCAATACCGTACAGAATTCATAGCCCATTTACTATATGTTCCGATGAAAGAGGGAAAAGTGATAAGCCTATAGGAAGTAGTATTGATTATTTCGATGTATATGCCTAAGTTACTAGACTCTTGTTCTTGGGTTCCTGGGTAATTACTGATTTGAACTTGGGGTTTTCGGGAGGAAATGTCCGCACTAAACAGATCGAGTCTTGTAAATAAAGGACTTCGGCGAACTTTCTTGGTTGTCAGAATTGACTATCTAGCTGTAGCCAAAGCTTTGCAGAAGATTCTAGTTTTGATCTATTTCCTTTCCATTTTCAAATGCCAATGAAGATTGCCAAGAGGTTGGATACTAGAGAGAAGAACTGATCTGTTATGGGGGTTGGCCTGGGGGGAGAAGATAGTAGCCATCTTGTTAGTTGGAGTATCATTTCCTTGCCTCCTAACAATGGTGGTGGTCTTGACCTTGTAAAACTTTGGAAGCGCAGTG
Organism: Cucurbita pepo subsp. pepo; assembly: GCF_057944985.1. Lineage (NCBI taxonomy): Eukaryota > Viridiplantae > Streptophyta > Magnoliopsida > Cucurbitales > Cucurbitaceae > Cucurbita > Cucurbita pepo. Next base: position 2,917,964 of record NC_141798.1, read on the forward strand.
TTACTTTCCAAATGGATTTGGTGATTTCCCGAGGAAAAAGTGTTTTGAAGTTTAAATGTTCCAACAATGATGGACTCATTCATGTGGACAGTAGTGTCAGTCTAAAAACTTGAAGAAAACACAATTTTTTTTATTCGGTTCATCCTTGTAGTAATCGTATGAACTGGGTTGTACCTATTCCGATTCAAAACGAGAAAAAGAACCGGGCAGCAGTAGGAGCCCTAAAGAGGAAAGGGGCAGGAGCACGCGACTTGCCATGCAAACTAAACCAACAATTAAGATAAACACGAAAATTAAAGCTTCTATTAAGATGGATACCCGCACCAGAAAGGGAAGAGCCCAGCCTCCATAGGTGGATTACGAAAAGGACCTCCAATCAGCGACGAGGGTACATGGGACGAGAGTACATACGCTCAAAATCAGACTTTATAAGCCTAATTTTTGTTATTGCTGTTGTGGACAAATTTGGTCTGTTGTTTTCGTGTCGGAACTACATTTATATGTTTGCATCAGAACTATATTTATATGTCTGTGTTCCTAGTTTATGATATGGTCGGGTTTGCACACTGGAGTCTAATAATGTCCCATTTAGAAATTTCAGGGATGATGAATTTGAACTGGATCTAGAGGACATAATGGTGATGGAAGCAATCTGGCTCTCAATTCAGGTAAAAATAGCTCACCCATATATGGTAGAACTGTTCTTGTTTTTCTTGTTTTGTTAATCTTTAGTTTGATTAAAGTGCATAATAATTGAAATGTTCAGGAGAAAGGAAGGCATCAAGATCCAGTTTACACTGAGGCTGCTTCCTCTGATCAATATCTGACAGAAGGTCGATATGTCTCTCCGACCACCGTGCCATTAGCTGGAACATCATCATCATCATCATCATCCCCATCTGGAGGTCTTGTTTGTGCCATGGCTGCTCTTGCAGAGCAGCAGCAGCAGCAGATAGGCAGGGGACCGTTATCGACTTGCGCAAATGGAGATTCACCCGTCTTCAATATGCATCCTGGAGCCACGGAGTTCTACAACAGGATGAACATCAATGTAGAAAACTATCCACCACTACAAATCTCAATCAACACAGAAAATTATACGCCTGCACAACTCTCTATCAACACGATACCGATACCAGATTGTAGGATGATCTTAACAAGAAACGGTGGCGAGTGGAATCTGGACAATCAATCTGAAGAAGATGAAGCTGGGACAAGCTACCCAACCTCCGACTCGACCGAAGATAATGGTATTGACTGTGCCTTGCCCACAGTCCATGCGATTGATGGTGGAAACCAAACACCAATACCCATCATGCCTCAGAACTTTGAGGAGCAGATGATGCTAGCCATGGCTGTTTCTCTAGCCGAGGCTCGGGGAGTGTCTACTGGACCCGGCCATTCCTGGCAGCAGTGATTATGATTATGATTATGATCAAATCTTAACTTGAACATTCGGTTGTAGCCAATACCAACATAGCTGGCAGAGAGAGCGCGTTGGTGTCGTATCCGAGCTGCAAGGTAGGAAATCGACTCAAGGAGTGGCGTGAAGTTTGTTCAAAGGTTGTTCTCCCTCGGCGGGTCGGGTGAAAAAAAGAAAAAGAAGTGTAAAAATGGAATACAAATTCTTTTAGTGAATTCAAAATTTGGGTGGTTCATTCAAGTTCATGGATGGATGGATGGCAATATTTCCCCTTTTCTTTTCCTAATTATTGAAAATATTGGTTCAGCTTGTGGAAGTTTATAGTCCCTTTCTCTAGTGCACCCTGTAAAATATGGTCTATATGTGAAGTCTCTCTCTCTCTCGAGCTCTCTCGAACTCGAACAAGCAGGTTAGAGATAGGAGTAAATCTCTATCCTTTCTCCCCGACGTGACGTCCTCGAGTTTGACCCGAACAAAGCAAAATTTTAAAAAAAAGCAACAAAAAATGAATTGAAGCGCTTGCGGGCTCACCATTTGTTCCCCTGCTCCCGTGAATGGATAGCCCCTATTTTCATACTTTTATCTCCAACTACTAAGATGCACTTTTCTCTTTTGTAGACCCGAGTACTAGCTTTTTGGGGAGAGACCCATTTGAACATAGTTTATTGAATTACAATTTGAACATAGTTTAATGAATAAGATATTATCGCGATGAGCCGGAAGAGATCAAATTCAAATATCTAACCCTAATTTTGGAATCTAAAAGGGGAGAGAGAGAGAGAGAGGAGAGAGAGAGGGACTATATTTGAAAATAAAAAAGAAAAAAGAGTAAAGATTAGATCATGAGGCTGCAATTCTCTCAAAGTGCACAAGCCTGTTATCTGCCAACCTGGAGTTGTAAGCTGATCTTTTGTACTCAAACCAAGTGAACTCTTTGTACAAACTTTCTTCTCCTTTCATGAGCGAAGGCAACGGCGCTATCTTTTCACTCAACGGCGGCCCCCCGAAGTATATCATTGAAACTCTTGACTTCAACCTGTTCGTCAATACTCTGTGCTTCACGCTTTTGAATCTTCCATTCGTCATCACCTTCGCCAACAAAAAGTTCACTTCTTTTTAGTTTTTTATCAACAAAAAGTTCTGTCTTTTACTTCTTTGGTCGAAATCAAAACTGGGTTTGGATTGTCGTGTTGTTTATTGTACCTGTAAAGAGTCACCTACGTTGATGAAGAAGGAGCTTTGATCGGGAGGAACGGAAATCCAATTCCCATCAGCAAGAGATATTTGAAGTCCTGAAGTGTTATTCGATCTCAAAACTGAAATGATCTGTGGGTCTGTGTGTTCTCCAAATCCAATCATGTTTGTCCCTTTCAAAGCTTGAAGCTCTGGACATGGCGGGTAATGGTTCACCCTGAAAACAGAGTCGCTCTCTTCGTCCATCAACAGCTTGCTGAACGCATTCCTCTGCTGAATCTTCAACCCTTCCGCCATTAGTTCAAGGATTTCACACGCCATGTTTCTCACAGCCGAGATGTAATCGTTCACCGCAGAGCTACAACATAGAAACAGAGCACACAAGGTCAGAAACAGAGTAGAAAACAGAGCAGAGAAAACAGAGCGTTTAGAAGAATGGGGATTTTGGTTACCGGAGCTTTTGTGGGTCTTGGCCAAAAATGGAGAGGAACCCATCAGAGTTGGACTCAAGGTGCGTATTCAAGAGGAGATATTCAACCCAGCCCACGTCGCCATTGCGGCCAATTTGTTTATTGCCATAGCCAAAAGGAGAAGGGGGGCCGGCCCTCTGTTTTTCAGAAAGGGGAAGAGAGAAGAATTTGGTGGATTCTGATTCAAGAGTGGAGATGAATTCCATGGGAACGCCATGGTTAACGACCTTGAAAAATCCAAGCTCTTCACAGGCCTTGACGATAAGATGCTTAGCATCTGGTGCAGAAAGGTCAATCAACGGAACCCCAGAGAAAAATGCAGCAGAGGAAGAACCAGCAGCAGCCATGGAGTTTCTCATGTAGGAAGAAGCCATCTGTTTGATAGCTGGCTTAGACAAAACCACCATTGATATGGGTTTTGAAAGCTTCGAGTGAAAAACAAGAAGAAGGAGAATGAAAGCTTCCCTTTTTCTCTCTTCTTCTTTAGAGAGACAGAGGAAGAACAAATAGGTGCCAATGCAGTGCTGATGGAGGGGAGGGTATTTATAAGAAATGGAAATGGTGGGTTGTAGAGAGAGAGAGAGAGAAAGAGAAAGTGATCTTTTTCTTTGAAATAATAATCTTTCAAAGGCTAGTTTTAGAATGGAGGCTGGGGTTTTGTTTTACACAAAGCTTTGAAACAGAGGAGAAAACAGAGTGGTGATGATCTCTTAGGAGGAAGGGGAAGTGATAACTCAGATTTTCTGGCACTAAAAAAAGACATGACAAAAGTGTTTATATTGCATTAAAAGGAATTGGTCACATCAACTAGATTCTTTGGATACTTATCCATTCTTTTCTTTCCCTTTCAACCATCTTTCTTCCTCTCTAGCAACCAATACTCAAAACTACAAACCTTTTCTTTCTTACCCTTTTCTTTTCACCCTCAAATTTTCTATCTAGAGCGAGTTCGAGAAAAGGGGCCAATGATTTTAGTTCACGATAAGTAAAAACATCGTGAGATCTCACGCCAGCGAGGATGCTTGATTCTCAAACAGGTGAATTGTGAAATCTCATGTCGGTCGAAGAAGAGAACAAAACACTATTCATAATAGCCTCGAAACAAACCAATTTTAAAAACATTTGGCAAAAGCTCCAAAGGTAAACCACAAAGAATTTACCATACATCACACTTTAATGCTCTCTCTTGCTTTGTCAATTCCAACTTTTGACTGTGTGGCCCATTCAAATTGCAACAAAGAGGTAACTTTTTTATGGGAACTTAAATTCTACTTTTAGAAAACAGTGCTAAGGCTGTAAATAGAAATATGCTGAGATTAGATTTGTGTTCTGATTGTAATTTTATCTTCAAAAAAGTTGAGAATTAACTATGAATCAATTTAATTCCGAGTCAATTTTTAAAGTACGAAAGTGGACCGAAAGATAAACCTAAGACATGTTTCTTACGTAAGAGAGATCCGCTAATTCGAACAAAGCTTAAGAATTCTCGTATAAATGTATTTCTTCATTCTAAAAAGGGTAAGTTCTCCTCGAAAATTATTTATCGTTGTTGTCACATAAAGATCACGTGTGTTCCTATATCTAAATTTGGTACAGTATGTGGAAAAGAAAAAAGCTTGTTTGTGAGACGTGCCAATAGTGTTGGCAAAAATATAGAAATGAATAATTGAAATATGGGCAAAAAGAATTCTAATAAAAGGTTATACGTCCAAATTCAAATCAAGGTCATCCAACATCTATTAGTCTAGGTCGACCAGAACCTATTGACCAAACAAGCTAATTTAGCTAGAAGGCAGCTTGAAAGATTGAAGTCATAAGAAAGCGAGTAAGTGGCATGGACCATGATTTTACTCACATCCCAAATAGAGTGGACAAGAGGAAATGCCAAAGGGTTGAAAACATGGGATGAAAATAAGAAACTGGGGTTTGAATTTAGGTCGGCCTTGAGGAGGAGGAACATGTCATGCATGTATCATGTTCGCTCGTGGTTGATAATTTGACTTTCACTCGCTTAAGATGGTACTTAGGAAGCCTTCTCCATCTCCGAACCCCTCCTATATGGGATCGAATTTCTCCAGCATTGCGGGGTTAGGAGCAGAGATAATGATATCATTTCTAACAAGAAAAATCCCTCGTAAAAATTTTCTACTCGTGACGTTCGAATTAAATGAATATATATATATATATATATAAAGAGTTACCCATGGTCCTCAATAACAAAGGGGAGCAATAAATGAAAGGCAGGCACACCCATGTAAACATCCTTTTCCACAACTATAATTTTAATTTAGTATTTAATATTTATAATCTTTTCATGGGGTTGAATGCACACGTGTTCAATAATCAGATGATGAGTGGATGGTCGGTGTAGAATGACGTGGTCGACTACCATTCGCAGCTTTCTCTGTCGGTCAATACTGACTGAAAGACAGAGAGAGAGAGAGAGAGGGTTTTGTGTTTTGTAATTACTAAAATTAAAATTAATGGGCATCACTGCCAGGTTGGCGAACCACATCCACACTGTTCTTCTTCAATCATTCCTTTTTTATTCCTCGCTGACGTGGCACACCCGTTCCGTCTACTTTGAGGGTTAGTTGGCATGATATGGTGAATAGTTGGATATGCCACATCAGCATTTTATTAACAAAAGCTCCCAAGAGGACAGAGATGTAAATTGATATACTAAACCCTAATGTTTTTATATATATTTTTAAATGTTTAATTATAATTAAATAATTGACAATTAGGTGTGGAAAATTAACACAATAAATAATATGTTTTTTATTTTTTAAAAAGTAAATTAAAATAATAATAATTTTTGCATTAAAAAAATGTTTTTTTAAAGCCCCTTATTGGTCAAATAGGTGTATCCATTTCTTAAGTTGTTGATTAGTTTAATTATTGAGTTGTTGAGGAGGGAATTTTATATTTGGATTAATGTGTTCAAATAATTTGATGATTATAAATAAAAGAAAAGTATTCAAATTGACCAATAATTGTCTTGTTAAATTAATAAATATATTCGTGACACTGTCTCCATGTCTAGGTGGTAGGGTTTTGTGTATTATTATTATTATTATCATTACATTAATATATTTAGTATAATGATTTACCTCATATCTATGTTTTATCCCAATAATTTATATCTCAAAACTTTAGGACTCGTAACATTTAAATCTAAAATAATGCTAATTTTACCGACTATATAATTTAATGGTCGTTAAAATTTAAGGAATAAATTATATATATTTAAAAAAAATCAAAAGAAAAAAAAGGTCAATTTTGATCTGATTTTTTTATTTTTTTTAATTTTCGAAATAGAAGCATGCCAATTTTTGTGTTCCAAAAATGACCAAGTAGATAGTACGATAACAACTAAGAAGCCTAGAAAATTTGGTAGACATCATAAATATTGTAAGGATAGCGTAATTCTTGGTAGGGATCAAACTCGATTCTATCGGATAAAAAATCTTGTTACTCGTCAATTTTTTTTTTTTTTTTTTTTTACTCTTAGAGTCTAACCCGAGTCACAATTTACATGATCCATAAGAGCTTGGAGATCGTTGACAATAAGTAATGGGGAAAAGATTTAAATTTTTTACCTTTTAATCGAGAACGTATGTTTTAATCAGTTAAATTATACTCGAGTTGATAATATTAGACAAGTTTATATATTCGTTGGACCTATCGTATTCCACGAGAACATAAAAATCCCCCCACAAAATGGGAGACGAGAAAGATGTCCACGAATCCGCCTAATGTTTCTCCCTACATAAATCTTTTGGACATAACACACAGATATTCACAACAGCTCATTGATATGATTTTCAAGCATCATCCCACTTCATTTGATGTGACTTATCCATGAATTTTCCTTCACTTTAATATACATATATATATATATAATTTATGGATACCAAAGTTTCAATTAAAAATGTGCATTAATTTTAGGTGGGAGCTTACTTTATTTTTTAATTATGCTCTTAACCTAAGTTTAAATCTACATTTTACTTAGAAAAATAGATTTCAATATAAAGTAAGAATGAATTAATAATAAATAAAAACATTATAAAATTAAACAAAAAGGGAAAAAAACACAACATTAGGATAAGGGTTTGGTTAATCTATCATGTCATTTGTACCACACATCTAATAAATTGGACCAAACCACTTGTTTGTCCAAATAGACCATTTATGATGTTCATATCATAATGTCAACTGCCCTGTACTCCAAGTTATCTAATAAATTCATGTTTGAATTTAATTATATAATTTAGTTATTGTATAATTAGAAAATGAAAGCGGGTCACATTTCATCAACAAGGGCAGGTTTTATATGTGATCGAGAATGAAACATGTATGATTAAATATTGGATGGTTGAAAATTTGAATTTATTTTATTTAGTATATAATATGAGTAAATTCACCTTGACCCGTTGTCGTAGTTGAAGATTGAAGAAAATTAAACATACGACTATTGTTTAGACACGTGTGTTGACATTCATATCGAAATTAAGAAATTGGAGAACTTTTTTTTTTCTTTCTAGATTGATCTTTTAAAAATTGACTATTCATAGAAGGTCGATATCAATCAAGTGTCAAACAAGCTGTTCTTGAATGAAAAATTCAATCTAATAAAGTATTTGGAATGCTATATCAACTTTAGATAAAGCTACGTGACAATAGTGCATTAATTCAATTTTCACACCTTGATTTGATGGAGCTCGATTGGAATAAATGGTTCGTGATTTTTTTTTTGAGTTGTATCTTTTCACTTTAATAAATTGGGTTACTTAATTCATCTAATAGTACGTTCTTTCGTTTTAAAGGCAACATGTGGTAGCCAATTTATAGGAATATTGTAGAAACGTAGATTATTGTCGTTCTTAATCGAGTCTCAGGTTAAGCTCCATCTCAGAACCTTGTGGGGTTAGGAGTAAAGTATCCTAAGGTTGACGCATCTTGTTGGGCATAGACAAATATTAAGAACTTAAATAGCTTTCTTTATAGTCGTTTCTTGTCTCATCTCCCGCCCCAGCATAGTACTTTACTTTCGGCGACTTGGAAGAATCAACTGGCTTCTATCTTCTTTATTGATCTGGATAAAAGGAACCATTTTTCTCTTCTCAACACAATTATGCTCCCGTTAGTGGACCACTGTGTGTGACATTAGATCCCAATAAGCGACTCCTAAAGTCACTAGATGCAACAACATTGATCTCGCTTCTGTCACATTTTCTCTGTCTCAAACATTGATCTCCTGTCGTTAAAATTCATTACATACCTGTAAACTTCAAAAATTTGTTAAGTTTAAAATTGAAAGTCATACAAACTCATCAAACAAACAACACAACCTTAAACATCTTCGACTACTTTCATGTGTAGGTTACAAACATATACAAAACTTAAGCTATACACCCAATTCAAACAAAGCTCAGTAGACAAAGATATAAATTACTATTTCAAAGTCGACAATTTAATACTCAACACGAACAAAACTCAGTACATAAGATATTCCTTACAACTATATATATATATATATATATATAATTATATGATAAATTAGAAAAGGGAAGAGATAAAAGTGATAACACTCTGCAATTCTGAATTTCTCTCTGTCAATGTCTCTCTCACAAAGAAAGAGGGTAGGTGAGGGTGGTCAGCTACATACTACCTTTTCTAGCCAACTGTTTTTAGTACCTTTTTTTTTTCTTTTACTATTTTTTATAAAATAAAGGATTTTTTTTTTTTTTTTTTTTAATTTACAATATAGTATTTTAATTGTAGATATTTATCTTCGAGTTTACTTCTAGAAATTAAAATATTGATACCCGACATATTTATTATACTAAAGAAAAAAAATTTAAAAATATATTTTTGAGAGAATCAAATTTACATAAATTTTCATGTATTATTTTTAGTTTACAAAAATAAACATCGATATCTAAACATTTAAATTCTGATGATTGAAAGTTTTAATAGGTCGGTGTACCATCAAAATTATGTGACCCCATTTCAATTAAAACATGTTGGGAAGAAAAAAAATCATTGATATATGATTTGAATTCTTGTGATGGAGAGGGAGAGAGAAAGGGAGAAAGATCCAATCTTGCAAATAATAATTATAGATAATCCACCCGAACAAAAATCTAAGATTGATGCATGAACTTTTTAATACAAAACTAAATGAAATTTCGATCATTATCATATCAAATAAATCTTGAAATTTAGTAATTTATTTGAGTTAGTGTAATTTTAGTGTTTTTATTTATTTTTGTATCATGATCAAGACTATAATAGAGTAATAAATTCATATAAAAGAATAGTTAAATTGAATTATTAAATTAAATTAAAAGGAATTCAATTGAGATGGTTAAAAGTTAATTCAATCTTCAATATTCAAATAATAAAAAAAAAAAGGTATCTTGAAATTATAAAGAAAAATATCCCAAAAATAATATTTTTGTTCAAAGCCCATAAAAATTTGGTCCGTACGGATACATCACTCCAGGAATCTTTTTCATTTTAATATGTGCAATAACTATATGTATAGATAAGATATTTTATAAATCTGAAAAAAGAATATATTTTTTATTTTTGAATGATAATAAATTTTTAAAAAATATAGAAAGTTGTAAGCTTTGTTTATATGCTCTAATTTTAATTAAATAAATTTCAAACTTTTATGCTTTGTCAAAAATGTATTTAGATAAGCATTAATGCATTTATAAATTCACAAGATATTATATGAATGGTTTAATCTGAAAGTAAAAAGGAATTAAATTAAATAAGATTAACAAAAAAAAAAAAAAAAAAAAAAAAAAGAAAGATAAGTACAGACAATAAAATGTAAAACATTATCTAAAAGTGCACATAAGGAGTGGGTTTTATTGTTTAAGATAAGGATCCAAGAAATTCAAGACATGTTTGGGACAAGGTAGTACCACTCTTTTTTCTATATAACCTATTCACGTTAGTGAAGCAGTCATATTTGTGAGACTTTAGTCGGGATACATAGAAAAGTCAACTTACGAGAACGAAAGAGTGTGGTACAACATCCCCTCTCTAAATAAAGGTAAATTTTATCTTTCCGCTAGAATGTAAGGAAATTGAAATACGCATGAAAAAGGGTCAAACACGGTTGCTAGCCTTGAAGAGAACCATCATAGATGAGAAAGTGGGAGTTTGGAGTTGGCCAACAAACTTTTTCTGCTGGAGAGGAGGAAGAAATTCATATTTTAAAGTTCCATAATCTATAGAGAAAAGATTCGACTACTCATGAATCTACTAGATATTGTTTAAAGTTTAAAGACTTATTAGACACAACAACTTTTACCCACAAGTTGAGTAAATGAATTGGGAAAGGTAAAGAGTGGAGAAACGAAAAGAGGGCATGTGGAAAAGGTGGGGGAGAAAATGGAAGCATCTTTCACTTTTGTGATCTCAGAAGGAAGTGCGAGAGAGAAACAAAGAAGGGAAGAAGGGTGGTGGGGAGATTTGGTGTCAAAAGAGGGGGTGGTGTGTGTCCTTTGTGTTTGAGCTTTCAAGTGATTGAAACAAGGCATTGTGATGTCCACCTACTACTTACTTATCCACTGACATGATACTCTGTATAAGACCAGACCATTCTTCCACACACACTCACTCTTACCCTAAACTATACAAACATTTCACCCACTCACCCTCACCCTTTTCTTCTCTTTTTCTCTCTCTCATTGACCAAATTTCAGCTTGCTGTTGCTGTTCTTCAACTCAGAATTCACAATGTACTTACTTGCACTCTCTTCAAACTCATGCACTTTCAACTCAAACTTGTTTATTTATTTAGTTTCATGGTATCGATCTTGTTTTGCATTATGAATGGAAGATATATGATACCAATTGATGAACAAAAGCCTTCATAGTTTGTGAGATTCCACATTGGTTAGAGATGGTACTTTATGAGGGTGTGTAAACATCTCTCTAATATACGCGTTTTAAAACTTTTTAGAAAAATCTAGAAGAGATAGTCTAAAGAAGACAATATCTACTAGCGATGGGCTTGGGCTGTTACATTGTTGGTCGAGTTTTATGTGCAAGGCCCATTGTGTCTGAAACGACATAGGAAAGTTTGGCCGGCGGTTTAACAGCTGCTGCTCAATTGGTGGTGAGAAGTGCAGCCGTTTGGGATTTGATGTGAATGTATAGCTCCCATTATTTTCATTATTTGTTGTTTGTGCTTGTTCTAGCTTAAGGTTTGCCTTGTATCTGGTTTCTAACTCCAATGTTTGTCAAGGGAGAGAATAAATACGACAAGTTTTAGAGAATGAAAATTGAGTCTGTAGGAATCATAATGATGTATTTACAGGATCTATTTACCTAAGTATTTCATGTTCGTTTTAAGACACGAACCGAGATTTTAATCTAAGCCTACAAGCTTCCCTTGTGCTACTTTTACATTTGGCTCTTATCACCAGTCCTAAAGAACAAGACCAAGAACATAATTACCTAAAGGCCTAAAATGCGAATTTCAAAGGGATTGCTAATATAAGCAATTAAGGTAAAGTAAATTAGACACTTCACAGAGTAAAACAATTCTCAGGAAACGACTTGAAAGCTATTTACAGATATATATAATAATGCCTCTGTCAAGCCACACATCCGGTATTCTATTTTCTCTCCTCATTCTGGGAACCTAAGCCATCTTGATGGGCTACATCATATGTGGCAAGAAGTCCAACAAAGAAGTAGTACAGACGCATTACTGCACTGCAAATGAAGAACCTCAAGAATGCCACACTACCCAAAGATCCAATAAGAGGTTCGTCCCTATAGACAGTGATGGGAATGGGGGAACAAGAGGGACGCTCCAAACCGATGGCAATCGGTACTTGGTAAGGAACGTCATAGCCAGGGGCTAAGAAATCAAAAGGAGGCAGGTACAGCATATTCAATCCATCCTTGCCTATCCAAATTTCAAACTACTGCCAACGTTATACAAGAACCAAAAATGATAAACAAGCAAGCAATAAACTTGATATAATCACTTCTTGGTGTTGTGTCCTTAACGTAGTAAGTCTTGTGAGTGCAATGGAACAGCCAGGCATAAAAATGGTTAATGTGCTGAATGAAAACACTTGACAAGATGCCCAAACTAGAAAAAAATGCAACAATTGCACTAGTTATGGTTGTCAAAAGAGTAGCATAATATAGGAGATCCTGTTTTCGGATGAACCAAGGCAAAGAGGGGTGGAAACAGATGGACCCTAGCAATCTGAGTGGTGTAGCGATGTGAGATCCTACATCGACTGGAGAGGGGAACGAACATTCCTTATAAGGGTGTGGAGGCCTCTCTCTAACAGACGGAGGGAAAGCCCAGAAAGAAAAGTTCAAACAGAATAATATATGCTAGCGGTGGGCTTGGACTTTTACAAATGGTATCAGAGTTGACACTGAGCAGTGTGCCAACGAGGACACTAGTCCCCAAGGGGTGGATTGTGAGATCTCACATCAGTTCAGTTGGAGAGGAGAATGAAACATTCCTTATAAGAGTTCGGAAACCTGTTTTAAACTTGAGAGGAAGCCCAAAAGAGAAAGCCCAACGAGGAAAATTTGCAGCTTGGGCTATTACATGCGATTCCACCAACAATCTTTAAGTCATTACCTTGATAGCAACTATGCGAACCAACTATTTAGCCTATATGATCCCAATTTTATCAAATGCAACGGAAAATGCCCCATTCCTATTTATCACGGTATATTTTTGTAGCATTAATAATGACAATGCCATCAAGCACCAGAACACAGAGATCATAGACATTAATCCAATCAAACCCACCGGTATATCTCTTGAAGGTTACTTGTTTTCCTAACAATGGAGGCCACCATATCAAAAACCAGTAAACAACAGCTGCAGCTCCCTTTGCACCGAAAGGGAAAAAGGACAACAAAATTGAAGAACTCCCCCAACAAATCCGACCGCAATAAAAAGAACAATAAGCAAACTACTAATCACAGAAATTATCCATGTCAAGAAAGATGTTCTCCTGGTTCCACTCATATGAATACCATCAGTAACAAGAAGCACAACAACAGTAGCTGGATCAAGAAGATTAAACACATCTGGAAAGAAACTCACCTTAATCCGAACAAAATCGGAGATATCAGTGTTGATCATACTCGCCAAATAGGAAGATCAAGAGTGATCGAGCCCAGCTGCACCAAGCATCACCTCCAATAAGATTTTCCCGGCAGCGATGAACGCAACGAAATCCCCCGATTCGATGCGATGAAAAATAAAATAAAGTTAAATATGTTCGAACTAAAACAAATATTTTAAAGCTAAAATAAAACCGTTAGGATTTTTCGTTTATTTTAAAAATATATTTAATATTTTCTAAATATCTGAAAATTATCACTGGAATTAAAAAAATTAAAATTTTAGACAAAAATTGATCTGAATTAATTAATTCAGCCAGGAGGGTGAAAAAAGAAGGAAGGCGGGATAATACGTGTTGTTCAAGTAGGAAAAAAAGGGCATTCGGCCCAATTTCTCCGTCCAAATCTGCTATAAAAAGGGTTAACAGCCACATTGAATCGCTGAATCTCGTCGCGCCGCCGCCACTTCTACAACTCATCTCTCTGTCGGTGGTACGGTAGCTATTTTTTCTTTGTTTCTTTTCGTTGTAATCTTTTGTTCGATGGAATTTTTCATGTTTGTAATTTTCTGAACCCGAAAACTAGTCATTGCGGTGTTAGCGTTGCATTTTGAAATCGGAGATTAGTTTTTGTCTTGAGTATGGATCTGGAGCATTTTAGGGTAACCTATCCTGCGAGCATTGTGGTTAATGATGATAGTAGTTGAAAAATGAATGAAATGATTTGTTCTCTAAGTGAAAAATAAAATGTGCAAAATGGGATTTGGTATGGTTGCATTTTCTTGGCCTCTGTTTCGTAGATTGAAGGGAGGACCATGAAGAATGAAATTGGCTGATCTTGTGCAACCCATGACTGCCCAGATTTGTACTGCTGGTGGTCAATATTCGCCTGGACATGATGTTTGCCTTACTCATCTGAGTCTCTTCCCATCACACCAATAAATTTGATAGTCTATGTTTTTGTATTGATGGATTTTTGCTCTAGTTATTGGCACCGTTGTTTTTGTATTGAGTTTGTTTATGTATGCCCCCTTGAGTTTAACCAGGGGATTTGAATTATGATGCACTAAAGAGTTAACAAAAAAAAACTTTTGGTTCAGTTGGATTGGATCAGGGCATCATATTATTAAGATATTAAAGGTTGGGTTGTGTCATAAACTAGTTTCAGAAATTATTATACGGTAGCTTCTGTGTCATATAATTAAGGACGAGTGGAAGGTGATGATTGAAGCAGGTACTTATGATAATCAAGCATATCTTATTGTTCTCCTGGTGCGGCTACGTGTAGTTGTGCCGAGCTTCAAGGATATGTCTGTATGATTTACAAGACTGCTCTCTGATTCATTCTCTGTTCATTATATTTTATGATTAGTGGCCAAGACAATGTTCTGCCTTTGTCCATACAAGGTCGACTGGTCAATTTACATCTGGACTTAAATCTCACAAGCTGAATTTTGTGTCACCTGTTATCTTAGTTATGAGGCTAAGCTGGATGCAGCTTTTTTTGAGGCCACAAGTGAAGGGAAAATAGGAATATGGATGTTTAGGATTTTTGGGAGAAATTTCAATTTGTCATTTAGTTTTGGGTATTTTCCATTGTACTTTTTCTTGATATTGTTTCATTTTCTTACAACTACGCAGGTCAAGTTCAAGCACACACAATGGGGAGAAGACCTGCTAGATGTTACCGACAGATTAAAAACAAACCGTACCCTAAGTCACGATTTTGCCGTGGTGTACCTGATCCTAAGATCAGAATCTATGACGTGGGAATGAAAAGGAAAGGAGTAGATGAATTTCCATTCTGTGTCCACCTCGTGAGTTGGGAGAAAGAAAATGTGTCAAGTGAAGCTTTAGAAGCAGCTAGGATTGCCTGCAATAAGTATATGACCAAGTTTGCTGGGAAGGATGCATTCCATTTGAGGGTCAGGGTGCACCCCTTCCATGTTCTGCGGATTAACAAGATGCTTTCATGTGCTGGGGCTGATAGGCTCCAAACCGGCATGAGAGGTGCATTTGGGAAGCCACAGGGAACCTGTGCGAGAGTGGCCATTGGTCAGGTTCTCCTTTCAGTTCGCTGCAAGGACAACAACGGTCAAAACGCACAGGAGGCGCTCCGCCGTGCTAAGTTCAAGTTCCCTGGTCGTCAAAAGATCATTGTTAGCAGGAAGTGGGGATTCACTAAATTCAGCCGAGCTGATTACCTGAAGTTCAAGGCAGAGAACAAGATTCTTCCAGATGGTGTGAATGCCAAGCTTCTTGGATGCCATGGGCCTCTAGCCAACCGTCAGCCTGGAAGAGCTTTTCTGTCTCAAGCTGCTTAGACTGAGTTAGTTGTTTAATTTATTTGGGATCATTTTTGACATTATTAGCATTGGTTGTCTGAATTTTTGTGAAACAAACTGAGCTTCCTTTTTCTATTCTGTTTTATCTTCTATCCTAATAGTTGAGTCTTCTTTTGGAACATCTCCATTGATTAGACAATAATCACAGTTCTTGATTGTTTCTCATCATTTTCATTGTCATGATACAACTGTTTGTTACTGGAATGTAGAGGTGGATAGTGACGAGACTCTAACACATCATGGACAAGACAACCACCATGGAATAATCCTTCCCTTCTTTTCTATAAAGAAAGAACTTTTAAAGTGGATTCCCTCTTCACCAAAAGCTTATAACTATCCTCTTTATTTCTTGAAGAACACAAATATTGTAAGAATTTCCTTAAATACATTCCCTTCATATTCTTTGCTTTGGTGGCTTCAAACATCAAACCAAGAACCAAACTTGGAAGAGTCCCAATGTTTGATATCAAACCCTCCATCATAATTCTCATAATTTGCGCTTCTTTACTCGCCGCCGTTGTGATTTTATGTTGTTTATGTATAATCAGAGGCCGTAGAAGGAAAGACTCAACACGGCCTACTCCAAGTGGATCTATTAGTTCAAGGCGGCCGCCGCCGCCGCCATGGCCCCGACAATCCTACTATGATGTTGAGTCCGGACAGGGCATTCGAGCATACAGGCAGGACACTCTAAGAAGCGAACAAAGCGTTCCATCAGACAGACATGGCGCTCAAAGAAGCGAACAATACAGTTTTCGAACAGACAGATCACGAAGTAGTCAAAGCAGCGAACCAAGCGTTGGAAGAGACAAACAAAGTGGATTCAAGGACGGCGGGATGGCCATCTTGGCTGGGGCTGGTGCTGCTATGGCTGCTGCAGCTGCGGCCATTGGTTTAAGTAGTGGAGGAGGACAAGAATATGGTGGCAATGGCGATGGTTATTGGGGAGATGGTAATCGTACTGACGGCTATGGCGATAGTTGGGGCAATGGCAATCGGGACGGTGGAAGTGGCGGTGGTGGCGTTTGTGGCGCTGGCTGTGGAAGTGTCGGTGGTAGCGCTTGTGGCAGTACCGGTGGCAATAACTACTCTCAACACTAAAGATTAACGTAAATGTACGTTAAATTATAAATTTTATCTCTATGATTTGTTAAAGTTAAATTTAGTCTCTAATTATAAATCTTGCTTTTTGTTCCAATTGTGTTTTTCTTATACTAAAATATATATTGCTTTTTATAATCATGTTTCTATAGAATAGATTCTCATAAAAGATAGGTCGTGATAGGTCGTGTCGTCGGTGTAGATAGCTCTTCATTTTGTTTGGGTAAGCATTACCTCGATGCCTCGATGAAAGTCGTGCTCAATCACTTCCCATCCTTTTCAACTTTGAATCATTATAATATACCAACAAGCTTTCATTTGGCTTTAGGGAAGGTTCCTCTAGAATCTGGATTTGGACCTCAAGATGAAAGCGAGCAAAGTGTATAAATTTTATTAGAATTTAGTGTACATAAGAAACAGATATTCCTTGTCAGACAATTTGCAAGAAATCTATAGCTGAATATAATACTATGAGCAATTATTTGCAGCTCAACATGTTCAACCAATATACAACCCAACCAACCCTGTAACATACCACCTTCTGTCTTTGGCAAATTCCAACTATATTTTCCTTTTAACTAAACTAATCGATCCGTTCTAGATTAAATGTCACCATATCCTCGAGTGCGTACCGAAACACTCCTTCTGGAAGGCATTGTAGGTTTTGGATAGCAAGATCTGCCTTCTGTTTAGCCAATTCCTGTGCTCTTTCAATGCCACCCCTGCTCTTGACTAATTCAATCGCTTCTTCTAGCGACCCCGGCTCACTGAATTCGGTTTCGATAATTTCTTTCAGTCTAGGCTCTCTCTCAAGAGCAAATATAACTGGAGCTGTAAGATTTCCTTTAGCCAGATCACTTCCTGCTGGCTTTCCGAGCTGCTTTGTCGATTGTGTAAAGTCCAATATGTCGTCGACAATTTGGAACGAAAGACCGAGATTCCTTCCATACTCGTACATCTTCTCAGTAGTATCACGATCAACCCCGCTAAAGATCGCAGCACCTTTCGTGCTAGCAGCAATCAAGGAGGCTGTTTTATAATAGCTTTTGGTCAGATACTCTTCAAGTTCAACCTCACAATCAAACAGGCTTGATGCCTGCTTTATTTCACCACTTGCAAAATCTTTAATAACCTGCAATAGAACTAATTGAATCTTATATAAGCTAGCTAGAAGTTGCATATCAAGATGACTGTGGATTGCATGGGAACCAAATTTACCTGACTGATAAGCTTAATGACTTCGAGATTTTCGAGGTTAGCAAGACACCATGATGACTGTGCAAACATGAAATCTCCAGCAAGCACTGCCACTCTGGTACCGTATAATTGGTGCAAGGTTTCCTTCCCTGAAACAAACAGCTTTAACCATCAGTTGAATAAATCTGTTGCTGAGCTAATGGAAGTTGTAGGAGGAAAGGGGGAAGCGGTAAATAAAGTGACATGTTGCAAGTGTGTCTAAGCCAACTTGCGCACATCCTAACTATTCTCAAGAGACAACCGTCTGACCCTACTACATTTGGTTGTCAAGATAATTTGTTGGATATGAAATCCTAAGTAGGTGGCCAAGCTTGAGCTCGTTTCCTAGCCTTTTATTATATTTACATGGCCCTTCTTGTTCAATAGGGCAACCGATGGTGGTTATCAAAACAAAATTATATTCTGAAAAGGTATTGACGCCAGGCGATTATGTATGTACTTGGTAATAAAATTGAAATATTTGTTTGCGAGCAACTAACAAGTTAAAGTAGTGACTTTGTCTCCAAACGAGGAAAAAGTACTATCATGGAAAACAAGTGATATGATGCCAACAAGCTCAAGTGGTTAAGACACTCTCTCGACCATACGGACCAAAGTTCATGTGAGATCCCCTATCGGTTGGAGAGGAGAATGAAGCATTCTTTATAAGGGTGTGAAAACTTCTCCCTAGCAGACGCATTTTAAAAACCTTGAGGGGAAGCCCAAAAGAGAAAGTCCAAAGAGGACAATATCTGCTAGCGGCGGGCTTGGGCGTTACAAATGGTATCAGAGCCAGACACCGGGCGATGTCCCAACGAGGAGGCTGAGTCCCGAAGGGGGGTGGACACAAGGCAATGTGCCAGCAAGGACGCTGGGCCACAAAGGGGGTTGATTGGGGGGTCCACATCAATTGGAGAAGGAAATGAGTGCGAGCGAGGATGATCAGCCCTAAAGGGGGGTGGATTGTGAGATCCCACATCGGTTGGGGAGGAGAACGAAGCATTCTTTATAAGAGTGTACAAACCTCACTCTAGCAGACAGATTTTAAAAACCTTGAGGGAAAGCCCAAAGAGGACAATATTTGCTAGCGGTGGGCTTGAGTGTTACCATTCAAATCCTTCGTAACCTACCAAGAGCTTCATTAAAGAGTTTGATACGTGGACATAGTTTTGTCTCTACAGCTCCATGATGTATCACAACCTCAACAGAAATGAAGAAGAAGAAGATAACAAATGGAGTGAATTCAGACCAAAGATGAAATGTTATGACCTTCTAAAGCCCTTTCAAAATCACGCTCAAACATGTCATAAACAAATATACGTATTCATTTATCTATGCAGAAAGCGCCAATGAGAAATCCATAACTTTATATACGTAAAATGGGCATACCTCTTCTCATATCGCTATCGTCTAATACATCGTCGTGTATCAAGCTTGCAGTGTGGATCATTTCAATGATCTCTGCCAAACGTCGATGCTCCACAGTGAGTTCCCTGGAGGCAATGCAAGCAAAACAATGATTGAATTTTCTTCAATGCCATACTAAGCTCAGATTTTCAGGAATGTGCATGTCTGGTAGGAATCACTCACTCTAACCCAACTAATCCGGCCGTTGCTCTTGACACCAGGAATACTAGAGCTGGTCTCATCCTCTTCCCTCCAGCACCAAATATCCGCTGAGCAGCAGATACCAAAGCTGGGTTCTCCTCACCAACCATCTGCAGGCATTTCAGTTAAGACTACAAATTTGATCAAGGAAACAAATAAGACTGCAAATTTGAACAGATAACAATAACTCGAATATATGCAATTTGATAAGTATGTGACGTTGAACTCGAAGAAATATATAGTCGTCCTCAATGTGCTACATCTAAAAGCAAATATTAGATTCAGACTTCACAAAAAGGGATGGCACAGGTTCCCATCTATTATCAATCTGTTAATGACAAAATATTGAAAATAAGTCACCCACGGGATAGGAACTTTCTGAACATAAAGTCACATAGAAGGGCAAAGCTACTCGATTTCAGTAGTGAATATCGGTTGATGATCCCACGCTTGGGCTTTAAACCTTCAAACTTGATTTCAGGAAGAGCTTTTGTAAGAAGATCAACAATTAGATGCCCAGTAATGCACGTGGTGACGTGCTTGAGACCACATAGGGATTTCACAAGCTTGCAGACTTTGTTCAAAATCTTTCAATGTTAGTTGAAGAGGGGAATGAAACGAAGCATTTCTTATAAGGGTGTGGAAACCTCTCTCTAGTAGACGTGTTTTAAAACCGTGAGGTTGACGGCGATACGTAATGAGCTAAAGCGGACAATATCTAATACAATGGGCTTGGGTTGTTACAGGGACATCCATATTCAGCTCTTCTTCTAGATATCCATTGAGATATATGTTTAGGAAATCAATTGAAGAGCTGATGAAATATGGTTGGAGGTATTCTAAGTGATGTTAAAATCTGAAGTTGTCAAATCCAGATGGTAAGGTATATTCCAAGGCAATGAAATGAATGATAAAATACGAAGTTCACTGCTACTTACAGACAGAAGATTTTGGTTAAGCTTCTGGAGATCATCGGCTACAACTTCAAACAAATTTGACGACGAGATTGGGGTTCTGGGCTCCTTCCTCAGTTCCAAGAATGGTTGAGAACCACCAGTAATGCCTGTTTCAGCAAAACAGAAACAAACGAAGGCTATTACCACAAGCTTTTGCAGCCAACCAAGGAGAAAATGGAGGTGCCTAAACCCAAAAGTTCACTTACTATTCAATACAGTTTCCGGTTGGGTAGTTGAAAACACTCTGCACTGCCCAATGTTTCTTCGGGAACAAATCAAAGTTCGAGTTTGGTGTCGCGTGTTTCTACCCTTAGAACACGGTTTAACATAACTCCTCACAGCACATCGATCCAATGGAGTATTGGAAGAACAGCCACAAGCAACATGATCCAAAACATACCTTCCAAAATCAAGGCTCTGGCATATGACAGACATCATTCCTAGTCAGACCGCGAAATCCAAACTCACAATCAAATATGAAGCAAAAATCAACAAACCCAGCTCAAAAAATCTTCTCAACTTCTCCTAGACAAATCGTCAAACACCTAATGTGCACAACACAACATATGGGTATGGAAGTAGAACTTGGGAGGAGTGAACCCAATGACCCCAATGAGGTTCACACAAGTCATTAACATGGAAATTAACCGATTTAGCAGAGAGAGAAAGATTACAAGTGGGAGCTAAATTGAGTGGATAGAAGAAGCCCACATAGCAGCTCAATTATTTTCTTATCAGTAGTTCAAGAAATGAGGTAGATAGCGCTCGTCCGAGGAGTTTTTTTTTTTTTTTTTTTTTTTGGTTTGCTTTGAGAAGGGCCGCGTACGATGCCTAAGCGCCTTGTACGTAGGCCACAAATCTACAGCCTCCCTCGCGGTTTAGTGGTGGAGCTGAGCCCAGCGACCGCCGCCTCTGATTATCATTTGGATATCCAAATTCTCCCATTTCCTTGTTGAATTCCTCGGCTTTTTTGACATACTCATAGTTCAATCTACGGGTACACATGGATAAACCCGCAGACATCATTACCGCTAAATTTGTGATGTTTGGTGTTAATTTTGATGGGTTAAATTAAAATTAAGGAAGTTATATTTTAAATTCCACCTCACAATCACTCAATTTGTTTGCCTTTTTATTTTTAAAAATTATATTTTTTTTTTCATTTCTACTCTCAATTTCATTTTTAAAATAAAATTCTATTTTAACAAATTATTTTTTAGTAATTTCATAAATTATTGACTTAAATAATTCATTTAAAATTTCATAAAAAAGATGTGTGGAAAAGAAACTAAACACATTATTTGCTTCCTTCTACCCTTAAAAATAAAAAAAAATATATAAAAGCACACCTAATTTTTTCAAATAATATTCTAATTATTTGCTAATTTATGCAATAAAATTTTATTTGCTAATTTATGCAATAAAATTTTTAATAATAGAAATCATCTGTCATCCTTGGTGTTCAACACTTAATTATTATCACTTGTTTTGTAACTATTTAATTTAAAATATAATAATATATATCCATTCTTTCTCGTCATTTTTTTTACATAGATTTATTTAAACAAACTTCGAAAACAAAATAAGTTTTTAAAAATTATTATTCTTAGCTGGATTTTTTAAAATACAACAAAATAAGAACTCACCCTTAGGATCAACCGGCTCAAACTCGGCCTAGCCCTTAGGATCAACCGGCTCAAACTCGGCCTAGGCCCAAATCTTCTCGTAAAAGCACTATAACTCGGCCTAGGCCCAAACCCAAATCTTCTCGTAAAAGCACTGTAACTCGGCCTAGGCCCAAACCAGCCCAAACTCGGCCGGCCTAGGCCCACCCTTAGGATCAACCGGCTCAAACTCGGCCTAGCCCTTAGGATCAACCGGCTCAAACTCGGCCTAGGCCCAAATCTTCTCGTAAAAGCACTATAACTCGGCCTAGGCCCAAACCCAAATCTTCTCGTAAAAGCACTGTAACTCGGCCTAGGCCCAAACCAGCCCAAACTCGGCCTAGGCCCAAATCTTCTCTATTTGACCAAACCAGCCCAAACTCGGCCTAGGCCCAAATCTTCTCTATTTGACGAGGCAACGTTCGGCCCATTAATACTGATTAATAATATTCTCTAAAACTACCTGTATATTTTTAGATACTAAAGATGTCATATAAAATTATAAAAATATATTTTCTAAAAATTTTATTAAAAAGTTTACCTTTTAGATATCTATCTAAAATATAGTATTTAAGTTGTCTCAATGAAAAATTCGTTGATTCATGAGTTGACCGAACCTGTACAAATCTTCATTCAAACAAATGTATATACACTAATTGATTGTTTATAATTACATGGCATGATAAGAAGCAGCAAAGGTAGTTAACAAAAACACCCTTCAAAGATCAGGTAACCCTACACCTACACCAGTACTCATGCCTGTAACCCTACACCTACACCAGTACTCATGCCTGTAACCCTACACCTACACCAGTACTCATGCCTGTAACCCTACACCTACACCAGTACTCATGCCTATCTCAGTTACTCCAGTTAAGAGCAGCCAGCCATGGAAAATGTGCCACTCCAACTTAAGTTTTACCACCTACAGCTTCTTACGTTCAATTAAAGATGAATCGTTCTAGGGATCTACCACTGTTCGTGCCATCGGTTAGTTTGAGTGAACGACCGTGCGAAGCTCTTGAATTTGGGATTGAACTCCAAAGAATACGTCTTGTTCACAAATCCAAACTTCTAATTTGTGACGTTAGTCTCGAATAAACATTTGTTATGTTTCTGTTCTCGTATGGGAGAACGGGCCCGCAAACTCGTCCTAGATTTGCAAAAGCAACTATATATCAGTTATATCAGTATCATGGTATTGTTGAGCTTGAAAGATCTAACATGGCAATTTGGTTTGAAGAAAGATGACAGATTCTATCCTATCAGAACTTGTCCACTAAAAAGAGAAATATGTTCATACCAGTAGGCACTTTGGGAGGAGGATGAGCCTTTGATGGATTCCCAAATTTTCTATCAGATAATCCCATGCTGTTATTAGAGACTTTCGGATTTCGCCGAACCGGTTCACGATCAGGTGAATCCAAATTTGTGCAAACCGTGGACCTAAGAAGACGATTCGCAAACTGAGCTTGTAAGAATACAAAACTTATAATACACCCACCAAACTATATGTTACAGTAATAATATTGACTCCTAGGCCATGGCATTATCAAACAATCACGAAAACAACTTAACCGGTGCGCTCTTACCGTGGGAGGGAGAAGTGTTTCCGTTCTAGAGGCAAAACCGGTGCGCTTTTAGCACCATTCTCCTTGAGGTAGGTGAATTGGCTTCTAAAATGACCTGTAACGCTGACAATGATAGGAGTACTACAAAATCAGCAAAGGAATAGCTTAAAAATCACTTGAATGTTGTAAGGTTGAAAAGGAAAATGAATTTGAACCTAGGATAGAGGAGCTTTGTAGTCTCGGTTCTATTCAAATAATCTTCACGAATTTGAGGATGATATTCTAATATTTCTCTGTATAATAGTTCCCTTATGTCATCCTTCGTTAATTTCCGTCTCTCAAACTCAAATTCCACTCTTGATATTGGCTGACAAGAAGGCTCTCTATCAACTTTAGCTAGGCCCTTAAAGTAAGGATCAGCCAGAGCCTGTCAACATATAAATCACAAAACTTAATGATCCCCTGATACACATCGGTGAAATAACGATCAATAGAGAACTCGTACCTCCACAGCGGATGGTCGATCCTTCGGATCAAATGCTAATAGTCTTTGTAATAAGCGGATGGCTGCAGGATCCGCATTGGGAAATCTTTGTGAAAACGGCACTGGAGATTTCTTTCTCATTTCGGTCAAATATTTCCTGGCCTTTTCGTTCCGAACCTAAACGGTACCGATAAAATACGACTATTACAATCAAAGCGAAAAGAAGAAAAAGGACAAATCAATAGCAAGCAACGCATACTCCTGCAATGATTTCCAATGAAGGAGTCCCAAGAAGATCAGTAATCAACTCCAGTTGATGGGCAACACTTTTACCAGGAAACAGTGGCTTCCCTATCAAAACCTCAGCAAATATGCAGCCAATGCTCCAAATATCTATCGCGGGAGTATACTATAAACAGGATAATGATATCAAACGTTAGAAAACAAAAAGGGGAACTGAGTTTAAGCAAAAACTTAAGAAAAAAACAGATATAACCTGACCTGAATGACAGACATTTCAACTTCCAGGACAGTTCAATAGTCCCCCCTGAACAAGAATTATTATAATCTACGCATTATTGTTTCCTATAAACCACTATTATACATTACATACATTTTATACCAAAAAGGAAAGCATTTCCAACTGAACCATGGCCAGTAAATCACTACAAGATGTTGTTCTGATCTTTCCTTGTATGGTGGTGGAGGGAGGAGCAGGGGGGACATTGTTGCTTCAACATTGAGACAATCAATAACATATGTAACATAAGTCATGGTAACAGTGCACTATCAGATTCGGTACAAAATGAAAACGTGCGTAATCATCAAAACTAAATGTCCAGTGATTAGTTTACTCCCAGTGGTTGCGAAAATTCTAGAAGGAATCAATGTGAACTAGTTTACTGCCTACCTTTGAACAGAACGATCCACACAGCTCTGGAGCTCTATACCATCTAGTAGCAACATAGTCCTGCAAACAGCATCACTTAGAAACACTGAAAAACAAATCAATAATCTGCTAGTGAAATGAAGAACATACTGTCCAAAATATTGTAGTTGGGACATCACTGAAAGCAGCTCTAGCAAGTCCAAAATCACAAACTTTAAGCTTGCAATTAGCATTTGCCAGTATATTCTTCGGCTTCAGATCTCTATGATAGACATTTGCTGCAAACAGCATTCTCAAATTTAAAAACCTTCGTTTCATACTCAAAATCTAAGAATGAAAAAGAAAATTATCTACCTGTATGCATGAATTTCAATGCACGTAGCATTTGATAGAGGAAGAACTGATGATGTTCACGGGTCAAATCATCATTTGCTTTAATAACTTGATGAAGATCAGATTCCATAAGCTCAAACACCACATAAATGTCCTTAAATTCCTTTTTAGAAGGTGGCAACATGATGTGCTTGATATCAACAATATCAGGATGCCGCAACAATCTAAGCAACTTAACTTCACGAAGGATTCGAACAGCATCAGATACATGATCAAATATATCATGAATTCTCTTTATTGCAACTTTCTCTTTGGTTTGCATGTCTATAGCAGAACAAACAACTCCGTAACTTCCCCTGCCTATAACTTCAAGAATCTTATATCTATTAGCATCCCCATATTCGGTAAAAAAGTTGATCTTCTTGGCCTCCTAAAGATCAAATGAATTATTTAACATCATCAGAAATAGAACACAAAAGGGACTATTATAATGCAAACATTTAACTATTAACCAAAACCAATTAGAGAAACAGTAAGGAATGTACAAAATGCATTCCAGTATAAGAAATTTTACATGGTGATCATGAATGTCAGCTATGAACAACATGATAGTTATGTACAAAATGAGATCAAACAAAGACTAATGCCCAGAAAGTCCTACATCCAAGAGAAAATTACAATAAGAATCCCATCTCAGAAATCACAAACCAAATTTTCTTCATCAGAGATTAGAGAACCATGGTTAACATCTACAAAAGCGCAAATCCAAAAACACTTCCCTTGTCCTCTTAATCCCTGACCCCTACAAGAAGATATCCCTCTTTTTTGTAATAACAACAGCATTTTCGAGAATATAAAGCCCTGCGGAGGCAACAGTCCTACAGCAAGAAACGGACTAAGAGAGGATCGATAATTCCATCCAAACGCAGCATATAAAGTTACAGAGAAGAAGATTGAACTGATCGTGACGCATCAAACACAAGCCCATTACAAGAAATTCAATCCAAAAACATATAAGCTCATTCAACATAAGGCAAACACACGATTGAAGAAGGTTCTAGTTCATTCAGTATCTAGAAATCTTCACGATCACCAAAACAGTACACAAAACAAATGAACATTAAGGTACCTTCTTTGGATAATCTTGCGTCATCTTCTTCGTCGTCCTCCTATTAGACCTCTTAAATCTTCAGAACAAACTCACCCACATTCGAAGATCGGTCTCAAAAACCCCAGAAGCCAAAAAAACAAAAACCCCAGATCGAGAAGAGAAAAACCCACAAAACCCTCAAATTCCCACCAAACAAAACAAGCAGCAGAAACCCAGAAGAAGCGAAAGTGGAATGAAACAAAGAAAAACCAGCGGAATGAGCCGCAAAAAATCGACGCAGATCGTGAGAGATGGATTGATTTTCAGAGATGAAATTGAAACGCGTGGAGAATATATATAGGCAGAGAGGGAGAGAGAGAGAGAGAGAGAGAGAGAGAGAGAGAGTTTGGTAGAAACATTGGGGGAATTTAAATGGAGTGTTGCATGGTTTCTTCCTTATCCACACTCCCAAATTCCTTCCTTTGTTTCCACTCTGTATTTTTTCAAATTTGGATGCGGTGACGATGACTCGCCGTACGGCACTGATTTCCCTGCTCCAACTCTTTTTTTGTTCATGAGCCCAAATTATATTATTCCCAAAATGTGGATGGATTTACTCTCATCTGGTTATTAAAATAATAATAATAATAATAATAATAAAATTGTTATGGTATAAATTATTTATTTTAATTTTTTAATTCACATTAAATAATGATTTAAAACACTAAAAAATTTAATAATTATTATTTATATTAAAAACTCCACCTTACGGAGAAACTTAAAGAAAATAAATAAATAAAAGTTTTCCTTAAAAATTGAACTTTCTTATTTCAACCACAATCAGACTTTTTCTAATTGAAAGTAAATAATATACTTTTAGATATATAAATATATATATATATATATATATTTAATTATATTATATTTTTATGGTTAAGAGATTTCTTTCACACAAAAAACAATATATTTATACTGTTTCGGATAAAGGGGAAAAAATAAAATAAAATAAAGAATGACGTTTTGGAATGTGACAGAATTTATAATAAAATACAGACATATATTTTTAATTTGATGGGTGAATATGAAGTTTTTTCATATAAGAATATATGTTAAAATAAATAAGATCTGGATGGTTCGATTTTCCAGGATTTATTATATTTTATTAAAGATTTATTTTCAAAAAATAAAAACTTAATAGATATTTTCTGAAGTAGTACCCTAGAAATATTGATTAATAAAATCAATAAAAAAAAATAATTATTTTTAAAACATAAAGTAGATTTTAAAAAATTAATAATTCATGACATGTAATAATGTTATGGACATAAATTAAAGGCCATGTTTTTCATGTGGCTCTCAAGCTCCCAATATTTTATTTTTAAATAATTATATGTAATTGGCCCACATTTCACTATCACTCAAAACAAATTTCTCATTTTTATTATTTGGACAAACCTACTCAAATTTAATTTATTAAAAATTATACTTTCCATTATTCAAGTTTGGACCCGTAATTTTGTATGTATCTCGTTTTTTTATTATTATTATTTTATTAAAAAAAATATTTTTTTGGAGGGTTCATATATCTTAATAACTCGACCAACTCGAATGTTAATCCACTAATCTCTCCTTATCGAACTCCAAAAGAACAATTCTCTATATTTTGAAGGTTCAAATCCCCAATCCTACGATCAAGTAACGCTGCAACCCTACAAAAGACACGTGGGGAGAAAAGGGAAGTTGAAATAGACAAGGCTGAAAAGGAACGATAAACAAATAAAAGAATGACATATATTAATTTTTTTTTTCTAGGTAACGTGGATCGACATCTGAAACGAGACATGGATGATTTTGTCGAAACGAGATGTATTTAATGTGTTATTAATGAATGGATAGTCGAGTTGTTAGAAAAGAGATGAGACATTACATCGTGTAAGATAGGGCATGATAGGATGCCTTAGCTGAAGGGGAAGAAGGTGAGGGCTTAAAGAATTAAGGCCACATGTTACTCACAGTTGTTGGTGCTCTTTAAAGTTGATGTGCCGCAAAATGTACAGTGCCCACACTTTCATTACCAATGTTTTCTTAGTCATTACACGTTGTTCGTTTGGAGGCGACAGCTTTATACCATTAAACTTAAAATGAGCATAGCATATCGATAATTTGATATGCATTATTTTATGTCGAGATTAGAGATTCGTATTCTCATATTTCTATGTTGTGTTAAAATAAGTTATACCATGCGAGAGAAATTACGAAAGTATTTTAAATCAATGCTCGAGAATTAAATTTTTATCTAATGGTTATTAGAAAGAGTCACGTTGTGATAGCGCTCCATGAACATATTCTTCAAGCCTCTCGAACAATTTCGACCTCTGTCGTCTCGTCTCTCTCTAGTCCCTTGAATGGAGGAGATTCAGCACTGATTCCCTATCAGGCATGCTGGGAATGGCTCCCTTCACTTGAACACAAAGTGAGGCTGCAGCAGCTGTTCAAAGCAATAAGAAATAGCCATCAGTTCTAAACCAGTTAACACCACGCCATGGTCTAGTTTTATTGGATCAAGAGCATTGTAATGTAGTTCACATAAAGGATTTACCCGCAAATTTCAGGCTTTCCTTCTTCGACTTTCCTTCCACGAGCGCAACGGCAAATGATGCAGTAAAGGTGTCGCCAGCGCCTGTGGTATCAATTACTTTAGCAGCAGATACAATGGGCTGTCTGATTGGTTCTTCCCCTTGTGTAAACAAAGCAGACCCTTTGGCCCCAAGTTTCACGAGAACTTGCTTGATACCCTGAATTCAAGATTTAGCTAAGTTAACAGCTCATGATCTCTGATAATGGTGAAGCAGCAGATCAAATCTATGAACATGACATCAAGAAAAACTTTATTCAATGTATGGATAACTCACCATTTTATAGCATTTCTCTACAGCTTGTCCGATCTGTTCAAAACTTTCGGTCGGGCATCCCGTTAAACGACTCAGCTCGCTTTCATTTGGACTGAAAATATTGACATGGTCAAGCAGTTCCTGTGGGATAGGAGCGTCAACTCCTCCAGCATCTAAAATTACTGGGACCCCAGCATTCCTAGCAGCCTGCAGTCATTATGGCTCGTCGGATAATAGGAAATGTCGTTTTAAGAAAATTGCTCATAATCTTAGATATGCACAAAAAAGAATGAATATCTAATGGGAGGAGAAGGAACAAGGAGGTCAAAATGATGCAGAGCCCAGACCAAAAGTTCTATGAATTAACCTTCCCAATTCGTCAAAATGGAATTGAATGGGGGTCAAATCAGCCCAAATCCACCTCTTTTGGCTTTCCCTTTCGGGTTTCCCCTTAAGGTTTTTAAAACGTGTTTGCTAGGGAGAGATTTTCATACTTTTTATAAATAATGTTTCGTTCCCCTCTCCAACCGATGTGAGATCTCACAATCCACCCCCTTCAAGCTCCAATGTCCTCGCTTGCACTCATTCCCCTCTCCAATTGATATGAGATCTCACAATCCATCCCTCTTGGGGCCCAGCGTTCTTGCTGGCACACCATCCGGTGTCTACTTCCCTTCGGTGCTCAGCATCCTCGCTGGCACACCACCTAGTGTCCACTTCCCTTTGGGGCTTAGCGTCTTCACTGGCACACCATCGGTGTCTGACTCTAATATCATTTATAACAGCTCATACTCACCACTAGCAAATATTGTCCTCTTTGGGTTTTTTCTTTCGAGCTTCCCCTCAAGGTTTTTAAAACACGTATGCTAGGGAGAGGTTTCCACACTCTTATAAAAAATGATTCGTTCCCCTTTCCAACCGATGTGGGATCTCACAACATAATTAAAAACTTAAAACTTAAAGCCCTTCCGAATTGCTCTGCCTAACAAGAAGCTAGGAAACAAAGGAAATAAAAGAATTTAACAACGTCCTAAAATTCATTGACCAGAGAGCAGCTACCTCATAATGAAATCTAGAAATTGCTATTTCCAGTGCAATAACATAAACAAGCTAACAGGAGTACGAGAAGAACAGTATGTGCATTCAGATCAAACAAAACTTTCAAATAAGAATCATGACTGAATGCAAGCAAGAACAAAATATCTAACAGAATGTCTTAAACCAAGAACAAATTTATTAAGACTGCTGCCAACATATACATATATGTGTTTGTAGGCCTGATAATGCAACAGACCAACCACTAACACATGATTACCAAAACATCACAAAAATAGATATCAGGAGTTCAAGAAAAACCCCAAGTAAACCACACATTTCCCCCTTTATTTGTTCGTACAATTAATGTGTGATGTGGAAATTTGAACTTCCGACTTCTACAAAAAGGAGTACATGTCAATTACCACTAAACTACGCTAACTTTGACATTTGTTTCTAGAACGTTAAGAACTTACTCATTGACTAAAACAACAACGACGAACAAATTCGGGTAAGGGGAAGGGATTCAATTACTGTCAATAGGAACAAATATTTTTCAATGGATATGCCCTTTTCTCATTTTTTCATGAATGTGACAGAATTGGCTCACATCTTAGAACTATCAGTTTAAGTTCTAAATAAACAAAGCAGTTGTGTGTGAGAATGCTGAATGACAAGAAAAATTATGCACAGATCATGAACAATTTAATCAGATCCCTGACCTTTGCAACTTGGATGTTGACTGAATCAGGAATCTCCCTCTGGAGAAGAACAATTCCAGCCGTTCTTATAATCTCCAAATCACTATCAGACAACGCCACAGGCCAACAATTCATATTAGCACCACCAACAATGATGATAGAATTCTGCCCACCAGATTGAAGCATCACCACCGCGTGTCCCGTTGGTGCCGCGGCAACAGTAGTCAAATGATCAAGTCGGACGCCGCCTTCCTCAAGCGCCGCCGTGATCAACTTCCCATGAGCATCCTCACCGACCTGACCCAAAAAGTAAGTCGGGTACTCGAGCTTGGCACCACAGCAGGCCTGATTGGCCCCCTTGCCACCCGCCAGAGTCTGCCCATTTCTGGCAGATATCGTCTCGCCCTCCTCCGGCAACCGGTCGATCTCCACATAGATATCGGCATTGGCCGAGCCGACCACAACCAACGGCGGCGGCCCGGAAGGGGTTTTCGATGAATCGAGGGAGAATCGGAGAATTGGGTATCTAGAATTTGATGGGTTCTGTAGATTTGTGAATTGGAGATGTGGGGTTGGGATTTTGATGGACTTTGTTGACGCTCTGATGAAAATCTCCGGCAATATTGGCCAATAATCCAAGGATGGACGAGAAACAGCCATGATTTCGTTGAAGAAGAAAAGGGGGAGTTGAAATTGGGGATGTCAATATAGAAAAGTTCATCTATTTTATCATATGTTACTCAAATCCTTAATGTACTTGAAATCAAAGCCTGTTGTCATCTTCCAAAGTAATTTAAAGATATCTCTTTTTAACATTTTTAGTCTCGAATTAATGAGTAAATAGGTACATTTAACTTAATTGAACGAGATATCTAATTTAATGATCTTAAACATTATAATTAAAGATGTTCATGAGGCTCGATGGGATGGATAAACCTTCCTCCCTCCGTCTCCCACTTATTTCCTTCTTGATATTATTTAAATTCATACTAAAATTTAGTCGATACCATTAACATTAATCACATCATATCTCTTCCTCAAAGAATTTAAAAATATCTAATCTATATAGAAAATAAATTCTGGTATTGTTCTGTACACATGGAGCAATTTAGTAAGAAAGTTATTGCAATAAATAAAAATTTATAATATCATTAAAACTAAATATGTCACATCTCTTAATAAAAATAATTAGAGAATTTTGAGGATTAAGTGTCGATGTCAGAGATGGTGATGATTTAATTAATAACCGACGATTTTCTCTCGTGATCCATGGGAGACCCGAATTCACGAAGGTTACTATGAGGTCGAGCGCAGGGGATTACAGTATTAATTGACCGGTGGGGAACGCGGATGGAGCTGCGCAGAAGTAGTGCAGTAAAAAATGAATGAGAAGGGTAAATGCGTCATTTCCCCATTTATTGGCTCCCCTTAACCGTCTCCAGCCTCCATCGAATTTAGACGTAGTTTATAAACGAAGGAAAAAACACCATTCTTTCCCGTCATTGTTCTCCAAAGTCGTCGTCTCTGGTTTTCTTCACCATTTCCTTGTCCCGAAGATCTCTCTCTCTCTCTGTCTCTCTCTCTGCCTTCCATTCTCTCTCTAGAAGAGGTAGGTACTTCATCTCTTCCTCTCTGCATTTTTCATTCTCATTCCCGATTCGAAGTCTGTTACTTGAACCGTCCTCATTATGATGAAACTTTTTTGATTCGTGTTGTTTTCACAATTGGCTTAGGTTGGTGCATAGGGTTCTCCGTCTTTCTTGCTCATTTGGATCCGTGATTGGTTTGGTGATTTTCTAGTTTTTTTGTTTCCGATTTCTTGCCTGCTAAGCATTTTCTTGTTATGATTTGTGGCGGATCGAATTCAGATCCTGGAAATGTACTTTGGACTTTTGTTTGAAAAAAATTGATTATGAGTTTAGGAGTATGCAGAGATCTAATCTGATGGTTGGTTTTTGATCCGGGACGTTTTTTTCTGTTTGTGGAGGAAATGATCGGAAATTAAAGTTCTATCGAATATGATCTAGTTTTTTTCTTTTTTATCAGTAGGTTTCAGTTTCTTCAGCAATGAAGCTTAATAATAACTAATGCTGCACTTTGGTTTTGTTTTTCTAAAAAATTGTTAGTTTTGGAATTTGTCTTTGTTTGTTTGCTACTGTATCTGCCATTGAATTTAACGGTCGGCTAATTTGTCAACTTCCCCTTAGACATGGATGAATTCAAATTTGATTAAAATCTTCTTTTGTTTTTGTTTGGTTAGTGATCATATGTTCTGTATTGGTCTTGTGCAGAAGTTGCTTTGACATGGCTACACATTCTCCTAAGAACATCCTCATTACTGGGGCTGCTGGATTTATTGCATCCCATGTTGCTAACAGGCTTGTCAGAAACTATCCTGGCTACAAAATTGTTGTACTTGACAAACTTGATTACTGCTCAAATCTGAAGAATCTTCTTCCTTCGAAGCCATCTCCCAATTTCAAATTTGTTAAGGGGGACATTGGCAGTGCTGATCTTGTCAATTATCTCCTGATTACTGAGTCCATTGATACGATTATGCATTTTGCTGCTCAGACTCATGTTGACAACTCGTTCGGTAATAGTTTCGAGTTCACGAAGAATAATATCTATGGCACACATGTTCTTTTAGAAGCGTGCAAGGTCACTGGTCAGATCCGGAGGTTCATCCATGTTAGTACAGATGAAGTATATGGAGAGACAGATGAGGATGCTGTTGTGGGAAACCATGAGGCTTCCCAACTCCTCCCAACAAATCCATACTCTGCAACAAAAGCTGGAGCTGAAATGCTTGTGATGGCCTATGGTAGGTCGTATGGGTTACCTGTGATCACGACGCGAGGAAACAATGTCTATGGACCTAATCAGTTTCCTGAGAAGTTAATTCCAAAGTTCATTCTTTTGGCCATGAGAGGTCAGCCTCTTCCAATTCATGGGGATGGTTCTAATGTTAGGAGTTATCTCTACTGTGAGGATGTTGCTGAGGCTTTTGAAGTCATTCTTCACAAAGGAGAGGTTGGCCATGTTTACAACGTTGGGACAAAGAAGGAGAGAAGGGTTATAGATGTTGCCGAGGATATATGTAGACTTTTCTCAAGGGACGCAAAGGCAAGCATCAAGTATGTTGACAATAGACCATTTAATGATCAGAGGTATTTCTTGGACGATGAAAAACTCAAGAACTTGGGGTGGTCGGAACGTACAACGTGGGAAGACGGGCTGAAGAAGACAATTGAATGGTACACCAAGAACCCTGATTGGTGGGGTGATGTCTCTGGGGCTCTGCTGCCACATCCTAGAATGCTAATGATGCCTGGTGGTGTTGAGAGGCACTTTGAAGGTTCTGAAGAGGGAAAACCAGCTTCTTATGCTTCCTGTAATACTAAAATGGTAGTCCCAACTTCCAGGAATCCGGGCTCTCCTTACCAGCCATCCTTGAAGTTTTTGCTCTATGGTAGGACAGGGTGGATTGGAGGCCTTCTTGGGCAGCTATGTGATAAACAAGGCATTGCCTATGCTTATGGCAAAGGGCGTTTGGAGGATCGGGCCTCGCTTTTGGCGGATATTCAGAATATTAAACCAACCCATGTTTTCAATGCTGCTGGAGTAACAGGCAGACCCAATGTTGACTGGTGTGAATCTCACAAAACAGAAACAATTCGTGCCAATGTTGCTGGAACCTTAACTTTAGCAGATGTTTGCCGGGAGCACGGACTCTTGATGATCAACTTTGCGACTGGCTGTATATTCGAGTACGATGCCAAACATCCAGAGGGTTCTGGCATTGGTTTTAAAGAGGAAGACAAGCCAAATTTCATTGGTTCCTTTTATTCGAAAACCAAGGCCATGGTAGATATAATATTCTTGGGAACTTTCATACTTACCAGGCATTGCAATTGATCTTTTTGACTTGCTGCTAATCTTTCTTTCTAATCACAGGTGGAGGAGCTTCTGAACGAATACGATAACGTCTGCACACTCCGAGTTCGAATGCCGATATCATCCGACTTGAACAACCCACGCAACTTCATTACCAAGATTTCTCGCTACAATAAGGTGGTTAACATCCCAAACAGCATGACCATCCTGGATGAACTTCTGCCCATATCGATCGAGATGGCGAAGCGTAACTTGAAGGGCATCTGGAACTTCACAAACCCGGGTGTTGTGAGTCACAACGAGATTCTCGAGATGTACAAGAAATACATGGACCCTGAATTCAAGTGGGCTAACTTCACACTGGAAGAACAGGCTAAGGTAATTGTGGCACCCAGAAGCAACAATGAGATGGACAGTTCAAAGCTGAAAAAGGAGTTCCCAGAGTTGCTGGGGATCAAGGAGTCGTTGATCAAGTACGTCTTCGAACCAAACAAGAAAACCTCAGTTTAATGAAGTTTTGATCTTTAGAACTTAGGAGTTCATATTTTCATTCTGCATTGGTTACATGTTTATTGATTTACTGCATTGGAAGGTGATGATTGTTATATTCAATCCACCTCATGTATTCTGGATTTTCTATTTGTTGATTTATAAGTATTGATATTTAGGATGCCAGAGAAGTGTTGTCTCTGCATCGTGCAGAAGCAAGCTTCGAATCCTATGAATAAATGGTATCAATTTTTGCCCACCCATTTCCCCATTCTTCTAATATTCTTCTCTACTGTACCTACCTACGTACGTGAATACCACATCGGTTGGGGAGGGAACGACATTTTTTAAGGGGTGTGGAAACCTCTCTGTAGAAGAGGCATTTTAAAAACCTTGAATGATATCCTGAAAAATAAAGTCCAAAGAGGACAATATCTGCTAGTGGTGGGTTGTTACAAACGATATCAAAGGCAAACACTGGGCGATGTGCCAGCGATGAGGCTGAGTCCCAAATGGGGTGGATATAAGGCAGTGTGCCAGCAAGGATGTTAGGAGCCGAAGGGGGTTGGATTGAGGGGTCTCATATCAATTGGAGGGAGAAATGAAGTTGAGCCCCGAAGGGGTAGACATCCTTTTACAAAGGTGTGGAAATCTCTCTTTAGAAGACGTTTTTTAAAAATTTTGAAGGGAAAGCTCAATAAAGACGATATCTGCTTGAAAATATATATACTAATATTTCCATCATTTTATCATAAAAGTTAGAATTTAATCTTTTAAAGATTTTATAAAAGACAATAGTTTAATAAAATGTTAGTAAATAATCTATATCATAAATTTTTATTAAGTAAGGTTTTATGAAACCATAAAAATTAATTATAATGCTAATTTCTTCAAAATTTTAGACATTAAATTTTAAATTTAAGTTTTAACTTAATTCTGGAAAGTGGAACTAAACCCTAACCCGACCCGAGAGACGAGCTCAAAGGCGGACCGGGCTGACCTTTCTATTATCAGAAAGTTCGACGCCGATCTCTGCACCGTCTTCATGTTGTGCGTTCGTCCCGTTTCCCAGCTTTCTCCTTCCAACCCTAATTTTCGCTGCGAGAAAATGGCTATGAGGAGATTGCTACTATTTCTTAAGCCATTTGATGCCAATCCCGTTCTCCATTCTGACGGCTTTTCTCGCGTCACCAGCCCTCAGGTCAGAACTCATTCCATTTTTCTGTTCGATTTTAATTCAATTATTTCTTTCGACCATGGATTTTTGTGTGGAAGTTCATTTATTGGTGATTTCTGATGCCTGTCTTCTTCCTGGGTTTAATGGGTCTTGTTTTCTTTTGCATGGCTTCTGCATTTGCTTTTGATGTGCATTTGCTTTTGATGTGCATTTGATATGATGTGTGAGAATTTTTGTAGGTTTAAATCGTGTTTTTGTTTTGAATATCTTAAAGTTTAGTTTGTCTGAGTTTCTGCATTTTCAAACATTTGATTTTTAGTCCTTTTTAACTTTAGAACAACTGCGAGTTGGCCTAGTAATCATTTTTTAACGTTTTTTGGTTGGTAATTGTTTCTTATCTAAAAACAAAATATACAATTTTCTTTTTCCTATTATGAAAGATCAAATTATTTGTAGCAAGAAGTTTTAGTAATGGTGGTGCTTGACCAACTTAGATGCACTTCGACTTCGATTCTATATGTGCCAACCAGGTGGGATGGGATTGGATGGCTTTCTCATCCCGTCTCCTCTCCGTGAATGATGAAGCATTATTGTCATTGCTAATGTCTTAACTATTTTTTAGGATGGGTTTAGGTTTTTCTGTGGAATTTGTTATTTTCCTTAGGAATTTTCTCCTCTAATTGGTTTATATGCCTTTTTTAACATAGAAATTTGGGTAAAGGCAATATATTTTTTTATTTTGATTATAATTTTACTGTCATCAGATATATTTTTATATTTTTTTAATACAAAGAACTTGATCATACGTGTTTATAATGTTCATGTAGTTAAGTTTCTTGAATCTATACTTCAGCAAGTTCAATGGAGTCTGCGTGATATACTTTTTGTTGGATATTTGTGTCACTGCAGATCTTACGTCACTTAGAGAACAGGCATGCAGTGCACAGGGAGGCCATAAAATTTTGTAAGGATGTTTTGCAGCAGAAGCCTGTGGATTGGGAAGCTGTATTTCGCAATGATCTATCTGAGCCAATTAGCAATGTAGACCTTGTTGTCACGGTTGGTGGTGATGGCACCCTTTTGCAGGCCAGCCATTTATTGGACGAGTCAATTCCTATTCTTGGAGTAAATTCTGATCCGACACAGGTGGATGAGGTAACTTTGTTATCTAACTAGGCATTCCTTTGAAATCTTTGGAATGGATTGATTATTGATGGATATTTATTTTCAGTTAAATTGCAAATTTAGTTCTTTACTTCGATTAGTTGTGTCTATTTGGTTCTAAATCTGGTAGGATTTCAATTATGTCTTTGAACTTTGAATAATGTGTATATGTAATCCCTATCGTTAACTAAAAATAATGGCGTAGAATACCCTATTGGTTGATTTGGCACAATGAGATAGAAAAATAGTATAATGACGTGATAGGAACAGTTGGATAAAATAAAATAATAGGTGCTATGCTATCTCTTTTGAAAACAACGTATCAAACTCCTTTCATAAAATATGATACACTATTGTATCCTTCTGTCCGTCCCTTATTTGTCATATCGTATGTAATCACCCATCATTTGTCTAATAGGCATGCTATCATTTAGTTAGCAAATTCAATGACTGTAGAATCATAATTTGATGTTCAAAGGTGACATTGAAATGTTATAAAGGAAGGGACTAATAGACACAACAATTGAAGTTAGAAACGAAATTTGTGATTTGATCATTATTTTACTTGGAGGTATTTACCAGATATTTTCTTGTCTAGGTAGAAGAGTATGGCAATCAGTTTGATGCTTCTAGAAGCACAGGGCATCTTTGTGCGGCCACTGTTAATAACTTTGAGCAAGTAAGTTTGTTTTACCATTAAAAGAGTGTTTGGCTGTGGATGTCTATTTGCCACGGTGAGTGAGGCAAGGGGATAGGCTATGTCCATTACTTTTTTCTATCCTCCTCTCTCTCTCTACTCTCTAGTATAGACAGAAAATCTAAATGTTAGCATGTTTCTGCATGAATCATGATATTGAATTATCCACTTGGAAAAGAATACCTAGCTCTAAATGAATTGTCATTCAAATGATTGAATAGGCAGGTATCTGATTTAGAGTAATATGAGTTTTGAGCCTCATACTAACCCTTATTTTCTGATAATGCCTCCGTTGGGAATGATGGTATATTATCTGTACTTTGAATGTTCATTAGCTATAGCAATTTTCATTTCAATGGAACCTGAAGCAGGTCTAATAAACTATCTAAGGCGTTGTTTTTGGATGGGGAAGCATGTTGCAAGGATTCATCTTGTAGAAATGCTGTATTAGTAAGACCATTTTAAGCCAACTGTAAGCCAGATGAAGGAAACCATCAAATGAGAGTACTGGTGAACATGAGCCAGGGTAAAAATTTCGTAACTTTGGGAAGGATGATAAGAAAATTGAAAAATGTAAAAAAACTATTTTATATAGAAAGAAATGAAGCATGATGGATAGTAAGATATATGAAACTTTTAAGAGAAATAAACTGAGGCAGTAGAGTCGTGGACCATGGTTGGGTTTTCTTCCTCTTCTAATGTTCAACAATGTGGAGTGGAGTGGAGATTTGAAACTCTTGGTCAAAGATATAATGTCTTAACTAATTAAGCTATACTCGAGTTGACATTATGGCGGGGGTTGTAGCCACGAGAATTAGGTAAATACAGGAGGGATTTCTGAAGAATTTAACTAAGGCAGTAGAATTATGGTTTGGGCTGTAGCCGGACAAAATGCAGCAAGGATTAAGTAAAATATGGGAGGAATTCCTAAACATCCCCTCAGCAACATTGATAAAAAATATTATTAAAGTCTCAATATTATTAAGATGTTGATTGATATTAATAAAAAATATTGACATGTTGATGTTCCTCTTAAGTTTGCCGTTCACTTTATATTACTTCCTTTCTTGAGTTTTATCATAACCTCTGATTGTTTGGAGGCATAGTATATCACATTATGTTTGGGCTGGTTTAGAGGAACATCTAAATGAAACCGACTTTTCCGACAAGCAAATAGACGTATTACCACAGACTTGATACGATTACTTCATATAGGTATTAGATAGTGTCCTCAGTGGTGTAGCATCCCCTTCCAAGTTGTCAAGGCTATCCATATCTGTAAATTCAGAGTTGCTCACAAAGTATCCTCTCAATGACATATTAATTGCTCATCCATGTCCCGCATCGGTCTCTCGATTCTCGTTCAAGTAAGAATCATCCTCTGGTTCCTCTTTCTTGTATCTTCCTTATGTTTGAGGTTACATTCATTAACCTCTTCCTCTCTGCAGAATTAGGAATGAGCAGCCATGTTCGCCCTTGTTGAACTGTCGATCGAGTGGTCTAAGAATTTCGACTGCTGCTGGATCAACAGCTGCAATGCGATCAGCAGGTGGATTTCCCATGCCCATTCTATCTCGGGACCTTCAGTACATGGTACGAGAGCCCATGACCCCAGGAAAACTGTCCAATTTTATGCATGGGATGATATTGTCAGATCAGTCGATGGAAATGGCCTGGTTGTGTAATGATGGTGTGATTTACATTGATGGTTCTCATGTTTGTCATCCTATTCAATACGGCGATGTCATTGAAATATCTTCCAAGGCCCCGAGTCTGAAAGTTTTCTTGCCTCATCTTCCAAGGCCCCGAGTCTGAAAGTTTTCTTGCCTCATCATATGTTGTACACAGCCAGAGAAGAAACTTCAGAGCAACATACATATCCAAAATAGATTTTGTAGATAACTGCATATATGCAACGGAGTCGTCGACATGGAATGTTCTGAGCATATGAACGAGCATGAAGTTAATCTATGTGCGGGACCTATTTGGCTTTGCAGGACTGGGGTCGTCAGATGCTTTCTTGCTGAGCATTTTGAATCAACATGTAAGATCATTAGCAACACGTATCTGATGGACAAATGAAGGCATTTTTCAAGGGGTGG
The DNA here is from genome assembly GCF_057944985.1 of Cucurbita pepo subsp. pepo. NCBI lineage: Eukaryota > Viridiplantae > Streptophyta > Magnoliopsida > Cucurbitales > Cucurbitaceae > Cucurbita > Cucurbita pepo. The sequence continues at coordinate 2,958,617 of NC_141798.1, forward strand.
CTTTTGACAATTTTTCTGTACATATGAGAATGAAAAATGCTGTCTCTAGCTAAGAATTGAGCTGTGAATACCTGGATTGTCGTCCAACCTTCTTTGCTTGTGCGTAACTTTTTGAAACTTAACCTTTCACGTTTTGGTGTTTCTTTATCAACTGTTTAGAATGTTCTAAATCATACATTTTCGTGTAGGATTACACAATACTTTTTGAACCTTGACAAATGTCTTAGTTACACTGCTTTTGAAATAATGCTCTCTACTGTTATAATAATTTTGTGTTATACCTTCTCATTTTTACACTGCTTTTGAAACAATTTCAAATTTTAAAATTATTTTAGTTTAATTTAACATTTCGCATTCTACTCCACCTACAGTTTTAACATATTTTTGCTAGTTATAGAGACGAACTATGGTTTGAGAAACGAAAGCAATCGACAAAAATTACCTTCCCTCGGAAGAACACTGTCTGTATAACGTCCGATTAGTTGATAAAGATTTCTACATTTTTTATTCTTCACGCAAAGAAATTAAGCCTTGCGCAAGAAATAAAAAAAGATTGTGCAAGTGGTGGAAGATAAATCTACGTAATATTCGATTGTTCATAAACCGAAAGATACCCAAGAAAAAAAAAAAGAAAAAATCTGTATCCTATTTTCTTGATTTTCTGTAATCCTCCACCGACTTCAAAACTACCAAAAGAAAGAAAAGAGAACCTTGAAGCAAGCGGAATTGATCTGCCCTTTTGCCCACCAAACGTCAACTCGGCCACTTCCATCTCACAATCTATAATGACAGTAATAATATGATTCAGCTAGTGCGAGAGCATGCAGGAGAAATTTTGAGCTTAATTTTCATGTAAACGAGTTATTTGCCGCTATGAGCATAGTCCATAGTCATTGGTATGAACTCTTTGCAAAAAAGCACCGAAAAGCAAGCGTTATATACTTACGTGAACATTTGAGGGCGACGTGAGAGCTGAGGTCGTTTGATTGGGGACAGAATCAAGTTGCGCAGAGTCATGGAGGGGTTGCCAGCTCCACTTCCAAACGCATTGTGAGCTCCCCCTCTTCTATTCCCAGCTTCCATTGCCATCGGAGCAGCTTGTTTTGCCGGTGACCCAACGGAGATGTCGAAGTGACCAGAGTTCCCGCTATTTTGTCGTGTTGGCCATATTTCCTCTCTTGGTCCTGGGGTTTCAGGAGCGGAAACCAGCAAGTCTGCAAGAAATAAGTCAACTTGTTTTGGAAATACTTGAGCAGTACAGGACGTAATTAAGCTGTGCGTATGTGGGAAATGAGAGCATGGTTTGAATTCCACTGATAATACATGGTATAAATTGAAAACTCAACATGATGAAAGTATCAATTGTCTGAAGTTTTCATTCTTTAAAATTAGAAAGAGAAAAAGATTACCTTTCCTCATGGGTTCTCTGTTATCCATCAAACTAACGGGGTTTGAGAACAAATCGGGCTCGTTTCTTGGATAAAAATTGCTCACAGGCTGGATGGCCGACCGTTTTAGTGATTCATGCTCATTCCTCAATTGATCATACATCTCATCTAGTTTCCTCTTCTGCCTAACATGCAATTGAATTTTCTGGATCAGGATCTTAAAAACAGAGAACGCCCCTCAGGAATCGGTTTAGAAATGAGAAGCAAAAATGAAAGGAGATGACCTGGATTTTTCAGCAAACTTCTCCTGGAGCTCTTGTTTGTCTTTGGATATATTCTCCATCTCTCGTTCCAACATCTGGCATCTCTTGGCCATTTTTTGGTATGCAGTATGCACCTGCTCCAGTTTTTCAGTAAACTTTTCTTGCATAACTTCACATTTCTGTCGGCATTGAGCCACGATTCTGTTCATTTTGTACTGCATCTCCAATTCCTTTTGTCCAATATAGAACATTACACTTCTATATGCACTTTTCATCACTGAGACCAATCAAGGAAAACTAAAGACAATCTATCTTCTCAACTGTTAAAAAGAATGGAATAACAGCGTTTTCCAAAATTTGGAGGATAATTTATCATTAATTTAGAATTTTGAATCATTGGTGATTACTCGGAAGGATACATATCTGAGGATTTATACCAGCCATGGCCATCTGTAATATTTTTTGTAGTGAATATCAGTATCAAAAGCAGTGAGACAATACAACGAATCAGTCACATACAAGGAAAAGATTGAAAAACGCTATAAGAGTCTTAAAAGACTTGAACAAGATAATTTAAGAGAATACTTACATTTACCCATTCATCATTTGGATTGATGTCCACGGGTTTCATGAGGCTGCCAAATAGAAATCGGAAGTAAGATAAAATAAAATCATATTATCGATGGGGCAGGCTCCAAACAGCATCATAATAATAAACCCATCACCTTTTAGAAAGAACTTGATCACAAATGGGGCAGGCTCCATCATTGCTAAGGATCTTGCTTGCATCCTCTGTGCCTTTACATCGTTAAGAAACAACTTATGCAGTTAAACCACTTACATTTAATTAGAGAAATAGGTCAAATATTTCACCAAATTAAACGATGGACAATGAAAAATTTCCACATGCTTAGGATACACAACAAGTGACCACAAGTTGTGGAGATAGCTCGCCCTTCAAGTTCTCTCCAGCAAGCATTGCATTTCATTATTAACCTTCAGAAGTAACCTCTAACGCCATGGAATACTAGAGAAATCATAGACCCTGTTATGAAAATCACAGGCAGGAGGGTCGTTATACAACGGTGCTCAGATTTCAAAGACCTTAAAAGCATTTGTGCAGAAAGAAATTCGCGAAGGTTATCTTGTTGTTCCTAGCAGATCATTTCTATATCATATAGCTTGACAAATGAACCGCTGATCGTTCGTTAAAATTAAAGCCATATCACGGCATTGATAGACGATAGCACTTCAGATTCTAAACACCAAGTTTAAATAATGAAGGAAATTAGGCAATCAGAAGTTCTAAACCACGTAAAGATGCCAAACTATTTGAGTGACTGTGATGTTAGTTATTTGGTTCCCTTTTCTCAGTTGATTAGAAATTGAAAGGAGAAAAGACGTTCCTAGTCAACTTTTAGAAAAAAGAACAAGTTAAAAAAAAAATTCAAAACTTAGCTTAGTTTTCTAAAACATGTTAAAAAAAAATAGAAAAGAAACAAAGAAACTCATAGATGAAAGTAGTATTTATATGTTTAATTAAAATATTAAAAAGACTAAAACTAAAAACTAAATGATTATCAAACGAGTTTAAGTATCCAAGCTTTCATTATTTGCTTTTAGTCCATAAATCAAACAGAACAACTTTTTGACTGCTATCAATAGGCTTCAAATTATGCATGAAGTTTATAAATGTGAGTACCAGAAGCTCTTCTGAATGGTAAAAGAATAGCAATGGATGGCTTCCACCCTGTCCAGGAAGACACTTCTAAAGATTCTACGTGCTAAAAGGAATCTGGTGGTTTTAGCTTAACATGAATCCCTTACCATCGAAATAATGGATATAGAAATAATTCGGTCTTCTCATACAAATTCAATGTTTCCCCATATAGTTCAAAAAAAGATCAGCAAAACAGCATTTCTTCTACAGGTTCTAGAGCCACATAGTTAACAGGGCAAAAATTCATCGGGGTGGAACGAATAGAACCTAACATCGGTAAAGTGGTTGCTAGACAGAAACAGGAACTCGTAATCTAAATCGGATATTATTGTTTTATGATGTACTCTTGAGCAGAAGGATTGCCGAGCTCTATGCAATGAACATATAAGGTACCAGCAAAAGAACTTGACTGCAACAGCTGTACTTGTTCCCTTCAGAATTCTATTTTTCACGGCGTGTATTATATATCTAAAATTCCAGTCCACATAAAAAATTGACAGGACTGGCATATTTTCTATAAAAAATCTTGTTTTTTGAACATGAAGAGATACAAGAAACCATTTGCAATTGCCGGAAACACTGGGCCCGCTGAAGGCATAAAAATCCTTCAAAGCTTCTATTAGAGGACAAAAAAAACCTACGATTTATTGTACCTCGTCTTCTGAAGTTCATGAAGAGATATAATTGAAATTATAGTAATAAATGGTGCTATCGAGAAATGAGTATAACAAATAAAATTCAAACTAATCAAACAAAAAAAAAAAAAAAAAAAAAAAAGGGGGGGGGGGGGGGGGGGGGGAAGCTAGCAGGGTTTAATCGATAGTTCCGAACTTTTTGATAAAGAAACGAAGTTCTTCAACATCATTCTCTGTTTTCTACCTCGACCTTGTTTACACAAATGTAAGGAGGAAAGGGTGGAAATCCTAAATATCACAAGGGTAACTGGATCAAAAATAAGTTCCAGATTAGGAGCTAATACATTAACAAATAGCAATCAACTTGAAAAGAAAAGGAAACAAACAAAAATAACTTGCTCGCTAGAAAAGAAGATGGAATTTGGAAGCGAGAAGTAACATTTTACTCGAAAATACGAAACAAGTCGGAACTTGAAAACACTCTCTGATCACACACGAATTACTTGAAAGAAAATTCCAACGAAATTCAAAATGTTGATAAATTAGGGTACAAAAAATCTTCGAAGTAGAATGAATTATACCTCGAAATTCTCAAACAAAATCTTCACGGCAAAGAATACGGTTCCAATCTTCAGCCTTCCACCGTGTTCAATTAGGAATGCGAATCTGAACAAACTTGAGAACATAAACACTCGAAAACATTGAAGAAAAGAGAAATCGAAAACCTCGAAAGCAGTCGATGAATAAAAGGTCGAATTTGGCGGGAAATGTTCTTGGGAGTTGCTAACTCTGTTACCTTCGCAGTTCGGTGTAGCGAGAAATGAATTTTGAAAATCAAACTTATAACTGGAAGAATTATATATATATATATATTATTTATTATTTTTTTAAGGAAAAAACATATACAATTTGAATATATATATATATATATATATTTAAAGATTTAGAACATTTGTCCCACGTATTTTTAAAATATCTTATTTTAATTTGTTTATTTTTAAAATGTTACCATTTTAATTTTAATTTTTAAAATATACAATATACATCTAAATTATGAGGTTGAAATTAATATTTTCCCACAACTTTTGAACTCTATAATTTAAAAATATATTTAATAATTTTTTAATGCATATTTCTTTTTCTTAAAAAAGGCTACATGAAGTTGTTGACATGTGGGTGTAAAGTTTAGTGCATTCATTTCAAGAATTTAATATTTTCAAATCGATATTCATAAATACACTAATTATCATTTTAATAATTTAATTACACTTTAAAAAAAAAACAATTTGCAACTAAAAAAAATGTTCTAACAATTTGTCCTAAAAATTTAAATTTAACTACTGATATAATAAGATTTTAAGACATCTTTGCTTATTCTAAGTATAAGCTGTACAAGCTAGAAGACATTACCCCAAGTACACGAAATATCTTTTGGACTCATTTTCGAGGCATTTTTAAAATTTGGTTGGTTTTATACGAGAAATGGGACCACACTCCAAATTTAAATATAAATCTGTGTCGATGATTGATTTATGTGTGTTTTTTTTAAATTTATTGTTACATTAAAAATAATTTATTATTTACGTGCTACTTGATTGCTCTTCATTTTTTAATTAATTGTTTGTGGTTAATATTTAGGTTACGAATTAATAAAAATAAAAACTTTGTTTTTAGAAAAATATGAGAAGATCATGAATTAAGAAGTACGACATGTCGTAATGGGGGTGGAGAAGTACGACAGGAGGTCAGAGGTGCAACGTGGACGAAAATGGAGGAAGGAATTGATTCCAAAATATCACTCCGATTTACACTCCGAATCACAAATCAAGTCCTCTTCTTAAACCTCTCTCGACTTCATCCACTTGTTCCCCAAGGAACCTGATTCCTTCTTATTCCTTTTTCCATCTTTGCTCATGACGCTTTTCTTTTTCGAATTCGGAAGAGTGTGTTTCAGAGCTTGAAGAAACTCATTGATTCTCTGAACCCAGGTGAGAAGGGAAGTCTTTTTTGGGGTTTTTCGAGTGGGTTTTAGTGATCATGAGTGGGTTTTAGAGGATTCGAGAGAAGGTTAGGATGAAGATTCAGTGCAATGTCTGCGAAATGGCTGAAGCCACCGTTCTGTGTTGTGCTGATGAGGCGGCGCTGTGCTGGGCCTGCGATGAGAACATTCATGCCGCCAACAAGCTCGCTAGCAAGCACCAGAGAGTTCCTCTCTCTGGTTCTTCGTCTCAGATGCCCAGATGCGACATCTGCCAGGTATGAGTTATATATATAAATAACTCTGTTAGTTCCAGTAATCGAGACAAATGGGTCCGGAGATGTGTTAATGAATTGGTTGGAATCAACACTAATATGAGGACTAAAGCTTCTTTGATAAATTTTGATCATGTTACTATGAACTGAGTTCCGTAGGCTTAAGTAGTAGGATTACATATGCACCCCACGATGAATGATCAAGGAGTAATTGAATCTGTTGCCAAATCTCATGAGTCTCTTCATATTTTTGTTTCAAAATTCTTCTAGATATTTATTTCCAGATCTTATAGGCTGACGGTAATCCTACTAACAAAGGAAAGAAAAGTTCGTTTCAGCTCGAGATCAAGCTGTGGTTTTAGAGGTTTGAAATGCTTGTAACTTTTCTTTGTGAGACACTACCTCGGTTGGAGAGGGGAATGAAGCATTCCTTTTAAGGGTGTGGAAACCTTTATCTAGCAGACACGTTTTAAAATCATGAGACTGATAGTGATATGTAATGGATCAAAGTGGACAATATCTACTAGCGGTGGACTTGGGCTCTTACAAATGGTATAAGAGACAGACAACCCCGGAGTGTCAGCAAGGACGCTAGCCCCTATGGGGAAGGATTGTGAGATTCCACATCGGTTGGAGAGGGGAACGAAGCATTCCTTATAAGGGTGTGGAAACCTCTCCCTAAGAGACGCTTTTTAAAATAGTGAGACTGATGGAGATACGTAACGAGCCAAAACGGACAATATCTGCTAGCGGTAGACTTGGTGGACTTGGGCTGTTACAATAATATTTGAGGCCAGCGACTATTGGGGGGGGGGACCAAGATATGGATTGATGGCATTTGAATTTGTTATATGTTCTTAGGGGAATGTCAGCCAATAGCTAACTTCATTTCTTTTCTGAAGCCCCTTTATCAGTTGTTATTGTTACCCTTTGTAAGTCATCCATGATTTCTTGCAGGAAGCTAGTGGCTACATCTTCTGTTTAGAGGATCGAGCATTACTTTGCAGAAAGTGTGATGTTGCAATACACACAGCAAATACTTGCGTAACGGGTCATCAACGCTTTCTGCTCACCGGTGTGAAAGTCGCACTCGAGCCAACCGACCCTATTCCTTGTTCTTCCATAGCTAATTCACATTCTAGAGAGATATCAACCAAAACGAAAGTTAGACCACCGTCTGATAAGGAATTCTCGATGCCTTCGTCTGGTGAATTCAGCAGAAGCCTGTCTGTTCAAGGTGGATCTGATGACTTCATGACAAATAGAACATTGCTTACTGGAGATTCTGCTTCTGGTGGCTTTTCACAATGGCAAATAGATGAACTCATTAATCTGACTGGATTCAATCAGAATTATGGGTTTATGGATAACGGATCATCCAAGGTATGATTATGGTTTTATAATGCAGTGAATTCTGATCAACTTGTAGCATGCAGGATGAACTCTTGGTTATATTTATATGGAATCCCAACCATGTGAATTGTTTGCCATTGCAGAATATTCACCATTCTTAGTGGTTGATAATGGCTTCTGGAATTTAAAAATCCTTCTATTAGGATGTCACTCACATATCAAAACCTCTTTATAAACAACCATCTTATGTAGCTTGGATGCTTTTCTGCATATATACACTATACAACCTTCAAGATTGATAGGGACTGGAGAGAGACGGAACTAATTCTTAGGCACGACACGCTGGTAAACTATCGTTTCCAGAGTGCTGGTTCTTGTGTAGGACTATTCTAAATAAGTAATTTTTTCTTGACCTCTAAGTTGGGACATTGGTAGATTGTTACAGGTCATGGGCGAGTTCTTTCATGTTATGATATTATCCTATCCTCATAGATTAACTGCAAAAAAGTGGACTGATTGGAGGTAATATGCCGTGCAGATTGCACATATTACTGCCAATCCAGATGTAATAACTTTTTGCTTTTCTTTATCTGTGAAATCTATCAGGCTGATAGTGGAAAGCTTGGGGACTCCGACTCATCACCAAGTTTGAGAGCTGCCGATGTTGAACTCGACAATGACGATGAATGCTCGGGTCACATTCCAGAGGCTTCCTGGACTGTGCCTCAGGTTCCCTCCCCTCCCACAGCATCTGGCTTATACTGGCCAAGAAGTTACCATAATTCTATGGATGGTGCTGTTTTTGTTCCTGATATCTGCTCTTCAGAAAGGTTTCGACATTGCTCACGCAACAGTATGTTCTCGAAACGAAGGAGGCAGTTTTAGATGTCTGAACGCTGGCATTGGGCTTCATTGCTTGTGTTCTGAACGTCTGCTTGCTTTGTTGTGTGCTTATAGGCTTTCTCAACTACATTTGTTTTATAATAAGTGGACACGACCAAAGATTATCGCTTGAAATGTATACCTTGTAACGTAACCACTATAGTTTAGGATTTGTTACAATGATGTAGAAATAAACCTGTGCATTAGTTGACCTAGGTATTTTTTCAGATTTATTTCGAACATCATATGGAAATGATTAGGATTCAAATCATGTTGACCCACTTGATTATTTGTAGTTTTACAAAAATTATGAAGAATCAATGTTATGTCTTGGCCATTTTGAGTTCTGTAGCTCATATTCATTGTTCAATGTTATTAACCTCTTTCCTAGTATAACCTTCACTTTTTTCCTGATAAGAAGAGTAAAACTCAAAAGATATCTATGGTATCCATGAATGTGTTCTATACACAGAAGGAAGACAACAAGATATATGAATAAGTAATGCCACTATTCCATTCCCTACGAATACGATTATGTCTAAGTGATGTTAGAGGTTAAAACATCTTAAAAAGCCACAAAATTACCCTGAAACTGCACTTCGTTCACTGCTGTCGAATACCAGTGGCCATTCTCGAAGCAAGAATTTAATTGAAGCAATCACTCGTGACAGTTCCAAGGGTAGGATTTGGTCTTCCCCTCCATCAGCTGTAGTTTTCTTATAATTTTTTTTGCTGTCAGTTGAATGGAAATACAAGAGAACGCCAAGTCGTCAACTCTTGAAGGTGCATCGTATTATGAATGTCAATGACCAAGTAGGAGCTGCTGCATCAACATAGCTAAAATGCTGCCTATGGATATGTTGATGACATTAACAACATCATTGTTGAGCTGCAAACAGAATCCGAATGAATCAGAACAGTAGTTTTCCAGAACAAGGCAGATTGAAGAAGTAAAACCCGGGAGACATGTTGGTCGACCGAGAAGAGAGGGGAAGGAGCTTCATTACTAATGTAGGAAAAATTAGCCTTTTCGAGTTGGATGGGATAGTGCATTGATGATCAAGGTGGTTTTTCAACTGATATCTGAATGCTTTATATCTACCTACTAATTTTGCAGGTGCTTTAAGATTTAAATTACTTAGCCGCTTTCAGACCTGAACCCATCATTCATGATGACTAAGCCAACAATACACGAGAACAAGCAATAACAGCAGAAGAGTTCAATTCAAAAACAAACAACAGACTCAAATGTAAGGCAATCAGTGATAAAAAGAAACTTTAGTACTTACCCACCGAAATCCCTCCTTCCCTTGAAATACAGCACCGATGATGCTTTCACCAAGATTAGCAATCTGTGAAGCTATAGCACATACAATTGCTTCAGGTGCAGTAACCTGCATCATCATCCAAAGAGAAATCTAAATGTGTATCCAAGAAGACGAACAATGTATAATTTTCATAGAGATATAATTGGGGGAGGGACTCGTTAAAACTTCAGAAAGAGCCTGTAATTAGCCAGTAAAGTTCTTAAAATATGGAAAATTCTTAAATACGCAGTTTCAACGAGCTTTCAAGCCATGCTCCAAATGAGCAGGGAACGATTATAAGACATGAGGGAATATTCATAAGAAGTAGAGCTGCAGTATAGTTCAGGGTGTGACAGGAACAACAAAAGAAAATTACGTCACCCAAAAGATAGCCAACGAAGGCAAGAGCAATTGCTGCTAAGAGTCCAGCAAAGGTTCCCTCGAGACTGACAGCCCCTTCTGTTCCCCGAGGAACTACCTTAAATGTCGTCACCAGGTACCTGGTTATAAACGAAGCATCAGTATAACAAGGAAAGAACTGAAGAAACAAAAACCCCATATAATTATATTTAAAGAGGTCCAAACAGATTAAGGATTCCCATTCCACGTATAAACTATTTAGTGTTCATTTGATATATAATGAAGACTAGTTAGAAAATTCTTAAGAAAACTGCAAACTCAAGAAAATTGATAATTAGTAGAAAAGGTAAATGAAGAATACGGACATTTACTGAAAACTTTGGAAAACATCTTAAAAATGGTTCAAGACGAACATGTTTGGAAAACAACCTGGTACATTATTTGTAATAAATAGTATTTTTATTTTTATTTTGCTATATTAGTCTTCAAATGTAGATTGTGCATGATCAAACATGTTTGTTGTTGTGGCAAAAGAACAGTGAACGGCCGATGTTAGTAGTTCAATAAATTACTCGAACAATGTTGATTATGCTTCCATGTAGAAGGACTGCTAGGCGCGGTTGAGGGTAGGTAACCCCACATGAAGTAAAACCCCCACTAGACCAGGTTAATGATCAAACTGAGGATCCATCGATGGAACATAGCCTAGCCTACAGTAGCATCCTTGCTTCAAACCCAGGAACTCCGTTCTTTTCCCCCCCTGAATTAGTTAATTGTCGGGTAATAGTTTGGAAGAATGTCTCTTAAATTGCAACGACATGATTAGGCTTTGTCTGCCTTGCCGACTGTTCCAAGAGTGGATCCTTAATCTGATGACCAACTTGGTCTAGTGTGGTTCTTCTTCATGTGAGGTTTCCCGTCGTCTACCGTACCTAACAGTCCCTTTTCCACGTGGAGGCATAATTTAACATTCATAGGGTTTGACTAAGATATCGAACTACTAGCATCAAACATTCACTTATCTTTTACCACAACAACAAACACGTCTGATGATGCACATTCTACATTTAAAGACTAATAAAGCAAAAGAAAGATAACATACTATTTGTAATAAATAATGTACCTGGCTGTGACGACGTGTTTGTTGTTTGACCATGGTGACACATATTGCTAACGAAGCAAGTGTACAAAAACCATAACCTTGGGTATGATACAGTCGAAGTAAAGATGTGGAATTACTCACGTTATCCTACCATACGCCTTCCCTATTTCACTTGAGACAGTGTCACTCAGTTTAGTACAAAAACTGGCAACAAAACCAAGTCGCCATAATTGCGCGAACGTTTGTCCCCCAACTTTATTTATCATGAGGAAAGCACAAACACAACCAGCAGCACTCGATCCTATTACGCTACTGGGTCCTCTTCTCCCTTTCCTCTTTTCAGCTACCCCTTGTGCCTCCTTTTGGGCCATCTTTACCTTTGTTGCAGCAGTTCCCTAAGAAACAAAAATTCAGCATTCAGAAGGAGTTCTTTTTTGGAACAAGTAACAACTATCATTTGATATACTGAAAAGGATTAGGATCAAACTCCCAAATGGAGCAAAAAGGAAAAATTATGAACAATAAAGGCAACTATATAGAGAACCACCATGAACAATAACTTTTCATAGACCGAACGAAACACACCCCGATAAAAAAATGATTAATTGAATTTTGCTGCTATTTTGAGAAATGGAAAAATAAGCATGACTGAGCTCTTGTTTGTATTATAGAAGAATCTCTAACTTCTTTTGAAGGTATTCTACTCTACAAAGAACCATTTCATGACGAACAAATTTCAGCTCCCCATCAAGTTGTGTAGTCTAAACTAAAAGTTCATTCATAAAAGAAAACCTCGACTCCGTAAAGGAAGCTTCAATAAGCAACACACAAAGGAATGCACTAGAAGATTATTTTTCAAAAAGAGAAATTTTACTGTTGCTGAAAGAGGGAGTTCTGTAAGTGGCTTCCAGTCACCAAAGCAAATGTAAAGAATAGGGGAGCAAAGATACTAATACTTGTATTAGAATAAAGACTATATCAAACACAGAGCAACAAGATTTTGAAAATTGCCAAAACAATCTCAATCTCTCAAGTGCAGGTAAATCATGATTTGGAGAATCCCTTTGAGAAAGGTGAAAATTTTGAAGTCTTGACAAACTTTGGAATGTTCAGAAAAGGGTCATGACGAGTAATAGCTTCAAGGGAATGAACCATAGAAACTTGAATTTGTATAACCAGTATTTGGACCAAGCAAGATTGCCAGTACGCTGAAGTTTGCAGGTGAATTTTAAGCTTTCAGAGGATTGGTTGAAAGATTGTTGAGTGGTTTTCCTTCAAAAGAATTTTAATAAGAGGGATGGTAGCACTTTATAGTACAGTGACAATCAAGATGGTCATAGACTTGACAATGAAACTCGTGAGCTCTGCATAAGTAATGAGGGTCCAAATACTAGTATTCTAACATTACATGTATTCCATTACAATCATTTTGAAGCAATTGTGAAGGAGAAAGCAACCAACCCAATTCCCTGAGTTTTAACCAATTTTTTTCTACTTGATCATCTAAAAGACGGGTTTCCACACTAGAACTAATCAGTCAATACAGAAATCAGTGAACAAAAAAAAAACAGAGAAATTGATTGAACGAACGAAAAATAACACGGCATTGAACAAAACAACCAATCCAATCCAGGAACATGCTAAAGAGACCAAATCCCACACATCAAACAAAGCCCAAATTGAAATTCAGCAAGAGGGAACAAAGACGAACAATGATGAAATAGGTAGCAACAAGAAGGAAACCAGAGGGCCCAAAAGCACGCCACGTGAGTGTACCAAGCAAGAAAGCAGAAGCAATGCCAGAAACAGACAACCCCGTGACCAGAATCGGCAAACCCACGACGAAAATCAGCAGGTTGCTGAGTAATGCCGACTGCCACGTGGCTGGGCTCGATTGAACAAGATTGACAGCGGCGGAAGCAATACTCTGAAAATTCTCAGCTGGGACGACCATCTTAACGGAACGGTTAGGGCTCGAATTGGGAATTAGGGTTTATGAGAGAAGACGTAAAAGGGGAAATCGATGAGTTTGGGAGAAGGATGAAGTCAATGCCTTGGCGTTTAATATACTGAACAATCTAAACGATGGAATCTGGTCGATGTGTCGGCTCAGCAAGAAGAAGTATATCTTACAGAAGTATATTATTATTATTATTTATTTTTCTTTTAGGATGGTCCGTGTGAATCTGCTGAAAATGAGTCTTGAGTTTATAAACAAATAATACTCTCTTCATTTGTTGTGAGGCCTTTTGGATAAACTCAAAACAAAGTCACGAGAACTCAAGCTCAAACTGGACAATATCATAACACTGTGCTGAGTGGTTTCTTCTAACGGCAAACAAAGATAAACAAAGATATAAAAATAAGCCCATTTCAAATAAATGAATTATTACATACCCAAATTGTAAATTTTTAATAAGAAATCAAGAAAAAGTAACATTTTAAATAACCAGGGAGGTTTAAAATAAATAATTTAAATAAGGTTTTTAAATAATGAGATTGTAAAATAAGAGATTCCAAGTATCAGGAACGCCAGCGAGGCACCAATGGCTACAGTCCAATCCGGTTCTGCCAACTAAGCCGTACTTGGAGGGGTGCCCATCTTTTCTCAGCAGTGATAACTCTGTTACGTCCAGAAGGTGAACGGGGTTTGTGATTTTGCTTAGCACAGCCTTCAGCACCGCCACCGCCGGCAGTGAACCGCCCGGGTACACCGAGCCTGCCACCGGTTCGTTTTGACCTACACAACTCTTTGCTCTTGGTTCTCCCCATAGACTCCCACTGATATATATCATCATACATAATCTTAATCTACTTTTAAAATTTCATGAGTATTTTTTAAATATAATACTCGTATTCAAACTTACTTGTAATGGGAGGGAGAAATTCCTTGGAAAAAGACATTATTTCTTTGAGGATCAATGTTGAGATCAACCCATCTTCCCCAAGTTGTGAGAGCCTTCTCAAAAGCTACCATTCTATTCATATCTCTCAACGCCTCTTTCCCTATTTCAATATAATCCCAACTAAAAAAAAAAACACGTAACTTTAGTTTAAACTTCACGACTTAAGAACGAAGGAGAGAAAGTAATTAGAACGTACGGTTGAGAAGATCCTCTGCGGTTCCACCAGTGCCAAGTATTAAAAATGAGAAAGTCGACGCTTTGCCACAACTTACTCGATCCTTCATTAATGATATCTAATTTCAACACTCTTCCAATCTCTTCTCTTACAATGTCTACTAGATATACATTTTTCTCGAGCATCACTTTCACTTCATACTCCTAAATCAAACCATTGACCTCCAAATGTAATCGTTTCTCTTCAGAAAGATCGAAATGTTAAAAAATGCATAAGTTATGAGAAAATATACCGTAAAAGTGAATGTGGAAACATCTCCGACCCTTGTCAAAGTATAACGTGCATTTGGAACAGCGGAGTGAAGCATGCATGTCAAAGATTGCCATTGATTCCGACTAAGTGAGTCTCCCACAAATAGTATACTTTTGCCCCTAAGTTTTTCTAAGAAAATTTTTCCATCAAACCTAAAATAGGGAGAATGCAATTAGAATTTAGGAGGGATATAAAAGGAATAATGAAAAATGATAGGGGTAAAAACGGAATACGAAACAAACATTTTTCCGATCTCACCCACCGGTAGATCGCGAGAAAGTGAAAACATACCCCACGTGAAAGGAATCTTTCTTATCATTTCATTTCTTAATTTAATTTTTAAAAAACCGCCGAATTTAGTTTTTAAAATTTTACTTTTAATTTACTATTCAAACACACTGTATTTTATTTTTAATTTAATCCAACTAAAATTACCAATATATATATATATAAATTTTTGTTAAATTAGTTTTTAATTTGTGTTTAATAAATATTTTAAACTTTAAAAATAATTAATAAATTTCTAAGTCTTTATTTCGCGTCTAATAAATATAGATTTAAATTTTTAATTTTATGTTAAATAAATATTAAATTTAAAAAATATTAAAACTATTGCATATAAAATTAAAACTGGGCTTATTAAACCATTTTTAAAAATCATAAATCAAATAGATGGTTAGGAATTGAGGATTTAATTTAACAATTTATTATTATTATTATTATTATTATTCTTAGGTGAAAGAAGCATTATTGTAATAGAAATAAAAATAGGGAAATATAAAATTACCGGGGAGTACAGGGTACCTGGATAAATGGCAATGGAGAGGCTGCCATCTGTACTTGGTGTAACCTAAATCGGGACGGCCATTTTTGACGCAGCTGAACTCGTGCTGCACGAAAGGACAACTCGCCGCCGTGTACAGCGGGTAAGTCTCGTCAACAACCCAACTTCCGACGAATAAATTGCACTCCTCCGCCGTACTCGCCGCCGTCGAACCTCCAGAAACCAAAAAAAGAAGAACAAGAAGAATTCCTTGCTCCAAAATCTTACTCCTTAAAGCCATTTCGTTTCCCCTCTCTCTCTCTCTTAGTTTTGAGAGATCAATGGAGCTAAGCACTGACACTGATCCAATGAGGAAGGCAAGAGAGAGAGGCCAAAATGAATGGGCCAGGAGAGAAAAAGGGAGAGTGGAGAGAAAGAAGGGTAGTTTAGTCATTTGAACTCCGGCGGTGGGTAATTATGTCAATTCCAAAGGCTAAACTATTTTTTCATACTATTAAAATATCATTTACATCATCCAAATTCACCCCTACAAAATTATTTAAAAAACATAATTTTAAAGTAATCCAAAATTATTATTTTTTTAAAAAAAAACCATACATGCCTCAAACATTAAAACATTAAAAATTAATTTTGTATTAATTACTGTACATTTGGGCCTGGGCCATTTTACAAATATTTTCAATATTTAAGTATTTATATGTCGAATAAAATGTACCCATTCTTCTTTTAAAAACAAATATTTAAATGATTTTTTTCAAAAAATAAATATATTAAGATTATATTTTGTTTTGGAGTTGGAAAAACATAAACAATTAAAAAGAAAAGAAACACGTGATTGTACGGTAAATTAATTAATTAAAATAACAATTAACTTTGTCTATATAATAATAACATAACATATTTTCGAATAGTATTAAAAAATTATTTTACTCATCTCATTATTTTATTATTATTTTTTTTTGTGAAAATAAATAATCAAATAATAAAATGATTAATATGAGGAAAAAAGGGTTATTTATAAATTGTAAAATTAGTCAAATTTTATATTTAATTTCTCTTATCTCCACTAGTTATTAGTCAAAGATTTTGGTCAAAGAAAATGGAGGATCACCTTTTTTTTTTCTTTTTTCTCTTCCAAACTCCAAATTTAAAATATTAAGCTTGGTATAATAATGATTTAATTTTATGAAATTTATTAAATCAAAATTAATTTTGCACTGTTTAATGCGTGTGAGAATGAGTCCAAATTTATATTTTCAATCCCTCCCCAAACTACACAAAAATTAATATATTAGGTTTTAGACCATTTAAAATTAAAAAAAAAAGACATTTTTTTTTTACTTTTTCTTTTTTAATTTTCTTCTCACCAATTTTTTAAAATACTATCGTTAATTAAAAATATCAAATATACTTATTTTTAAAAAGATGAAAAATATATATGTTTGTATAAATATGTATTAGAAGCTATTAGATTAAATATGGGATTCTGACGCGTAAATGTTTAAATTAAAAAAAAAAAATAATGATATTAAATTAAGAAGTATTACATATATGTTGTCGTGTTATGTGGTGTGATAAAATGTATAAAAAAATATAGCCAAGCCCGATCTGCCATACCATTCAATTTCATTTGGCCTCTCTTACGGGCCCTACCCCTACATCGCTACTTTTTCTCTTCTTCTTCTTCATCTTCTTCTTCATCTTCTGAATCCTTAGAAATTTGCAGAGGTACTTCATTTCCTTTCCTTTTCTTAGTTGAATTTCTGTTCCAATTCATTCTTTCCAACTACTTTTCCTTCGCCTCGAATCGATTCGTTTGTTCGCCTTTCGCCGTCGATTGAAAGAAACTCCCACTCACTCCTCTTCTTCTTCTTCTTCTTCTTCTATCACCGGCAACACTTCCTCTGTCTCTCAACGCCGCCATGGTTTTTCCAACTTCTATATTCACGATTCTCGGTGTTCTTCTTCTGTGGATTTTGATATTCCAGGGATTTGGATCCCACGCTCAGTTTTTGCCCGAAACCGAAGGTACGGTCCTCCGCTCATCCTTTTACAATTTCTGCAATTTTCATTTCACTCTCGATTTTTGCTTGTTTCTGGATTTCTCTTTTTCTCTCGAATTTTATGCGGTTTAGGAGAGGCTGGAGCCTCTGAACAATAGAAAAAGTGAAAAATAGTAGAAAACAAGAGTGTCTAATTCTTCTTGTTCTGTGCGATTTTGGAGAAAATAGAGTGTTAATTAGATTCGGCTTGCTCCTTTTCTTTCCGTGATTTTACTCTCCGGAATCCGAGAGAGAAAATTTCATACATCCATTACTGATTAGTTTATTACATTCCTTTCTTGTTAATCCATTTCGTTTTGCCCTAATTTTCTGAGTGCTACCAGAGACTTGCTTAACTACTGAAGTCAGTTTTTTCTCGATGATTTTCTACGCATTGTGTCCACGTGCTGTGCTATTTTCCCGAATTTTTCTCAGCAACCAATCAGTAGCATTGTTATAATTTATAAATTCTTTTTTCTTTTGCGTAAACTATCATTTTAAATTTTTAGTTTCGTTCTATTTTAATTTTTACTTTTATATAAAATTTAAAATTAGTCTTAATTAGACACGTATACGTATTTTTTAAGTTAGATTGATGGATGCTAAGAATAAATTAGTAAAGTAAAATAAAAGTTAAATAAAGTGAATTTTAACCTTTGATTTCATTATTCCTAATCGTGGATTAGTTAGGTCAGATTGCAAAAACAAATTATTATTATTATTATTTTATATTTCGAGAAGTTAAAAAGTCAAATTATTCTTTTCAGAACGAATATAAAATATCTGTGATTTTCGGTAATATCAATATTCATCGTTATTCCCTAAATTTAGAAAATTACTGGGTCTTATTTTTTCTTTAAATTATAGTAATAGGTTTAAAAATATAAAATAAAATATCAAAATAATTTTTTTTTTAATAATAAAAAGGCTTGAGAAGTTAACTAAAAATGAGTTCAAATTTAATCAGCTTTTGTTGTTTTTTTTTTTTTTTACTCAAAGAAGAATAAGAACAATTTGAAGGAAAAAAAGTAATAACACTTTTTTTTCTGAGAAATTGAAAAATATTAATGGAAGGGAAGTCACAACCAATAAAGTATTTTAAATAGTAAATATTAACGACAAGAATAAGTACAATAATTGTCGTGATATCAACATCAAATTAACTTTTTAATGAAAATAATGTTAAATATATCTAACGTATTCGTAATTTGTAAAGTTTTTTTTTTTCTTTCATTTGTTAATAATTTTATTAATTGGTGTGTTGACTTTTGTTAATTGATGGGTTGACTTTTTCTAATTAGTATATATAAGTTTAATGTTTTAAATTACATCTAGTGTGTCTAATTACAATATTTTAATAATATTAAAACTTTTTATTAGAAATTTAATTTTTTTTCCGACATAATTGATAGTTTTGAATTTATTTAGAATAAAATTGAGATTAAAAAAAGTATATTTTTTTGAAAAATAAAATAAAAGTTACAACTTTTTACCAAATGATAACTGAAAAAAGAAAAAAGAGAGGGGAGTCTGAGGACCCACATTTAAAGCTAAACAGGGACTAGGTGGGCCCCTATCCTGTCGCCGATCCCAAACTCATCCAACCCTTTCACGCCAGATCTGACATTTTACACATAAGAAAGAGACGTTTTTATTTTTTTATTTTTTTTTATAAATATTTTAAATGCAAGATAATATTTTTAAAACAACAGTTTTATATCATTTTATAATTTTTATAGATAAGTTAGAATATATTTTTCTTCCCTTTCAGAAAAAAAAAATATATATATATATATAAGAAAAAGACGGTCTAAAAGATAATTAATGATTTGAATGTCAAGTCTCTTGTCTGAATAATATCATTTTGTTGTGTAAAAGACACATAAATTCCACGTTCTTATCAATTAATTATTCCAAGTCCACACTTTGTAGTTGAGTGTAGTGTAGTCCTAGGTAATGTGGTACACTTGATTGTTTTTTTTTTTTAATTTTTAGAACTTTAATTATAATTTTATTTTTTGTTTTTGTTTTGTTCTTTAGACACTGTAGCATCCTAAGTTTTCTGTAGGAACATGTCTTTACTAAAGACATGTGACAATGTCACGTTCGGCCACTTATTTTGTAATTACTCTCAAATTCAGCTACTTTTAAATGAGCATTAAATTATTCAGCTCCCAGATTGGTAATAATAATCGGACAGCTAAGCAAGCTCAAGATTTGTTCTCCCCACTTGGTTTGGTGTAGCGGTATTAACTCCTCTCCAATTTGAACACCGCTAACTTTTTGCAGCGGTAATAGACCGTCGCATTCTTTTGACCAACTTCTCTGACCACCCCATTTCTTCATATCTGCATTTACTGTATGTTTATTGAATACACTTGCTTTGACTTTCTCCCATACATCTCTTTAATTACTTCAATTCATATCTAATAGAGCATTGAATCCTGATCATTTCTGTCTTTTTTTTCTTCTGAAGTATCAATTTTTGAAATGAAATCTAAACAGACTCTAAAACTAGTTAGAAAAGAAAAAGGAAGTGGGATTTCCCATTCCATGGACTTAAACTAGAGGGGGATTATGCGAGATCCTACGTTAGTTGGAGAAGAGTGTGAAAATCTCTCCCGAAGACGCGTATTAAAACTTTGAGGGAAAGTTCGAAAGGAAAAACTCAAAAAAGGATAATATCTACTAGCGGTGGGTTTGGACTATTACTGCCGCAATCGTTAGAATTAGCGTCTATAGTTTGAATTGTCACTTGCACATAATTCTTTGGTTCTGAACTAAGATAATTAAACCACTTCCAGAAGTTGTGTCTTGATTCGTTGTGCCAATTCGTTTGTGTTGAACAGTGAAAGCCCTTCAAACAATATCTTCGAAACTCAAGAATTTAAGCTGGAATGTTACCCGGACTTCTTGCATTCAAGGTGAAGGCTTTTCCAATGGAGCTTTCCCGGGAAACCAAATCATGAGGAATGTCTCATGCAATTGTACTTCCACTGTTTGTCATGTGACAATCATGTAAGAAACTTATTTCCTTTCCCCACTGATGTGCTTCTAATCTAGCTTCTTCCCCTTATTCTTTTTCTTTACATGTTCTCTTCATTGATATCTTATTTATTGTTATTTCACAGCCTGCTTAAGGGTCTCAATCTAACAGGAACTTTTCCAGATGAATTTGGTAATCTTACGCATCTGCAGGAACTGTAAGTGCTGGAGACTGTCTTTCTTTATTGTGTTAGATTCAAACATTCAAGTCTCCCATTGATGTTTGGAAGTCTGGTATCTCTTAAACGTTTTATTTCCAGTTAAAATATAGAATTCTAAGCGAAGTTCCTCTGATTAAACAGTGATCTTACTCGCAACCATATTAATGGCCAACTACCCACTAGTCTTGCCAATGCTCCTCTTGTCAAACTGTAAGCCATATATTGGACTGGATTTCTTAGGCATTTTCTTAGCTGATGAATAAAACAATTTACTAGTTTGTTGTGTGTTTATCGGTTCCATGCAGTTCTCTCCTGGGAAACAGGCTAAACGGTTCAATTCCCAAGGAAATTGGTGACATTGGCACCCTTGAAGAGCTGTAAGTGATGAAAAGAAAAAATACAGTGTGCAAGTAACTAAGATTTTAGGGTGTTTGATGGCATTTCGGTTGCAGGGTCTTGGAAGACAACCTGTTAACTGGAAATCTACCTCCCAACCTTGGAAATCTGAACCGTTTGAACAGACTGTGAGTCGCATGTCCTTTACCTCTCTTTTTCTGTTGGGTGGAAATTGCCATATTCGGACAATGTAAGGAACTGTTTCTTACCACTGTAGGCTTCTGTCCGCAAACAATTTCACAGGAAGAATACCAGACTCATTCGGAAAATTAAAGAACTTGGTTGATTTGTAAGTTACCAAGAGACAAAAATTTAGTCTTCCACTGTTTTATAAGACTCCATAATTTCTAAGTTCTTAATTAATGTCTGCAGTAGGATAGATGGGAATGGAGTGTCTGGGAAGATTCCTGAATTCATTGGGAATTGGATCAACCTTGACAGACTGTGAGTTTCACATCTACTTCGCAATATTTTCTCATTTATTTGCACTAGTGCTAATATTACAGATTATCAAGGCATTTCTGAAAAGTTTCTTTTCCAGGGATATTCAAGGAACATCAATGGAAACCCCCATTCCTTCTACAATTTCTCAATTGAAGAACCTAACTCAATTGTGAGAATCTCTCAGATTTCGAATTACTGCATAGAATACTCCCGTTGTGTTGGATTGCTTTTTATCACCCCCTCCCCCCTTTTTTCTTATTTATGTGTGCGACTTGTTTAACAGGAGGATATCTGATTTGAAGGGATCATTTACAAGTTTCCCCAATTTGACAGATCTGATAAATATGGAAGAATTGTAAGTTGAAAGTATCTTAGTTTGTTGTCTATATCTTAGAAAAATTCAATTTATAATTACATTTTAATAAAGGGTTTTCCTTTTCATGCAGGGTCCTGAGGAACTGTTTAATTAATGGTTCAATCCCTCAGTATATTGGAGAAATGAATAAATTATCAACTCTGTAAGTGCTTAGTGTCTGATTCTTTTGTACAAATGCTGACAAGTACATTGCGCCTTTCCAAATTCATCATAAATTTTCAATTTTACACCTATTAGTCAGCCAATGGCCCAAGTTCATAAACTTGAATAATTGGTAACGTTTACCTCATTGGTATGAATTAGTTGCTTGTGGATCATGAACAGGCTAATCAAGTATCTAGCACGATGAAAAAAATCTGAGTTGGAAGCTTATATTTCTTATTTAAAAATCTAAAGTAGTTTTTTCGTTATTTTTTTTCGCTCTTATAGGGATTTAAGCTTCAACCATTTAACTGGTCCAATTCCAGCAACATTTCAGAATCTGATCAAGAGAAAGATAGACTTCATGTAAGTGGATAATTGGACACTTCCACTTTGGTTTCATGATATTATCTGTACACCACAATCAACAATGCATTGAATCAAAACCTAATTGATGCAGGTTTCTCACAAACAACTCACTGAGTGGTGAAGTGCCCGGTTGGATCTTGAGGAGCAAAAAGAACATGTCAGTATACCATATAGCCATATATTGACATTCTAGTGGGCAGTGAAGAACTTTGGATTACCGTAGCATGATTATTATTTATGATATATATGTTGGATTGTTGCAGAGATTTGTCTTACAACAATTTTTCAGGGTCTACTCTTGCTAGTTGCCAACAGTCACCTGTGTAAGCTTCTCTACTCCAATGAAAGCAAGGAAAAAAGTTATTAATATTTTCTACTCTGATGAGTATCTCCCCCACTAAAATTACATGATGGCGTTACCTTTTATTTACTACAGGAACTTGGTAGCCAGTTACCCACCTACAGCGAATCATCAGTAAGAAATAAGATAGTTTTTTTTTCTCCCTTTCTTGATTGCATGTCAAACTTGAGTGAAATGACTGATCGGATTTCTGAACATGCAGAGTTCCTTGGTGCCTCAAGAAGGACCTTCCATGCTCCGGAAAAGCTGAATGTAAGCAGATCAAGATCTAGATAATGGACCATGGCCCCCTTATCTTCTCCAATCCAAACACTATTCATCATATCATATATATATATATACTTCAATTATTTGATCTAGATCAAGATCAGATCAAGTGTTCTGTCATGGATCGTAGTTTGAGTGTTTGATCATTTTATTGTTCTCATTGCAAATGCAGATCATTCCTTGTTTATTAATTGTGGAGGAACCAGATTGAGGGCTGATGGGCATGATTATGAAGAGGACTTAACTACAGAGGGCAAGTCAAATTTCTTTTCTGTTTCAGAAAAATGGGCTTATAGCAGTACAGGAGTTTTTCTGGGTGATGAAAATGCCGACTACTTAGCTACAAATAAATTCGGCCTGAATGTGAGTGGTCTTGGCTATAACCAAAATGCCCGTCTTGCCCCTCTCTCCCTCAAATATTATGGTCTCTGCCTGCGGAGCGGAAGCTACAATGTGAAGCTCCACTTTGCTGAAATTATGTACTCTAATGATCAAACTTTTAGCAGCCTGGGAAAGCGTATATTCGATATATCAATTCAAGTGAGTATTCAGCCAGTTTACAGCACTGATACAATATACAGTCTACTAGTGTGTGGATTTAATTTTTGCAGTGAACTTATTATTTTCAAAATTTCTCGATTTAGCTTAGATATGAATGAAGATAGATTAAGAATTTCAGTTGTTCATCAGCCATACTACATTCTACAGGGAAAACTAGTCAAGAAGGATTTCAATATTGTGGAGGCAGCTGGGGGTGTGGGTAAGAACTTCACAGTGGAAGATAAAAATGTTTCTGTCAATGGCAGTACCCTTGAGATTCATCTATATTGGGCTGGTAAAGGAACCACAGCAGTGCCAGACAGAGGAGTTTATGGACCCCTTATTTCTGCAATCACAGTTACACCAAGCAAGTTCTTTCTTGCACTTTTTCATGATCTTTCCTTCTTTTAGATGTTCTATAAAATCACTTCTAATTGATATAATTATTTTTGTTATAGACTTTAAAATTGACGAGGGAGGACTATCAGCTGGAGCACTTGCCGGCATTATAATTTCTTCATGTGCAGTACTCATCATATTGGTCGTTGTATTTCTTTGGATGAAAGGTTACATCTGTAAGAAGGAAGTCCCAGCTAATGGTAAAGTTGTTTAGTGTTAACTATACTGAAATTTTGTGTTTCTTTCAGGTATAGGTACTAAAAAAATTGAAAATTTTCTTCTTTTTTCCCTTGCTATAGAACTTTCTGGCGTAGATTTACAAACGGGTCATTTTACATTGAAACAAATTAAAGCTGCCACCAACAACTTTGATCCTAAAAGTAAAATAGGCGAAGGTGGATTTGGGCCTGTCTATAAGGTAACTGAAAGCATTTCAGTTCTTTTGTATGCGAGAAGATAATATATGTTGCAAATTTTGTTACAACCTTAAACTCTTAACTTGAGATGTTCTTCTTTGGTCAAGGGTAGGGTGTATTGTCTGATGGCGTTTTGATTGCTGTAAAGCAACTCTCCTCGAAATCGAAGCAAGGTAGCCGTGAGTTTGTCACTGAGATTGGGATGATATCTGCATTGCAACACCCAAACCTAGTTAAGCTCTTTGGCTGCTGTGTTGAGGGAAATCAATTGTTGCTAGTATATGAATACATGGAAAATAATAGTCTTGCCCGTGCGCTTTTCGGTAATAGCATGAGTGGCATCTTTGGTTTTGTGAACTGACTCTTTGAGATTGGTATGACCAACTAAATCTTGTCTCGCTTGCTTCCTTTTGTTTTACTCAAGGTCGGGAGGAACAAAGGCTTCATCTTGACTGGCGAACAAGGAAGAAGATATGCTTGGAGATAGCTAGGGGGTTAGCTTACCTTCATGAAGAATCAAGGCTGAAAATTGTTCATAGAGACATCAAGGCCACAAATGTGCTACTCGACAAAGATCTTACTGCCAAGATTTCGGACTTTGGTTTGGCTAAGCTTGATGAAGAGGAGAACACCCACATCAGCACACGAATTGCTGGAACCATGTACTCTTTCTCTCTCTCTCTACCTATATATGCACACGTGTATGTTAGGAATCATAGATTTCCACGATGGTATTTGCTTTGGACTTCTCCAAAAAGGCCTTATACCAATGGAGATGTATTCCTTACTTATAAATTCACGATATTTCCTAAATTAGCCAATGTGAAACTCCCTTCCAACCATCCTCAACGGTGCTTGCATGCATAAACTTATATAGATGTGTGTAACCCGTGAAGTTAACCTAGTTATCATTCTTAAGCATTCAAGAACTGATGGTACTAGTTTCTCAGATGATACCATTAATATTTGTACTTCGGTTTTTTTTGTTTGTCTTCAGCGGTTATATGGCACCAGAGTATGCAATGAGAGGATACTTGACAGACAAGGCAGATGTTTACAGCTTTGGAGTGGTTGCTTTAGAGATAGTTAGCGGAAAAAGTAACACAAATTACAGGCCGAAGGAAGAGTTCGTCTATCTTCTTGATTGGGTATTTGCCACTCATTCTCTGATTCTTGCTTGGAAGCGATGGAAAAAAAATGCTGATTTTCTAATCATTGTTCAATAGAGGGCATGAGATAATGAATGATTTTGTTTTGTGTTTGGTACTTGAAGGCCTATGTACTGGAAGAACAGGGTAACCTTCTAGAACTGGTAGATCCAGACCTTGGTTCAAAGTACTCATCAGAGGAAGCAATGAGGATGCTGAACATAGCTCTGTTATGCACCAACCCATCTCCCACTCTGAGGCCAACCATGTCGTCTGTGGTGAGTATGCTTGAAGGCAACATTCCAGTCCAAGCACCCATCATCAAGCGCACTGCATCAGGCCAACATCCAAGGTTTAAAGCGTTTGAGATGCTCTCACACGAAAGCAGATCGCAGATTTCAAGCTCAGCATTTTCGGAAGAAGCTGCTGAGGCTCAGAAAAGCATGTTAATGGATGGGCCATGTACGGATTCCGCAGTATCCATTGACAGCAATGACAAGAATCTCTACCATTCTGCGTCCAGTGATCCCATCCAAAATCATCGTCGTGTTGATGATCTCAAACCGTCAGATAAGTAATTCATGGAACACCATATTTATATTTACTTCTTTCATTGCAGGCTCTGTGTTATTTAAGTCATTTGATTCTTTGTACAAATGAAAGGAAATGCTCTCTCAAATTGGTTTTTTTTTTTTTTTTTTGGCAACATACTTGTGTGCATACTGCATACCATGTTGGAGCTCAGCTGTCTTTTGGCAGAACAAATGAGATGAAATGAACTGTAAACAAATTGAATTATATTGGAAAATCTGATCATTCTTACCCTTTTTATACTTTAAATTAATAAATATACTCCCGGTTTATCTAAAAAAAATAACCATAGATTTTCAAAATTCATAACTATATCTTCAAGAGCCCTTATAAAAGTATTGTGCGTCTAGTGGGTTCGGTGTGTATAAAAGGGGTACATGGAACTATGTGCATGAAATTGATGCACATCTCGAGCATAAGAAATGAAGTAAGACGAAGTTCAAGGCCTTGATTTTAGGTCCCATTAGGAATGAAAGACATGTTTGTATGTGTTTGCATTTGTCTAATACTCATTCTCTTTCGAACTTTTTTTTAAGATAAATATCAAGAGTATTTTCTGCGACTTTTGGTGATTGCTATACAAGTCATTAGATATCACGACTCCTAGTGATTGCTATACAAGTCATTAGATAGTCACGATAGGATTGGGTTTAGCTTATGAATTTGTTTCATATATTTTCAATGCTTCAATTAAGAATCAAAAGATTCTTGCTATGTGTGTGTATATTTATAATGATTCAACCCTTTTTTCAATGATACAAAGCACTAAGAACAATGATGAAAGAAGACATGGCTGTCAAAGAGCTGAAGTTTTGTATATCAAATAATTAGAAGTGTATATGAATTGTGTTTGGATTGAAGAAGATAAGGAGGAGGCCATGGTCTATGGAGTGTGATCAACAAAAGGGTAACATTATAATTGAGATTGAGAGCGACTTCCCAATGTCCTTATTCCATTCTCTATGCCTACAGAAGCCCCAAATTCTGTCTCTCCATACCTACTTTTCTTTTATGTTCTAGCCCCTCAACTATTAAATATTTTGTTTTAGTCCCTAAATTATTATTATTATTTTTTTTTTTGTATAAAAAGATAGTGCCCATAAAATTTTCATGAATTGTGTAGATTTTGGACAGAAACGTTCATATGGTAGACACAAAAATAAAAGATTTATAACTTAAATCTATATTAATCTGAAATGTAATATTACAAAATTTAAGGTCTAAAAAAAGCGTACAATTTGAACTTAAAAAGGGTAAGCACAAGAGTTTCAAATTCAGAATGATGGAACAAACTAAAGGCTGAGAAATTGTTGAAGGTGTTTAAACTGGTGCAGGACAAAGAATGATAACAACAATGACATCATTGAAGAAACAAAAAGTTGCACTCTCTCGATATCCATAAAAGTTCAGCCACTGTTGCATATGGATTATCACAGCTCATTCAGCATTTTATCTATGACTTATGAGCCAAAAGATTGAAGACAAAGCAACTCATGCATATACGACACTAACAGTAGAATTTCAGTTTCGAAAAGTAAAGGGCTTTGAACCACTTGAACATCTGTATATATGACTTAACGAGGGAAAATTAAAATTTGAAAAAAGAATAATAATGGTGGTGGTGGAAGGGAGCAGAGCCAGTCACGCTCACCTTGATCATGATCCCAATGTCACAGTTCTCTCACCCAGGATTTGCAGGTAACTATTTCGTAATATGTGCTGTCCCCATCACGTTACCTTTAAAGAAATGGGTTGTGAAGTAAGCAAAGAGAAGCAGTTTCTAAAGTAAATGAGTTTTGAAAGTTGATTGGTATGAACAAACCTGGTCCTTGAGTTCCCAAGAGTCAGCTCTAGGTCATCTGAACCACATTCTTCATGAATCCGTTCTCCTTCCCATGCCTTCACAATTCCTGCGGCATTGCTTCCAAATGCGAACTCATCAGAGATCACTTCTGACATTGGAATATCTGCGGTGTGATCGGAGCCTGCTGCAATGGCAGGGGAGCAGGTCCCACTTTGACCAGGGGTCCACATACGAGATCCTCCTCCACCATTCATTGCTGCTTCCTTGAAACCAAATGGGTTAGTAGAAACAAGACTAAATGTTGGAGAATTGGGCCCACCCTGAGGAATCCTAAGGCCAGCAAACCATTCTGGATTGGGAACAATCTGACGTCCAGGACTTGGAGGAGTCGAAGATGGCAGGGAGGAATTATAGTGTGTACTCCATCCTGGAAGTACAGACTGGTCCTCCCAGTCGGCTCTCAGTCGGGGTGTTCGAGCAGTTGGGGAACTCAGAGGAGGAGTAACAGGTGCACTGATGGAACCTCCATGAATATAGTGATTGGGAAGTTTAGATGAGGATGCCGAAGATGATGAAGATGAAAGGTTTTTGAGCCATGGGATTAGTGAATTGCCATCAGCATTCATATTAGCGACATATGAGGATGATGCTGGACTTGGAAAAGAAGATGAGCCAGGGCTTGGATTGAATGAAGCACAAGGACTTGGTTGGTGAGATGCGTACAGACTTGCGGATGCCGATCCGCCAACCACATCCATACGTTCAATTGGCTTGCATCCCTGCAAATAGATGAGAGAACATAAGTATGGACAAACTAAAACAGATGATGATACCATGATGATGGGATAGGATGATCTAGCATGTATAGCCGCTTGAAATCATCCTCAAGTTAAGTACAATTTAAAAGAAGAACAAACACTGAAAATCAAGCAACAATCAGCTAAGGGATTATTTCCATCCTAGTTCACCCCAACATATATCAAGCTATAAACAATTCATGTCGTGCCATAACATGTATGATTTCAATATTCCCC
Source organism: Cucurbita pepo subsp. pepo (assembly GCF_057944985.1). Lineage (NCBI taxonomy): Eukaryota > Viridiplantae > Streptophyta > Magnoliopsida > Cucurbitales > Cucurbitaceae > Cucurbita > Cucurbita pepo. The sequence continues at coordinate 2,987,591 of NC_141798.1, forward strand.
CAATTTCTCTAGTGCAGGTTAGATGCAAAAGCGATTCAGCAGATTATAGGACGTCAGGGGGTACTTTACTTCCTGAACCTAAAATAATGAAACTGCAAAATTCAATAAAAGAAGGAATCCGTGACAAGACATAGGATAGAGCCAACTCCAAAATGAAAGGAGAGAGATAGAGCTGATAAAGGCACTGTTTGTGTCGCCAACTTGCCATTGAAAAGAAAAGCAAAAAAGAGAAAGATCCCTCTGACTAAATCTGCCACCATAGAAAGGAAGAGCGGTTACCAGGCTAAATACCAGCCAAAAGTCCTGAAAATCACAAATCCATATGATGATGGTTAAATGAAGAAGGGCACTTCCTCGAGATCTGAGTAGTCCCATGGCCTCAGATTATTAGGCATCGAGAGCCTAAAAAGAAGCATGAAGAATCTTGTGCTTCACGCGTATAAGGGATAAAAAGAAATCAAAACGTCTACCTCACCGCAATTAGATAACCTGACGCCGACGAAGAAAAGGAGCACAAAAGGGGCAATGGGTCAAAAAAGGGATACAATACAACGCTCCTCTGGTTGTCCAAAATGATGATGACTGCCCTTTAGAACATGGAACTTATACTAGACTCAAACACCTTGATGCTCCATTTTCAATTTTCCCGATTGGAATTCTCAACCATGGCCATGGATTCTTGGAACAGCTAAACAGGACCGTCCAATTGGCTCAACTAATTCGAAGTTAATAATGTATCTTTCAACTCAAAGCTAAAGAAAGTGGTATCACTATTTTCATCAATATTAAAGAGATGCAAACGAAATTGAATCGACTTCAAGTGAACAGAATGAATCCCAAACAATAAAAAGAAACATAGTTACCTTACGATAAGTGGTACCATCAGGTTCGACGCTCCATCCTGCCTCGTTGCAGAGAGCTTTAAGCACCTCATTGTTATCGCAATGCTTGGGAAGCTTGTAGTTGCCATAAATCCTGAGTCCAGCAAAGATCTTAGCCGCTATAGCTCTTCTCCTTCTCTCCCTTCTCTTGTTGTTCTCCCGCTCCCTCCATGTTGGTAGCCTCGTCCCCGACGTCATTTCCACTCCACACACACACAAACAAACTCAACCAACAACCTGAAGTTCCCACAGCTTCAACAGATAGATCAGAAAGCAATTCTTTCGAATTGCCTCCGTCTATCTCAAGATGAATATAATACAATTAGAATCACAAACAAAACTTCACAGCAACACAGAGAAGAAATCTTTCAACAGAAATCAGCTAGAGTCCAAGGATCGAAACACGAATAAATCGACAGGGTAAAAACGTCTCCCGCAACTTCGAAGCACTCAAATCGAACACGAAAGACAAAAGTTTAGGAAACGGAATTGCGTGAGGCTCTGAAACAACCAATGAATCGGGCTGAAAGAAAAGTACAAACCGCTGAATAATCAGACAAGAAACAACGAAGAAGTAGAAGAAGAGCTGAGAGATATCCGAATCCGATACCCGCCGGAGGCTCCGGATAGGCGGCGGCGATCGGATCTTAGATCGGACCACCGTGGACGGCGGAAGAAAGTGAGTTTTTTTTCTTTTTTTGACAAAGCCCGGGAAATCAGAGGAGAAGCATTTCCATGAAAATGGAAGGGGTCGAAGAACAGAACAGAACAGAAACTAAACGAGCTGAAGGGCATTTTATTAACCAATATTACCCTTTTATTTACCATTCTGCCACTCTTCCCTTTTTCAATAAATCACTCCGTCATTTTCCGTTCACTTTTTTTACCCTCCCTTTCTTTCTTCTTTTTTTTCTTTGCCTTTAAAACTTTTTATTTCGGAAAGTAAATATAATAAAAATTTTATTGTAAAAATGTTTCTTTATTTTATAGAATCTCATAAATGCTTTTTTTTTTCCTTTCTTTTCTTTTTTATTATGTGTGTTTTCCTTTCTTTTTTATTATTACACATTTATAAACTTTAAATTTATATTAAAAAATTTATATGTATGACTGACTAGCTATTTTCACCCACCACTAAAGGGATCATTAGTTGTGATCGCCAGTGAAGGTCGTCAAAGTAATCATTGGAGGAGTTATCAGTGTGGTCTCGGCAAAAATTGCTAGAGGAAAAAATAAATATTTGGTGTAATTTTTTACTTATTTTAAGTTGAATTGAAAAGTTTAATAACAAAAAATTATAATTAAAATAGAGTAGCATTTTATAAAAATGGGATTTTAGTCATAATGTTTAATAATGTAATTAGTGAAAATGGGAGTGGAAAATAGGTAAATAGAAAAGAAATATAAAAAAATTATAAAAAAAAAAAAAAAGGGAGGGGGTTGAATAACCGTCTATGACAGAAGAACCAAAGGGAGTTTGACACGTGGCGGATGTAGGGAGCGGTGTTTCTCAACGGTCTCTGTCAATTGCGACACGTGTCGGAGTCCGGCCCACGTGAGAGAGACAATGGAAGTCGGGTCGGGTTGGTTAATTATTGGGTGTATGAAGGAGCAGTACATATTGATGGGGACGCGGGTGGTGTTTGGCTCTGCTTTGTCTGCTTTTTTCACGTGACCCCCCCACCCTCATACCACGCCAATTAGCACGACTTTTAATCTGTGGGCCCCACACCCACCCCTACTCCTTTTTTTTCTTTTTCTTTTTTTTTTTTTAATTTATATATTTCATTTTAAATTATATAAGTTTCAGTAAAAAATGTAGTGAATGAGCTAAATTAACAACATTTAATATATTTACTTTAATAATTGAATCATTAATTTTAGTATCTATCAAGCTAACAAACAAATGTTTTTTTCTTTTTTATTTTTATTTATAAAATTCAATTTTTTTATTTAATGTAGGAGAAAAACTCCTAAATTTATGAATTTGTATCATTTTTTACCAATTATTGAAGTGAGAATATTTGACATAAATTTATTACTTTTAATTTATAATAAATTTTATGGTTATCTATTTTATTAAATCATACTTTAAATGAGAGAATTTGATAAATTTGTTAGGCGGGAAAATTAAAATTTTATTTTAAATGAAACTAATATCTAATATTAATTACGTTCAAAAATGAAAAAAAAAAAAAACATAATTCTATCCAAAAAAAAAATTTAAACAAAATTAACAATAATAAAAAATAATGGAGAAAAAAAAAGAAATAAAAAGTTTAAAGAAAAGGGAGTGCGTGAAGTCACACGCCAAGGGAAAGCGAGTGAAGAGGATGGAGAACAAAAGCACGTGCAAAAGCTGAGGGAAGACTGGTCAACACTTTGACTCTCCCACATTTTCTATTCTTATCCTAACACTCCAAGTATATGCTTCACTTTTTAATACATAAATGTTTTTTTCTCTATTTATTTTTTTTATATTTTAATTAATATCTATTTTATTAAATATTTAACAAGCAAATAATATTCACAACCAAATTAAGCCACCTCAGACAGATAATGTCAAAATGTTAAGAGATAAATTATACCTAATTTAAAAAAAAATTATGCAAACTTACTGAATTTCAACACATTCACCAAACAAAAACTATGGCGGTAAAATTGGTTATTATTATTATTATTATTTCCTTTTTATTCATTTCAATTCCTTTTAATGATAATAATAATTATTGTTATTATTATTATTATTCCAAAACTATAAGCACCAAACAAAAAAAAAAGTTATGCTCTCATTACAAAAATAATAAAAAAATTTAACGAAAATGTATTATTGAGTGGAATTTTACTTGTATAAAATTGAAAATAAAGTTGAGACTTTTAAAAGACGAGTAAAATTACTGAAAACGATATTAAAAATTGCTGGTGAATGATTGACGGGTTGCTGGTGAATGATTGACGGGTTGGATGACGGTGAGATTATATATTTTACGAATTTTGATTCTAAAAAAAAAAAAATAGCGAAGTTTAGGGTCACATGGATTGTCTACTCTACTACCAACAATGATTAATTGTGAAAGTAACAAAATCCAAACTCAGCTCAATAACCAAGCAAGGCAATGAATTTGTATCCATAGAGAGCAGCCTTTTCTTTGTACAAATGACTGAGAAAAAGCATTTTTGCAAGCACTTTCTACACCATTTGGGTCCTCTTTCCCATCTCTTGGGGCTTTTTTTTAATGCTTTTTCAAACAAAGCATACCAAAATTGTAGCTTTCTCTTCAGATGCTTCTTGATTCTCTCTCAATTATCTTAGTTTGGTTCACTGTTTTTGCTATTAATGGTTTGTTTTTAAGCTATTTTGAGATTGAATTTTAGATTCCAAGAGAACTTTCAGTAGTTCTCGACATCTCTTTTGGGTCAAACAAATGTTATTGTTCATGGGGCTGTTAATCTTTAAAAAAAAAATTAAGATTTTGATGAAAATGATTGCAGATACTTGTGACTATGAAAGCCGTTCAATGACATGCTTTAATCTCTAAATTTTGCATAAAATAACTGCTTTAATCTACCCAATGGTGAACATAAACAAGTATTTAAAAGCTGAATAACACAATTGAAAATTAATGAACAAAACAGAGATTTAAACTAAAAATATAACAATGAACACATCATTAAAGAAAAACAAAACTTGGATAAGCTGAAAATCAAACTCATACCACATTTAAAATGAGAAAGGCCTATAAAGATGAAAAAAGCAGCGCTTCACACTATTGTGCTCTTTTTTTGTGCTCTATACGACATTCAATCTCTGAGTCTTTCATCGAATCTTTATTTATACAAGTAATCAAGTAATTTAAGACACTGCTAAACTGGCAGAAGGGTTTTTTTTTTTTTTTGTACAAGATATGTGAAAAGGGATGTTGCATTTAGTCCATTTTGAGAAAAGCAACTTACAGAAAGTTAATGGAACCCAAGAGATCGCAATGAATGCATTAAATCGATCAGCTCTGTAGAAGATGAAAGAAAATGAGGAAATTATTGCATTTATATTAACAAAAAGTTAATGTTCATGACAAATAATTAATTTCTGCCCAAACCATTTGAGACCAAAATAAGAATTAAACCTTTGCAATTTATATACATTACATATTGCATTTCAACTCGACGAAAAGTAGTCAATTTGAACATAATAGTTAAGGTATTATAACCTCGACCAACATGTGAGAGATTTGAATTTTCGCCGTACATATAGTTGAACTAAAAAGAAAGGGAAACCATAGTTACCTCTTTATGAACTGTCACGAATCAAATTGGTTGGTTCACTCAAAACATATTTGGGCAGTTCATATTTGGCACCTGCAATAAGATTGGGCAATGATAAAAATGATATTGATGGTTAAACTAAAATAACATATCATAATTTCTTAAATGAAGCTATGGTATGGACCTCTCTCATCGTAACAAACTGTTAAATCTGCATTTTGAACGATGACCCCAGCACTGTCTATGATTGCTTGCGCTAGAGATAGCTCTGCTTCAGCAGCTGCTCTTAGTGCATCCCAAATCTCTGATATCAACGAAAATTGTTGGTAAATTTTAGTAAGCAGGCCGTCAAGGACAAAGTAATGTATAAGAAAGGTGAGGTCAATGTTGAAGACTTGAAGGGTGTGTAGTAGCCCAAGGATGGAAATAAAATAAAAGAAGATAGAGACTGGAGAGGCTTGATCTTGCTTTCTTCTAAGAGACATTGAAATACTTTTAGATGAATTGGAAGTTCTAGAATGCTATTTTAGAAATTGTGCCACTTCTAACTCATCTTAGAAGTCCGAACCTTTCAATGTCTTTTAACACAATTTTCAAATCACGGTTGTTTGGGTAAGTCTTTTTCTAGAGAAGAGACAAATTTAATTGATGAACGAAATAACGGAGTAAAAAATTCAAACACCAATAGGTGAGTTACATACAGACGCCAATTTAAAATCAAAGAAGAAAGACTTGGCTGTCTTTATTATTCATGTTTCTCATGATTTGTCTTTAATCCTCCCTAATTTACTCGATTAGAAGCCTGCCTTCTGATCCTTTTCATACATTGACTTTCAGAAAACTAAATAATGGTGCCCTCTCAATATATTAGTGTTCTCTTTATTGCAAGGCCTGTGAATTAGTCAATCATCTTTTTCTCTTGTGAATTGTGATTTTGGTACAAAATCCTACATCATTTCCATATTTGTTCGGGATTCCAAAGAGATACCCTCACTCTATATCTTGGGGAGATACGTTAGAGGATTGACCAGTAGAAGATTGTAGGATCTTTGGAACTGACACTTTATTTGGCTATTTCCAACAACCATATACCCGGGGATCTAACGTTTCAATTGGCAACTAAGATCAAGTTGTTTTCTCTTGGAAAAAGGCATTTAATAAGATAGAAAATTAACAGAAAGTAGTGATGTGTATCAGAAACCTTCATAAAGGTTAAAGTTTGCATCAAACAGCAAGAATGTAGTCCAGGACAAAGTTCGGGCCAAAAGAGTTTGACTTTGAACTACAAATAGCATTGCTTTCAATCTAGTATGCAATGGGGAAAAATCAGTCGGGGGAAGTGAAAGGTGAAGGTTGGAGAGAAATAATAACTAATGTCTCTTAGCTCAAATCAATAACCGATTGCAAGATACATTATGAGCGAAGAGAAATTCGAATGAGGCAGGCCATTTCAAAATTTTGTGGCGATTATCAATGGGCTTTCATGAAGCTTTTTTACGAAAATACTAAAGGCCACTAAAAGGCACAGGAAAAGGGAAAAGAAACACGAAGAAAGAAAACAAAATAACAAGAAGCCGGCCCAAAACATAAACCAACAAAAGATCAAGTCCAGACACAAGTTTCTATAGTTAATCAAGTTCCATAATCCTAGGTAAAATCACATAATGAGTACTCTAAGCATAAGAAAAAAGAAAATCATTTTGGTGTAACCTAAGCTCTCACAGAGAGTCCTCAAAAGAAATCTTGGCTTACAATTGAAACTGATTCTAAAGATGTATCCATTCAAGAACTAAAAGCCAATATTCATAAAATACTTAATGGTTAACTACGTAATAAAAAAAACTAAATCAATTGGACCAAAAACTTTAACGAACTCTCTGAAGCACATTTCTTTCCAGAAGCATCCCCCTTCGAAATGGGCACAAACCGAAATGAAATAATTGGAAAAGCCTACATGTGAAATGAAATTCTTGGATATTGGTAACGGCAATCTGTAATCGGCACAAAAATAGGAAACCTTATCTCCCAAACCGAGAACTTAGTTTATTAGGAAACAGGGAAGACAAATGGTAGGATCCTAGAAATTGGAAAGAGGTCCAATAATTGTGCATACAGCTGTGAATGACATCATTGTCATATCCAAGAGATAATTCGTCCCAACCTTCATTGGATCCCCTGCAACTACAGTATTCATCCTTTTCCATGAATGTGATGGTCATCTATCCGTAGTTTTGCATTTTTATCGAGAAAGAAAGTAGATTCTGAAATCAGAAATCATGAAATACTTGATATAATCTGTAAGGCTTATTCCTAATTAGCTAAACTCTCAGTAATTCTTTTGATCAGCTAACCTCTAAAAAACCATGAAGACTTTAACACTGGCACAAATATGTTAAGAGACAGGACTACCATTTCGGCCGCCATAGTGAGGTGCAGTGTCCCAAAACTCATCACGTAGCTGCGTGAGCTGAGACCTTGTAATTGGCTGAGGATGCTTCCAAGGTTTTGGCTTGCGTATCTTCTTTGTGGATCCTACACAAAGAAGCAGTTTCAGTCATATGTCAAATGGCTTGAATAAAGTACAAACCAACTAAACCATGTTCAAGTGTAGCAGCACTGATAACAAAGGGAAGCCTTGAAAAGTTCAAATAAATTTCCTAAACCTTCAGTACTTTAACAACACAAGGAGAATTAGAAAGCTTCGTCCTAAAATTTTCCTACTTTTTCTTTCATTTTCTCTACTTTCTATAAGTGCTTTCTTTCCGTTTCAGTGTCCTCAGAAGTGTTTTCTTCCAATTATACAAGAATTCAGCAATTCCTGTTTTTTTCCAGAACTTGTTATGAGAATAGAGACCGGGGAAGGGAGGAATTCATGTACAGCGATACCTTAGCCATTTTGCAGATTAGAAAAGAGTCAAAAGACAACTGACATCCCGCAAACTAGCATGTTGTAACAGAGCTTCTATAAATTTTCGTTTTGATTGCAGTATAAAGTAGAAATATTAGATACCGTCCATTCATATGTTAGTTGCTGAAATTTTAGTCGTAATGTTCTAATATCACAACACTTTTAATCAAATCAAATTCTTTGAATGCGAAACTATTCTTTAGCCACAAATATGCCAAGATTTTGAATGCAATTCATGATGACTTCATTGATCCGAAACTGAAAGAATCGCCAGTAGAATTTGAATCACCAGCAGCAACTGTCAATAAATACGCCAGCAGTAATTCTAATCAACCTTTAAAAAAAAAATCCATCATTCTCAAAATAAATGAAGGATGAAATTATTTCCACAATTTAACTCAATTATCTAAATTGAAAATTTAATTATCCTAATTAATGCAAGTAAAGTGAAAGAATCTCGAGGCTTCGAACCACTGTCATAGTCTCAAAACAAACAAACGCACACAATCGAGCAACGCGATAACCACAGAATGAAAATCAAGAAAACAGACGCAACAAACAAAGAAAATCAAGACCAATCCAATCCATTCCGAACAAATTCAATACCAGAAGACCAACACTCCCGCTCTCCCAACAAATCAACTTGCATTGATTATCATCTATATTCCTCATAGTCAACACAGCAGCCAAACATAGAACAAAAAATCTCCAATAATCGAAGAAAGAATCACAGAAGCGAAGTGAACCTCACCATCTCCGTTGGTCTGCGACGATCCAACACAGCCCATTGCCGTTTGCTTGAACGCAAGCCTCAATTCACAAGTAGAGAGATACAAAGACGAAGCCAGAGAAAAGCAGAAACTCGGTGGAGAGTTGGAATGGAAGAATTTTGCAGAACCGAAGAATAAGCTTTTTGTAGAGAAGGAGGATGAAAGAAGAAGAAGAAGAAGAAGAAGCTCTGACGAATATTGAATTTAAGCAAATAAGAAATTAGTTGATTTAATTTAATTATTATCATAATTAAAATTAGTGTGGGATTAAGACAAGGGCGAGGGGGTTGGGGCTGTGAATGCGGTAGTTAGCTGTCACGTTTCTTAAAGGCGAGTCCGAGCTTTTTTTTTATACTTTTTTTTTCTTTAGTACTTCCCTTTTTTATCCATTTAAACGTGATGTTATTTATTATTTTCTTCCTCTTCTTGCCCCTTATGCATATTTATGTCTAGTTTAATTATTCTTTTTAAATAAATAAAACTTTTTAATAATTAAAAAAAGAAAGAATAATCCGACCACTCAAACCCAACTTTGGAGTGAGTTGTGGACTTTATTTGAGTTGTTTGAGTCTGTAACAACTCAACCTCACCACTAACAAATATTGTCCGTTTTGACCCGTTACGTATCGCCGTCAACCTCACGTTTTTAAAAGGCGTCTACTAGGGAGAGGTTTTATTGGAGAGTGAATCAAAACATTTCTTTTTATGTGTGTGGAAACCTCTGCTTACAATACGCGTTTTAAAATCGTGAGGCTGGTGGCAATATGTAACGGGCTAAAGCGAACAATATATGCTAACGGTGGGCTTGGGCGAACAATATCTATTAACAGTGGGTTTGGGCTGTTATAAATGGTATTAGAGCAATTCAACGAGCGTTGTGCCAACGAGAACGCTGGGCCCCAAGAGAGATGGATTGTGAGAACCCACATTGGTTGGAGAGGAGAACGAAACATTCCTTATAAGGGTGTGGGAGAGGAGAACGAAACATTCCTTATAAGGGTGTGGAACCTCTCCCGAATAGACGCGTTTTAAAACTGAGGCTAATGACAGTATGTAATGGACCAAAGTGAACAATATCTGTTAACGGTGTACTTTACCTGTTATTGGGTCACAAACCCAAAAACACAAAAATGTAAGCTTTTCAAGATTTTTTTTTTTTTTTTTTTTTTTTTTTTTTTTTTTTTTTTTTTTTTTTTGTGGGAATTTAACATAGAGTAACGTTAGGTCTTTGAACACCTCATATGTTCTAACAAAATGATAATCTATAACATGTGAAGCTAAGTTGAACTCAGATGAACTTACAAATACTTTGATAGTCGGATGAACTTAATTTTAAGTTCCGAAATTTTACAAATACACAAGCATCCAAATATAGAATATTACATCAATCTCGAGCTCATTTTCAGTTGCTCGCAACAACGAATCCCTATATAAGTCGGGGTCAAAATCGTACCCGATAGGAAGCTAATTAGAATCCATAGGAAGTATTTGGCTCATACTTATTCCTGATGTTGTTGTAGTGTTCTAAGTTTGAATTGTCGTAATTGACTGGCTTCATCTCCATTGGCTTTGGCTCAGGTCCTGCAGCTCCATGATGGATCTCTGCACTTTTCTCGCGCTGGCGGTGTCGTGGTCTTTCTTTTTGGCTCTTGGACCTGCTATAAGGTGGAGGTATCTCACCAGATTCGTAAAAATCAGCACGGTCGTGACGTTTCGATCGGTGCTTACTTTGCAGTGAGGGATCTTTGAAACTACTTGATTTGAGCTTTGGAGGCTTCATCATCACCTCAGGAAATTGATCACTTGCATTGCCTATATGAGCTTGTCTTGTTTCAGTCAGAGGAACAGGAGCTCTCTGCATTTGAGCTGGTGGTCGATCCGGTTCATCTTCTGGCATCCAGAGAGAATCTTTCAACGGGGTCAGGCCTTTCGGGGTGCTACGAGCTCTGAAACGGGCAGGAACAAAAGAAAGGAAAATGCTAGCCACAGCTTCAAGAGCCAGTTTGGAGAGATCAATGATGAGTCGTCCAAATGATGGCCATCCTGGTGTCTCCCTTACACTATCCACAGGCGAGGTCGATTCTTCCTTGTTTGGTTTTTCTCTATACTCAGTCTCTAATGGAGAATACTGCAACAATATGGCATTTCATAACGCAAGGAGAATGTTACAAATACAAAGGTGTAATCAAGGTATTCTCGGTTAGCGCAACAACTCAAGCCCACCGCTAGTAGATATTGTCCTATTTGGACTTTCTCTTCCGAGTTTCGCCTCAAGGTTTTAAAACGCGTCTACTAGAGAGAGGTTTCCACATTCTTATAAGGAATGCTTCGTTCTCCTCTCCAACCAATGTGGGATCTCACAATCTACCCCCTTGGAGGCCCAATGTCTTTACTGCCACACCGCTCGGTGCCTGACTCTGATACCATTTGTAACAGCTCAAACCCACCACTAGCAAATATTGTCATCTTTAGGCTTCCCCCAAGGTTTTAAAACGTGTATACTAGAGAGAAGTTTTCACATTCTTATAAGGAATGTTTCGTTCGCCTCTCCAACCAACGTGGGATCTCACAATCTACCCCCTTGGAGGCCCAACGTCTTTACTGCCACACCGCTCAATGCCTGACTCTGATACCATTTGTAATAGCTCAAACCCACCACTAGCAGATATTGTTCTCTTTGGGCTTTCTCCCAACGTTTTAAAACGCGTCTACTAGGGAGAGGTTTCCACATTCTTATAAGGAATGCTTCATTCCCCTCTCTACCCGATGTGGGATCTCACAATCTGTTGGAGAGGGAAACGAAGCATTCCTAATAAGGGTGTGGAAACCACTCCCTAGTATACACATTTTAAAACTGTGAGGCTGACAACAATATGTAATAAGCCAAAGCGGACAATATCTACTAGCGGTGGGCTTGAGCTGTTACAGTTGTACTGTAGTTGTTGTGGTATTCTAAAATATATAGAGAATCAGTTCATCAGAAAATCGATTAAATGAAAACTTACTGTCTGAGACATGCTCGAGGCTCCAAAACCCTGTTGAAGCATATACGTCGCGTATCCCGCCAAAACAGCACCAATGATCATGAGAACATCTGGGGACAAAAGTTTAGGACATTAAGGAACTGAAGACCCTTATAGCTGGTAATGCACAAAAGATGATGCAAACCATGAATGCTTAAACATTGTTTATTTATCACAGATCAACAACAAGGAGGCCAAACATTAGCAGCGATACGACGTTCATCACGGTGATCAACTGTTTATGAAATTCTAGATAATTGCAAAACAGAAATCTAAGCAGAGTGCTAAACATTCAAATGATGCAAGCTAGGAGGCTTTGTTTTTCCTTTTTTCTAGACCAATCAAGGAGTTCGGAGTTGAGCTGCAATCTTTCTACCATATGCAATATCAATATCATATTTGTATAACAGTCTGAGCATCGGGGCAGTCGCAAAAGCAAATCAACGGACTACTTTCACCCGAGCAATGTGAAATATATACAGATTCATCTTCATCTCCCAAAAGCACAAAAAATGATCCTTCAGGAATAAATGAAACACAACACAAGGAGATGTTCCATACCACTGTTGGAAATTGAACTATCTTGATATTCGCAATCCTCCGGATTTAGAAATATTTGCCGAATCGCAGCATTTCCACGGTCAATAACTAACAAGGAACAAGTAGATCGGATGTACATTACATCAAAATCGTTTGAGAACTTCGCATCTTCACCTGGTCCATCTCTGTAGCCTGCTACATTTGACTTGCCCCCTGCAATGGTTGTCACACCTGCAAAAGAATTTTAACTGTCATATGCTTCTTTATATATAAAGATGAATGGTCACATATGCTTTTCTCTTAATTTTTCAGAACAAGGATCTCAAGTCATAAAAAGGTAAAACGTTCGGCCTTGATTGCAAATGTTTTGGACTAAACAAGTAATGTACGTTTTGTTATTACCGTGTAAAACTACCCTTATACTAGAAAACTTGGACAATATGTTATATACTGTGAGATCCCACGTTGGTTGGAGAGGAGAACGAAGTATTCCTTATAAGGGTGTGGAAGCCTCTACCTAGGAGACACATCTTAAAAAAATCGTGAGGCTGATAGCGTTACGTAACAGGCCAAAGCGGATAATATCTGTTAGTGGTGGGCTTGGGCTGTTATAAATGATATTAGAGCCAGACACTAGGCGGTGTGCCAACGAGGATGCTGGGCCCTCAAGAGGGTGGTTTGTGAGATCCCACATTGATTAGAGAGGAGAACGAAGCATTCCTTATAAGGGTGTGGAAACCTCTCCAAAGCAAATGCGTTTTAAAACTGTGAAGCTGACGGCGATACGTAAGAGGACAAAGCGGTTAATATCTGTTAGCGGTGAGTTACATATATAATTAATCTTTTATATACCGTCTTAACACGCTCATGTCTTGGTTATAACTATTAGGTCTCATAGAAATAACTGTTACTTGTTCATCCAATAGGAATGCATCAATTACCAGCATCTCCAATCTTTCTGATGGCCAAATTCAAGGTATCAGCAACATACACATTCCCTCTATCGTCCACGGTTACACCCTTTGGATGATTAAAACGGGCGTCGTTTGGCTTTCCATCAACATGCCCCGTGTGGCTTTGAAATGACCCTGCAACCAATCTTGCTCTAGTATCTGAGAAGACAATCAGAATAACAGAAGTGAAAAGTGGAATAAAGTTAGTAATTCATAAATGAAAAGATTTCAAAGATTTAACAACAAAAATGAATCATCACCACGTGCATAAGCTTTCACTTTTCATTTTTTCAGATAAAAGCATTAAAAGGCATAAGAAGGAATAATGTGTTCTTTCGACATCAGATCAGAGACAAAACTCATGTAACTGAAAACGAAACCGAACCGTGATGACTCGATGGATTCCAATGAACGACGCTATGTATCAGACATGAGAATAAAGTATAACATCTTGTACTTGAATCAAAATCACCATTTCTAAACTATCAAGTAGCAAATCCAGAGGCTCAGCATTTGCTTTCAATACTAAATACTAAACGCTGCAAGTTTAAATCTAGACTACCATTTTCAATACAAAGGACTGCATATGAACAAAAATCATGGAAACGTCGAGATGAACTGCATCGTACATTTGGATAACGGGGTAATCTGCATAATATTGCTACGAACCAAATCAACAGTGAAAAGAATGAACGGGGGTTAATCAAGATTATCATTGCCAATAGAAACTACAGGGGAAAGGCCTCATACATTTGGATAATGGAGGGGTGATCTTCACAATATTGCTATTAACCGAATCAACGACGAAAAGCTCGCCCTCCTTCGAGACATGGATCTTATGTGGAAGAACACCAATTTCATTTCCCTCCACTACAGTCTCAACCAAGTACCCATTCTCAAATTGCAGGACATTACCATCTGCCAAACAGAAGCTTAATGACATTAAAATTCGACAGCCACAATGAACAAAGGTAACCAGTAAGTACCAAGAAGACTGAAATAGTTTTTTCACAACCACCTGATGGGGGGGCTTTATATGAAGACCTAGTCCATTTGACAATAGAAGACAAGTGTTTAATCAATGGTCCTGAGAAGAACAACAAAATATCCTCAAAAAACATCAACAAAAGAGCCAAATCACTCTCAAAAGATACAAATCATTCCAAGAATCAGAGCAGAAAACTCCATAAGTAGCCATGCCAACACACTTTGGGTCAGATAAATGAAGAATTTAAGCTAATTAGAACAGACCCATCAAACCAAATAGAGCGAAAATGTCGATGAAAGAAGACACTCGCCTGCAGGAGTAGCATGAACTTGGATTTGAAGCGGAAAAACGAGTAAAACTAGTATGAAAATGACAAATGTAAACGAGTTCTTCATAGCACAGCCGACAAATTGAGCCAATTGAGAGAGGGAGATCGGGAGCTTGGGCTCAGCGATTCAAGTAGAAACCGATTTCTGCCATTTTCTGCAGATGGGTAGTGAGAGAATCAGTAGCTATGGAGTTTTGATTGGCAGAATACCGAGATGGGGTTAGCTCTATTCGGCTCTTCGGCTGCAGAAACGAACAAAGCATCACAAACGACAGCTCCAGAAGAAGAGGTAACAATCTGGATTTGAGTTTAAAAAAAGTTTCCCCTCTTAATCCTTTCTTTGTTTTGATCTTGTTCTTCCTTTCCGATTTCTACTTTTCCCCCTCCTTAGCCTCACTTTGTGAGAAGAAAGCTAAGCCACGGCCGTTCGAAAATGTAAACATAATCGCTTTTTTTCTTCCCTTTTAGACAATTGCACAAAACGCTTTTCTTTCCCTCAAAGATTCTTTTCAGGATCCGCCCCTTCCATTGTCATCCAATGCCTATCTTTCTACAAGCCATTTTAAAATATGAACAATTTTAAAAAAAGAAAGTAACATTTTCTTATAATTGTCAATGTTTTAATAGTCTAATTGCCATATTAAGATGGTTTAATTATAGTTTTAAAAGTTTAAAATTTTTTATTTTATTCATTAAATTTATGATTAATTTCTTCCCCACTTTTAAAATTTTTAAATATGATATTATCCCCTTAACTTTTTTACATGATTATTTAATAAATAATTTTTTTTTAATTTACATAAAATTGGAAGTTTAAAAATTTATGGTATATTTCTTTATATAAAATTAATTACATATTTAAATAAATACTACTTTGTCTCTAAACTCGTCATTAAACACAATATTCCAACCGTTTTAATTTTAGTTTATTGATTTTAAAAAATAATTAGTATGTAAAAAATACGATTCATTAGAAATTATATATTTATTTTTTATATTAAAGTTAAATTACAATAATTTTAAATGGATAGGTCTAATGGTTATTTTCTTATTAAGAGATTATTGGTCAATTACTTACCAAAAAACGACATCCCAAGTGTTTGACCTCAAAAATCAAGTAATTTTAAAATTTCCAAAAAAAATAAATAGTTTCCACGTCACTATTAAAATCCGCCATTTATACCGTGGGCTTATCCGGTCCAAAAAGAGTTGAACAATGGGCCGAAGTGGGCTTTTAAAGGGCTCTCCATCTCTGAAATTTTCTATTCTCTCTCAAAGAAGGCGGCTGTATCTTATAAACCTCAATTTTCAGATCTCCATCTCTTCACAATTCAATCGATCCGCGCGATTTTCCGTCGCGTTTGACTCTTCTTCCCGCAGCGGCAGGGTGTGTTTCTATATCTCCGCCTTCCTTTGATCTCCTTGAGCTTCATTTCGCTTGCAATTACTAGATCTCTATCGGGTTTTTTTTTTTTTTTTTTTTTTTTGCATGTTTCATGATTTGATTGCATATAGGTGGGGTTAGGGTTTTCTTTATACTCTGATTGTCGATCTGTAACTGTTTTCGTTTGACGAATCGATAGAGATCTGGAGTTATATCTATCTATTGCATGTAGATCTGTACGTAGAATTATTGACTTTTTTTCTTGTGATGCAGCGTTGACAATCGGTGAGTTGAAGGAAGATGGGTGGTGGATTTAGAGTCCTTCATCTGGTTAGGCCGTTCCTTTCGTTTCTCCCTGAGGTGCAGAGTGCCGATCGGAAAATTCCGTTCAGAGAAAAGGTTATTTATACTGTCATCGCTCTCTTCATTTTCCTGGTATGCAGCCAGCTTCCTCTGTATGGGATCCACTCAACGACCGGCGCAGATCCATTTTACTGGATGCGTGTGATTCTCGCTTCTAATCGTGGTACTGTCATGGAGCTTGGGATTACCCCTATCGTCACATCCGGGATGGTCATGCAACTCCTGGTCGGGTCCAAGATCATCGAAGTCGACAACAATGTGCGGGAGGATCGTGCTCTCTTGTAAGTGCTTATAGATATAAATATATAAATTTCCGATTTATTTGCGATATTTAATTTGGCGTGCTTTCTGCTTATTGGGTTTGTAGACGGTGATATTATTATCGATTATTTTGTCCCGATGTGTTTTAACGATTCAACCTTCTGTTGCAGTCATTGAATATTTTCCCGTAGATTTTCCTTTTTCAATTGTTCCTGGTTGACAATGATTCGTGTTAGTTGTCCGTTATTGTAAAATAACTTTTTTTTTTTTTTTTTTTAATTGCTTCTTAAAAATGTTTTAAAAATCATATCCAGAATTAAAGATTTGATTTTAAGACTAAATTATTTACAAATCCTTAGCTTGCAGTTGAGTTTGGATGCATGCTATATTTTATTCTCTGTAAATTATACATGTATTGGTGAACAATGGCTACATGTAAGCATTGTGGGGTCCTCTTTATTTGTTGGTTTAGTACGATGATATTTATTATTAAGTTTACGAAGCATGGTTAATTTCTTTGGTTTCTATTGTTTTCCTAATCTTAGTATCATTGCATTTGTCCTTTTGTTATGATTGTATCTGATTGTGAATGCAATGATCTTTTATGATAAGCTATCATAGTGGGGTTTGAGGAACTCGACTTCTTATATGGTTCATTTTCTGAACGAACATTCACCTTTGCATTCTATTTTAACAGTCTACATTTTCAAAATAATTTTCCTTTCAGAAATGGCGCACAGAAATTGTTGGGCATCCTGATAGCCGTTGGTGAGGCAGTTGCTTATGTTCTCTCAGGAATGTACGGTAGCGTTAGCCAACTTGGCGTTGGAAATGCTATTCTTATCATAGTTCAGCTCTGCTTTGCTGGTATCGTTGTCATATGCTTGGATGAGCTTCTCCAGAAGGGATATGGTTTAGGATCTGGAATTTCCCTCTTCATAGCAACTAACATGTGGTAAGTTCTCTTGCCTTTCTGTCATTCTTTCTCATTGAATTAATATTTTGACATACATTGTTTTCTGTTCACCCTGTCGATAGTGAGTTTTTTATAATCGTCTGGATTTTGCAGTGAGAACATTATCTGGAAGGCATTTAGTCCGACCACCATTAACAGTGGAAGAGGAGCTGAATTTGAAGGAGCTGTCATTGCACTGTTCCATCTGCTGATTACTCGAACAGACAAGGTTCGTGCATTGCGCGAAGCATTCTATCGGCAGAATCTTCCAAACGTGACAAATCTCCTTGCTACAGTTTTGATCTTCTTGATTGTCGTCTATTTCCAAGGGTTCCGTGTGGTTTTGCCTGTGAGGTCAAAGAATTCCCGTGGACAACAGGGTTCTTATCCAATTAAGCTTTTCTACACCTCCAACATGCCAATCATTCTCCACTCTGCTCTCGTTTCCAACCTTTACTTTATCTCTCAGGTAAGTTGATTTTTCTGCTTCATGGCACAACTGAGGTATGCTTAGCACCAATCCCTCCTAACTGGTTGCTTGGAATTGTGTTCACAGTTGCTGTACAGGAAGTACAGTGGAAACTTTTTGGTGAATCTTTTGGGTATATGGAAGGAATCTGAGTATTCAAATGGTCAATCCGTCCCTGTTGGTGGCCTAGCTTATTACATCACCCCACCATCAAGGTGATATTCTTAGTTCCTCTGCTGGTCACATACCCCTCTTCTCCCATAGGAAAAAAAAAATGATAAACGTTATACTCTACAGTGGCCATGTGTTTTTTTTTTTTTGTAATATGTGCTGTTTCTTCTTGCAGCCTGGCTGATATGGCAGCCAATCCTTTCCATGCTTTGTTCTATCTTGTCTTCATGTTATCTGCATGTGCACTCTTCTCAAAAACTTGGATTGAAGTTTCTGGATCATCTGCCAAAGATGTGGCTAAGCAGTTGAAGGTATGGTTAACCTGATCCTGCGTGCATTCTTTCAGTGAAATTAAAACTTTAGACCCTTCTGGCTACTCGAATTTATTCTACAAAATTAACTGTTGAAGGGAAAAGTCCTCCCATTGTAGTTAAAGAATTGAAGTAGATTTTTGGTTTACTAATTATGAGCATTGTTTTGATTTGCAGGAACAACAAATGGTTATGCCTGGACACCGTGAATCTAATTTACAGAAGGAGTTGAACCGTTACATACCCACAGCTGCAGCATTTGGAGGAATGTGCATTGGGGCACTGACTGTGTTGGCTGATTTCATGGGAGCAATCGGTTCAGGGACTGGAATTCTACTTGCTGTGACAATTATTTATCAGTACTTCGAGACCTTTGAGAAGGAGAAAGTCAGTGAACTGGGTCTGTTTGGTTTCTAAAACCTTTTCTTTGAATTTAATTTTTAATACTTTTGTGGTGCCAAAGAGGTCCCCTGTCAATTTTGGTGCCTTGGGATTTTCGTAAGAGTCTTATGTTAACAACACATCTCAAGATCTAAGGTCCAAGAACCAGGTATAACTCTATAGCTTTCTCTCTCACCGTAACAGCAGATAATATCATCTTGAGACTCTGAATCTCCACGCCGTTTTTCTTTTGTGCTTCTACTGACATGTTCATTTTTTCATAACAACAAGATTTTAAAGATAAAAGAACGAGTGAAACATTGTGTTGGTAGGTCAGATTAGGGGAGGAAGCTTTCTATGTTCATAGCCTGATGTTCTGTCTTAAAACTTTGTAACCGTGGATTAATTCACATTTTCTTGCTCTTCTTTGATACGACTTCTGTGGAACAGTTGATTCTTAGATCCATTTCAATTATAATCATCTTATTGTCAATCCATTTCTCCCTACTTTCTGGTTTTTTGGGAACATTTTCCTTTCGGCTATCAAAATCTTAAGGGCTTTGTGAACTATGATTTTGATTATGCATCACAACCGTTGATTGCTGTATTTCCTGATTTGCTCTATAATGTGATGGGGAATATAGTGGAATTTGTTAGTCTCTCCTCTGTAGCCATGGTCTGAAACATGGTCTGAAATAATAATTCTATGTTCAAGATGCGCTCAAATGAGCTAACCGAGTCTTTACCACGATGATGGTGATGGTGTATGACCTACAAGCGTGAATCTAAAACCTACACAAAGAACATATAAGCTAAGACAAATAGTAAGCCAATTATCGAATATTTTTATATTCGTTCATGCTATTCTCTTACTCTTTTTGGGGCATCGAATCTATATATCAGACTCATTTGTACAGATTTGTGTAGATTTGTGTAGATTATATTGACTTTTAATGTTTTTATGAAATCCCTTGCACTGTTTTTGGTTGCAATAGTTGACTTTTTAAAAGAATTAAAACTTTCTCCTATAAATCAAATAAGAATTTATTCCTTTTGGTGTAATAGTTGTCCATTAACTATGTATGGAAAGACATGTCCTTACAAAATGAAATGGAAAAACATTTTTGGTTGTATTATCAAATAAGAAAAAGAAAGTTTGAAAAGCTATTGCAATATTTCAAGTCTATTCGATTGATCAAATTTGAAATTTGAAATTATTTACATATTTTTTTTAGAACTTATTTGATTGATTGGGATATTTGTATAATAAATTATTCAAGTGTATAGAATTTTTCAACCAAACAATAAATATTTGTATAATATTGTTTGAAATTATCAGATTTTTTAATAATTGTGTTTCAATCAAAGCATGCATGCTCAATCACCCTTCCCACCCCGTGATTATGACTTCCCTCCTAAACCTTAAATTCCTATATATATTATAATTCCAAAAAAAAAAAAAAAAAAAAAATCTTATATTTATATTTTGCAATAAAAAATAATAATATTAGATCAGATATTCTATTAAATGATATTGAACTTTTCTCACTTGTCTCTCGGAATAAATGAACTTTTAATACCTATTTAGATAATTTTCAAATTTTCTCTTATTAATTAATATAAATACATATATTGATTAAGTTTTAATGTCACTTTTTCATACTCGAATTTTTAATACCTTTTTATACTCGAATCTTAAAAACTGGTTTCATTCATAAATTGATTAAGTTTTTAAATTATTTGAAAAAGTGAAACAATAACAAATTCTTATAAATTTAAAAATATAAAGAAAAAAAAAAGTTCATAAACAAAATGCTTACGACTAGTGCCTTAATAATGAAGGTTTACAAATCAAAAGGATATTAAAAAAAAAGGCTAAAATTATATTTTTAATTTAGTTATAAAAAAAAAAAAAAAAAATTCTAATTAGTTCATTATATAATATTTTTATAAAGTCTAGCAACATGTTTTTAATGTCACGTTATTAATATTCCATTATACTAATTAGCGATCTATAAAAAAAAATATATGACGTGGTATATTCTATTTATGAGATTTATACACGTGGCTGACAAGTCAGGCCCTCAAACAAAATACTCACGTCCGAACGCTCACATGGAAACAATTTCCCCCAAGCGCATGTGGGCCACACTTCCAAATAAGACTAACCCTTTCAAATTACCAAAATACCCATTCTGACACCCAGCTGTAACGCCGTCCTCCACTCTAAACGGCTACGTAATTTCATCAAAAGTTTAGGGTTAAAACCGTCCATAAGTTTTTAGCTACCCTTGCGTTCATTTTGGAGTTCCCCGCCCACGACTTTCATGGAAGACACGTCCTAAATCTGTCTTTTTCTGTCTCCCCCCACTTTTAATTTCAAATTAAAAATATTATTATTATTATTATTATTATTATTATATTCTCAATATCTACGTGTTTTTTTTTATATTTTAAAATGAATTTCATGCCATCGTTTTCCTTCATGTTTATGTCACATAATTTTTATAATTTTTAAAAAAGTAAATAATTGAATTATTTAAATAAATAAGATTTTTTAATGCTTGTCCAACATTTGCAAAAAGGTTCCTGATAAGATTTATTACTTTTTTTATATATGTTTTATGATTTTTTTCGTTATTAGCTAAGAAATCATTTATAATTATTTTCAAATTTCAGAAATTAAAATGTCGCTTTTGAAACGTAATAAATCAAATAAGCATCAAGCTCGAATTTCAAGAATTAAAAAATATATTTCACTACTTTTTTAAAATCACTCGAAAGTTATTCCCCGTTTATTCTCTAATATTTGAGTGTTTTATTTTTTATTTTTTATTCTTTAAATAATAACATTTAAAAGAAGCTGAGAAAACATTCCAATATCATTTACTCTCCAATTATATTTTTTTCTGTAAAAGAATTGAAATAAAACATTATAACCAAATAAAAAAAGACCTAATTTGTTGGTTACAACTATATTTTATAACCATATTTAGTCTTGAATTAATTTATGAATATAAGTATATAAAAAAAAATAAATAAATAAATGTTAATCAATAATTTCCACAATAAACTAAATTATTACCGATTGCAGGTTTAATTAAATTGTAGAATAAAAACTAATTTTCTATATTAAAAAACGAAAAACGAAAAAGGAAATTACAAATTAAATATATAAATAAACGGAACATTCCGCTGAACCTTTGTCCTTCTTGGACTTTTCACCTCCTCCCTCCTCTTCTTCTCCTCCCGTTTCTAAAATCTGTGTATTGTGGGTTTTCTTTCCGCGAGACGACTTGTCGGATTCATTCACCAGTTCCAGAAGCCCAAATTCCGACAACGATACATCGACAAGACAAGGTCTCTCTCAGGTTTGCCTCTTTCGGAAACCCCCTTCATGTTTCCCTTATTTCCCAAACCCCCCCTGTATTTTCATGTATTTTCGTCTTCTTCCCCTTTTCGATTTTTTCTTTTTTTTTTTTTTTTTTGATCGGTTCGTAGTTTCCGATCCTAAAGAAGAGGGCCTTTTTTTATTTATTAGAAATTTTTTTTTTAAAAAAAAAAGGGTTCTCATCGTTTTATTTGTTTTACAGAGTATTGAAGGAGTTTTCTTTTTAATTTTTTCATTTTTTGGTGTTATGGAACGGTGTCGTTTTTTCGTGAGGAGAAATTGAGCGATTTCTCGTGAGATTTTACTGATAGCTACGTTTAAATACTTCCTTTTTATTCTTGCTTTATAAAAAGATCCACACGGTTTTGGAATTGGAACCGACTTGGTAGGGTTATGTTCATGTGTGGCCTGGACCATGCTGTTTCGTGGTCCCGCTTTCTCTTTCGTTGACTTTTCTTGATTGACTTTTGATTATTGCATTTTATCAAATTTATGGTTAATGTATTTTTTTTTTTCCTTTCTGAAAAGTTGTTTTTAGTTTGAACTTTCCAAATGCACAATTTTGTCTTCAAAGAACCAAACTTTTTTTTTTTTAATTATTAATTTACTTGAAATTTTTATGAAGGAGTTGATTTATTTTTTAAAAAAATTATTTATTTATTTGTTAATTAATGGCATATGCCTATATGTATTTTATTTTATTATTTTTTGCAATCTTATGTTTTTTTTCAAAGTATTTTTGGTTGAATAGATATTTTCAATCTATTTATTATTGTTTGAAAATGTCTAATATTGTTCTTTATTAGTCACATAAGAGGGAAGAAATTGAAATTTCTATTAATTTTTTTAAATATGTATGATGAAAAATAAATAAATAACCCTTTTTTAAAATAAATTAAAAAAAAAAAAAAAAAAAAAAAAAAGACAATTATTTGTTCCCTTGTCTCTCTAATATCTTAAAAAAGCACAGATCTTAATGCTTATTTGATTTGGGAATTTGAACAATTCTCTTTGATCTTCATTCTCTCTCTCCTCCCCTGTTTTTACTTTTTGATAGTTTAGAGAGAGAAGAACAGAGAGATTGAGATTTAAAGGTTTAATATTTAAAAAGACTGTGCCAAAAAAGAGCTCTCCTTCTTCATCAATGGTCTTGGTCTATGTGCTAAAGCAACCTGCTTTTGCTCTCTTTGTGTTTTTCCAGTTTTTGTTGGTTTGATCTTTCCTGATCTCTCTTCTGCACATGGATTCTGTTAAACCGGCACCCATGTCCTCCAAAAAGACCAAACTTGCTCGTACTTTTGCCAAAGTTCTTCACATTCGAATGCTGACCGGAGTCTCCCCGATCGATGGAACCCCGAAAGGCGATCGGACCGTGGCTAAGAATGTCGGTAAGCAATCGGGTTCCTTTGATTGCAGTGATGAAGATCAGCAAGACAGAGCTGCTATGGAGGCTTTTCTTGCTAAGCTGTTTGCTTCTACTACAGCTCTTAAAGCTGCTTATGCTCAATTGCAATATGCTCAATCTCCATTTGATGTTGATGGGATCCAAGCTGCTGATCGAACAATTGTGTCGGAGTTGAAGAGGCTGTCGGAATTGAAACGATGTTTCGTTAAGAAACAGTTTGATCTTCTGCCTGAAAATGCGATGCTCTCGGCCGAGCTTCTCGAGCAGAAGAGTGTTGTGAAAATCTATGAAGTTTCTGTTAAGAAGATGAACTCTCAGGTGAGACTTAAGGATTCTGAGATTATCTTTCTTAAGGAGAAGTTGGAGGAAGCTAAGAGTAACAATAAGGATCTTGAGAAGAGAATGAATCAAAGCGGTTCGCTGTTTATGCTCGAAAACCTTCAGCTTTCAGCTATAAACACGAATCACTTCGCTCGTGTTCTTCGGCAGACAGTTAAAACCATTAGAACTTTTGTCGAATTGTTGATTGATGAGATGAAATCTGCTGGTTGGGATATTGGTGAAGCTGCATCTGCAATCGAACCCGACATAGTTTACTTCAAAGACGAGCATAAACGTTTCGCTTTCGAGGCATTCGTATGCCGAGTAATGTTCGAGGGGTTCCATTTCCCAAATTTCGGTCTTCCAAACGAGTCTCTACCAGAGAAGCAGCAGCAGAAGAAGCTATACTTCAGGAGATTCACAGAAGCGAAATCATTAACATGGAAAGAACTCGTCAATGAGAAGCCGAAATCGACATTTGCGAAGTTCTACCGTGCGAAGTATCTGCAGCTGATCCACCAGAAAATGGAGTCGTCGTTGTTCGGAAATATGAAGCAAAGAAGGCAGGTGAGTTCAGGTGAAATCCCAGAGAGTGAATTCTTTGGCACATTTGCAGACATGGCTAGATGGGTGTGGCTACTGCATTGCTTAGCATTCTCATTCGACCCAGAGGCGTCGATCTTTCAAGTAAGCAAGGGATGTCGATTCAACGAGGTGTATACGAAAGCGGTAACGGAAGAAGTGTTGTTGCTTTCGACAGAACCCGAGCTTCGAGTTGCGTTCACAGTCGTACCCGGATTCAAGATCGGCAAAACTGTAATACAATGCCATGTTTATATCTCTAAATCACAGCAACAAGAACAACAACAACAAGAACATCAGCTAAAACAACCTGTCCAGAAAAAAACAGAGGTGAGGTAAGATCAAGAACGCTTGTAGATCAGTTAAAAAAGTCAGGTAGAATTACAGTGTCTGTCTGGTAAGGTAACAAATTGGCATGCATTTCTTCCTGTCTTTTTGTTTTAGCCGCATGTTCTTTGGGAACAGAACAACCTTAAATGTTTTGTTGATTTGCTTTCAAATTTTTGCCCTCAATTTTGTTAGAATATTAGGAAAATTCTGAGGGATTTGTCCACAGCTTTATATAATGCTTATTGTAATTTGTATATAAATATTATAAAATTGAACGTGTTTGAATTAGAACAATTATAGGTCAAATACAAAATATGCAACGTGGTCATGTCATAGGAGGATGTTGACCATCGAGATATGTCTATTTCTATATTATTATTCGGATTGATACATTTTCAATTTGAAAATTTCGTGTTATTATATTATAGAAATTCTAATCTTTGCCATAAATTACGTGACGTAATTTAATTACTTATTTAAACACTCATATAATAATACTACAAATTTAGGGACCAAAATAAAATTTAATTTAAATTTGTTTTTTCAAACCAAGTATTAAATTATAATGATGACAATATATTGAAAAAACAATAATAATTATAATGTAGGAATGAAAAGTAGGGTGAAAATAGATGGAATAAAAATCCCAAAATAATTATATGATCTGAAAAAGTTATTGACTTTGGATGCTCTGTAAGCTACAAATTTTGATTAGTTTTCTCTTTGGGTACAAAATTTAATTGTTAAAAAAAATAAAAAATTGAACTTGGGTCCCACAATTCTTTTTGCAGAATGGTCCCTGAGGAAAAAGTATTTGCAACTAAGGCCAAGCCTATATTATTATTTCCCTATTTTCTGTCAGAGATGTTTTATTGGGGAATGTGATGATGATGGCTTTTAGTGTACCATAGATTTGTTTTAATTAAATTAAAGTTTAGTACTTTCAATTCTTTAAAATTGTGTATTGCACTTCAAATTTTATAAGTTTATAATTTTTACCCTTTAATTCAATAATTTTTACATAATTATTTTATTTTATCCATTATTCTTTCACAAAATGATAATTATTTTTATCGTTTAACTCGAGCTTGTGTCAAAAATATTGACATACCTATTATAGGTCTCTCTACCGAATAATTAAAGTTAAAAATAAATATAATTTAATTAAAAACAATCTCGAAAGTTTTTTTCGTGATTGGGAATATGTCGTTTTCCATAAAAATAAATTAAATAAAATAATAATTATTTGATGATATCCAACATTATTATTATTATTTCAAAGAGTTCTCTTTTCGTGTGGGTGTGTTTTTTTTTTTTTTTTTTTTTTTTTTTAAATAAAATTTTGAATGCTTTAGAATTTAAAGTGAATAATTATGATTTATTGAAACTTTCGGTTTGCAAATCATTGAAACGTGTATACTCAATTTTGGATTGTTTTGGTTGCCTTTTTCTCACTTCCACTTTATATCAAATATTATTTTGCATTTATAATGTTTATATAGTAATTTATTTATTGTTATTTATAATTGATGATTCGATCTTATACTAAAGAATTATATATTTACAACTATTTATAACATAAACTATTTAAACTGATCATTCTTACAATTGGTTGGCATTTATATATACATAAATATAATTTAAGTTAAAATAACAAATCTAATTTATTTACCCACGAGAAAGAGATTAAATATTCTGCCATATTCAAAATAATTTAATATTTTTTAGAGAATCAACCAATTTTAATCAAAATTTCATTTATAGTCGACTATATATAAATATAGATTTAACACCAAACCCTTTAATGGTTCAAATCAAATTTCAATAGACAAAAGTAGTGACACATACAATTTTAATAATAATAACAAATTATGTCTAAGTGTTGATTTGAGTTTTATGGATTATGTTAAGTGTTCATTTAAGTTTTATCATACTCTAGCAAATGGAAAGTTTTCGTTCAAATGAACGTTAATTTGCCTTGAATTATGATTTTAAAAATAAAAAGTAAAATGGACACAATTGTTATTCCCCAACGTGGTTATTGTTTAGGTAGTTATGAAGAATGTTTGCTTAATCGCCACGCATAAATGGTGTGAAAGTTATCTATTTATAATCAAATAAATTATAAGGACATGGAAAGAGTAATAAATGAAAATAACAAAAATATATATGGTAAGAGACAAATATCTAGATATTTACATTATAGTAAAATATAAATATATGATATATATGTAAACTATAATTGAGTAGTTATCCGGAAGCATTTCAGATAAAATGTTATATGTTGGATGATGAAAGTCTCATCTGCTAATTTAGGGAATGATCATGGGTTTATAAGTGAGGAATACTAACTCCATTCGTATGAGGCCTTTTGGGGAAGCCTAAAGCAAAGCCACTAGAACTTACACTCAAAGTGGACAATATCATACCATGGTGAAGAGTTGTGTTTGTCTAACACTATAAACCTTACCTAAAAAAGTGTCCAAATGGGTAAGAATTCGTAGCTTGAATTCAATAACAGCAAAAAAAACAGAGAAAACGAAAAGCTTTCTGAATTGGGTTGTCAACATTTATGTATGAATATGAATGATGATGAGCAAAAGGAATACGAAATCAAATTGAAAGGAATCTAATCCAAGCTTACAGCAGACAAAAGGAGGATTATAATCAGAAAAAGAAGCAAAAGCAATGCATGGGGTTTGCGTTGTTTGTTCCATATGTGCTTTTAGTTTTAGCTTATTCCAAAAAGCAAAGGCAGATATTCTGGCCTTACCTCCACAGACAATTGCAGAGCTCTGAAATTCCCCTTTGTTTTTCTGTTCGACATATCCGCTTCCAAGCTGGAGTACTGGGCCTGTCTCAGATTGAAGGGTCGCTGTATAACACCAAATTCAAATTCTAAACTGTAGTTCATGTTCTTCACTTGTTCCATGATTATCACAAATGGAAGTAATTCAAATTCATATAAGATTAGTGGATTTTGATTTCTTCTTCTTTTCTTTCTTCAATGGTAAGAATACAATTAACTGAATGCTGAAAAGAAAAACCTAATTTCTCTTCTTTTTTCTTTTCCTCAATCGTTCTCAATCGCGGCCATGTAGCTTAGTGGGAGAGAATTGCTCAAAAGTTGTTAAGTCGAATCAGGGATTCCAAGAACACCAAAATCCCTGCAATAAACATCACAATTTTCTAATTAGAATCCAACAATCAATAACAAGATAGTTTCCGTATCTTCACGCATATAAACACCACGGAGGATCGGATGTATAATTCAGTTGAGACAATTTTGAAGTTCGTGTTCGTGGACAGAAAAGGAAAATCATGCTTGTAAACAATAAAGAGATAATATCGGTTTATGTATGATTCTAATTTCTGAAGTCAATAATAGTCTTTCCGTTTCTTTTTCGCTTCGATTTCTCGTTCGCTTGAATAAAATTCTCTGATGCGAATGCGTTGTTTCAATCATATCGAACGCAGTTTCTTCCGATTTTCTCAAATAATCCTAAATCGACCTCAGTTCTTACACATTACAGCGAATCGATTTCGAACTGGAGAAACAAAAACCTAGCAAGCACTAAAGTAAATCACAATGCGATCGTATACACTTACTCTGAAACAGATTCATGACTAAAAATTCTTTGCCAGTAAGTTCATTATGGAAATTGAAGGCAATTTCTTCAAAATTTCTCAAAAAAATCTAAAGCAGCCTCAGGTTTTTTCAAATTAAAGCAACTCGAGTTCGGAATCACGAAAACGAAACACAGCAATCACGGAGTAAAATCACAATGCGATCGTGAGAGCACTTACTCTAAAACAGATTACGAATTTCCTCCATGCCGTCTTCGCCTTCTCAAGCTTCGAGAGAACCTCATAACCGGAGCAAACATCGACCGGAGAATCCAAAAAAACTCGCCGCGGAATTGGCGGAGACCACAAGCTACTCTGTTCGTAATCGAAGTCGAATTGCGAGGCGTCGAAGAACTTGCCGAGAAGCCGATCCGACACCGATTTCGACACGAGTTGAACGCTCGGAATCGTCGGAGTGCCGCATTCGATGAAGCATGAGGAGAAGGGAGTAGAAGATTCGGTGGAGATTGGCATCGGAGAGACAGGGAGAAGAGAAACTTACCCGGCAAAGACGAAGACAGAGTGTTGCAGAGTACCACGAAGGTATCGATAGCGCGCCTTTTAGATTAGGAACGTTCGCAAAATGCAAAATGGAATATTTAAAGGGGTCAAAATGTAATTTTTAAATATTTGGAGACCGTTAAAAAACAGTTATTAAAGTATAAAGAATGTTAATGTTGGAGTGATTAGGAAGTTAGCCACCCAAAATAACGAGAAAGATTATGAAATTACTTCCATCAATTTAATTAATCAATTGGTTAACTTTAGATAATTAATTATTATTGGTTAATTTATTTATATTAAGTTAAATTAATAAAATATATTTATTGTTAATTAATTTATTGGGTATACCTTTAATTTTTAATTTATTTGATGGTTCCATCCTTTACAAAACTATTTAACTCTTTTTAATGCTAATTAATCAAAATTTGAAATGTAGATCTTATAGTTATATAGTAAGGCGTCACTACCCAATCATATAAACCTTTGATATAGACCAAATTTGACATTTTTATCTCTCTCTCTCTCTACTGCAATGTCTTCTCTCGTATTAGTTTTGGACACGTACGGGACCCATAGATGCGGCCGAGAGTGATATGTGGAAATCAATACAAAGGGAGTAAGATTCGGATTACCTTGTTGATCGAATATCTTAAGACAAGAATATCGTTTGAGATTTGAATCACTCTACAAGCAAAATCGATCATGTCTAGCTTGAATGATTCTTGTTGATCAAATATCTCAACTCAATAACAGTTGTTTGGGATTCGAATCACTCCACAAACAAAATTGATCATGTCGAGTTTGAATGATTCAACATGCAACCTAAACTACATGGAATTGCAAAGAAGCTTAGCCATTTAGCCATTGGCTAAAGGAAGCACAAATGCTTTTTTTTTTTTAACTATATTTTCCAAGTCTACTTACAAAAAGCCTCAAAATGAAACTAGGAAAGGCATTACAAGAGCGGTAATATTCATACTTTATGGTCACAATTAACCATGATGTAAATGTAACTTAAAGTAAATAAAATGTCTTAAAATACATTAATGAAATACAATAACACTAAATGACTATAAATTGTAATCCACCCAAAATTTATAACAATGAAACTTCATTATTCTTGAATGTGGCATGAATCAAAATATCTTTTGATAATTTAAACATCATTTTCTTTGCATCTTCATTGAAATATATTGTATAATTGATGTCCTTGGTTTATATCAGAGAGTTTTCGTGTAGCTACAACACTCTTCGATATTGGGCCAGAGACATTCAACCCTAACAAAGTTTATGGTGTTATTGAATGTACTATGCTCTTTAATACTAATTCAAGACACTTATCCTGCCTGAAATGAAGTGGAGAATTGTAATATTAAAATTGAACTTTTTTTTTTTAATTCGTTTAAAAATTATATTTTATTTTATTTATGAAATATTATTAAATTTATCGAAAAGTTATCCATTTTTTAAACTATATTAAAAATAAAAAAGATTTGAAATAATATATTTTTAACAAAAATAAATTAAAATTTGAGGGAAATAATATATTTTTAACAAAAATAAATTAAAATTTGAGGGAAATAAAGATTGAAATACAGACAAAAAGCTTCACATCCGGACATTTGTTCAGAAAATGAAAATTTCGGGAAAGGAAAACAACAATTGAATCAGAGACGTCCGATCAAAGGAGCGTGCAGGTTCACAATAAGCAAAACATGGACCTTCCCTCACAGCTTCCCCCGCTTTTTTTCCCCTTTTTTCTTTTCGTCTCCATTTCTTCCCACCTTTATTGATTTCACACACTTCCTCCCCCACTTGAGTACTGCATTTCTTCGATTTTTCCTCTCTCCTCCTCTCTGCTCTTCTTCTTCTTCTTCCTTAATCTATAAAGTTTTGAGGTAAATCGAAGCAACAATGGCTGGTTACAGAGCTGATGATGATTACGACTACCTATTCAAGGTGGTTCTGATTGGGGACTCCGGTGTCGGCAAGTCCAATTTGCTCTCCAGATTCACTAAGAACGAGTTTAACCTCGAGTCTAAATCCACCATTGGGGTCGAGTTCGCCACCAGGACCTTGAACGTCGATGGTAAAGTTATCAAAGCTCAGATTTGGGATACTGCTGGCCAAGAAAGGTTTTCTTTCTTTCTTCTCCTCTCTGGATTTCTCGCCTTCTCTTTCGTTTTGCTTCCTGTTCATTTGCGTGTTAGTGGTTTGGTTTCTGGTTGTTGCTTGCTGTTTGGGTGTCCTGATTTCTGGGGTTTAGTTAATTAGCATGTTCCGGTTTGCCGAGTGTGTTGTGTAATAACCTAGATCTGATCGATATAAACTGTGTTTTCTTCTTAATTTTGTGTTCTTATGGTTCAATTGAGTGTTTAATGCTTGCGAAATTGGTTTTGATGTATTTTTACTGTGATGTTGTGGCTTTGTTCTTCAATTTCTACGGTTGTTTGTGTAATAAAGCTGTTTGGTGATGGTTAGAAAAGTTAGATTCAGCAGGCCTTGAAGAATCCATTTAATAGAAGTTAATGGAATAGTTGGGGACTTGGAATTGTCTGAGCAGATCCTTGTTCACGAAGACTTTGGATTCTGTTTCGTAGATCGTGTGCTTTGAGCCATTTCTATTATAAATCTCTTATAATTTATATTAGCAACAGAAAGCTTTGATTCCTCCCATTATTCTTTCCCTTGTCCCCCGATAAAGCACAAAGGCACTTGGCTTCTTTCTAGAGGAATTCGTTTCCTATTTTCCAAATGGGGAATCACTTAGAATTTTCTTTCATGTATGGTACTTCCTCTACTTTTTGGTTTCTGTTTACTGCGATGCCTACAAGAGGAAAAAGATCATATGACAAAGATTTCGTTGCATGTCATTGAAATTTATATAATGTGTTGGGTAAGTAGGGATATTGAACGCATCCAA
Source organism: Cucurbita pepo subsp. pepo (assembly GCF_057944985.1). NCBI lineage: Eukaryota > Viridiplantae > Streptophyta > Magnoliopsida > Cucurbitales > Cucurbitaceae > Cucurbita > Cucurbita pepo. The sequence continues at coordinate 3,019,623 of NC_141798.1, forward strand.
TGGCATTGATTTTCATACCCTAATTTAGGGGAAGCTCGAACTGGTATTACCTAGAAGTAGCTTATAATCTCATACTAAAAAGAGAAACAATGTCATGTGCTGGGATCATTTCGTGAGTGTCGAACTTTGTCATAGGTTCTTGGGCTTATATTGTCACTGTTCTGAACTTTTATTCCTTCTCAAGTTAGCTCAAGCTCTCCTAAAAACTGGACCTTCTATATATGGATTGCATTTACTCGACTATATGCTTACGGCATGTACTGGTTTTCCCCCAAAAAATGTGTCACTTCATAACAATTATGAATCTGCCCTATCATTCCGCAGCACTCTTCCTTCATAAGATTAACATCTGACAAAGGAAATGAAGTGATCTGCTATTCTTGATGTGCTTTTCATTAACTATAATTTTACCTTTTGTTTTCTCTGTACGTGTAGCCTATGAATGTTGATTAGTAAATTGCAATTCCTGTGGTGGCGTTGAATAGGAAAAAGGGGTTGTAATTTTTTCCAAATTTTGTTGAGAAGATCTCATCATCGTTCATCAATACAAGTCTGATGGACGGATCTTATGATCTAGTTTACCTTCTTTATGATTCTTCTGTCTATCAATAATGGCATACATTTCTGTCAATAATGGCATACATTTCTATTAATAATGGCATACATTGCCTGGTACATGTGAAGAAGTAGACCATTAACTCGGCAATAATGAGCCAAGCTAGTATTTGCAGTGAATCCACCTGTTATTTTTTAGAAAAATTGAATGAGCTGTTCAGATCTGTGTGGCTTTCTGTGTGTATAGGTACCGTGCCATCACCAGCGCATACTATCGTGGAGCAGTTGGTGCACTCCTTGTATACGATGTTACTCGTCATGCAACGTTTGAGAACGTGGACCGGTGGCTAAAAGAATTGAAGAACCACACAGATTCCAACATTGTTGTGATGCTTGTTGGAAACAAATCTGATCTTCGCCACCTTGTGGCTGTTCCAACCGAGGATGGAAAGTCGTACGCTGAGAGGGAATCACTGTACTTCATAGAAACCTCTGCACTGGAAGCAGTCAACGTCGAAAAAGCATTCGCCGAGGTCCTGACTCAGATCTATCACATAGTAAGCAAGAAGGCTGTTGAAGGTGGAGAAAACGGATCTGCTTCCTCTGTCCCTGCCCAGGGGGAGAAAATAAACATCAAAGACGAATCGGGTTTAAACAGAATCAAATGTTGCTCGAGCTAACTTCGATAATCTTTCGAAAAATGATTTTGGATTCTATGTACTGTAATAATTTTTTTTCTTTTGAAGAGAGACGAGAACAAAAAAGAGGAGGTTAAAGGAAAAGGAAGATATCATCCCCAAGACCGTCAATCTTGCTGTATTACAGAAGAGGAGTAACAGCCACATGATTGTTTTGTGGTTGCTGTTGTGTCCATCGTTAGCTTCTACCAAAAAAAAATCCTGGTTTCAAGTTTGGTTTCTACGGTAAATGTCCTCAATTTTAGTTAAAGTTCTTTAAGAATAATTTTTATTTCTAAAAATTTGCTTAAATTAGGTATGTGATATTCTGCTCTATACATACACTACGAGTGGCTAATGATTTGTTTCTTTAATTGGGTAATCATTTTGCTTCACTTCAATTTGTAGTTGCTAATTATATATCTTACTACTTGAATTTTACCCAACTTTATTTTGTTTCTCATTTTATCAATATATATTCTGAAATCATGTATTTTTCTCAATGAATTGCTTAATCAAGTATTTTATGTCAAGGTTACCTTTTACTTTCATAGTTGGATACCGCACTGTCGAAGATTATTCAATGACTGATAAATAATTTCAAAAATAAGATACATAATTATTGAGACTAAAAAAAGTAATAGCCAAAATAATCTTAACCTTCAACTCGAAGAATTGTAGCCCTCTTTCCCCTCTAACAAGTTTTTTCTTAAAAATTTGTTAAAATAAAGTATAAATGGGTGGATAATCTATATTTTATTTTGGTTAATATAAATTTGAGTGTCATGAATTTTAGGGCTTATTATATATATTATTATTTATATATTATAATATTTATGATGTTAATATTTAAGTCAAGAGTAAGTTAAAAATCATTTTTATGGGTGGAATACTGTATTTTAATATATATATATATATATATTATATATATATATATTTTTTTTTATTTAAAAAATGTTGTTTTAAAAATTAGGTTGATATAATATTATATTATCGCGAATTAAACAAATATCTATTTAATTAGAAGATCACGGATTATGCGTGTTTAATGTTTAATGGTAACTCTAAGCCCAACCAAGCCTCCCGCCCATTTTCCATTCTCTCTTCAATTTTCCCTCTAGTTGTCTCCGACTCTGCCAAAACCCCAGCGCTAGCGGAAGAACTCGTCCTCTTCAATTCTCCTGTTCCACAAATCTCCATTCTTCTGCGTCAACAAAATCCTTGAGAATGAGGGAGGAAGAAATCGAGAAGCTCCGAGGTGTAGTAAGGGACTGTGTGAGCAAGCATCTCTACTCCTCCGCCATCTTCTTCGCCGACAAAGTCGCCGCTTTCACTGAGGACCCTGCGGATATTTACATGCAGGCGCAGGCCCTCTTTCTTGGACGCCATTTTCGCCGTGCGTTTCACCTCCTCAATGCCTCCAAGATCGTCCTCCGTGACCCTCGATTTCGCTACCTCGCTGCCAAGTGCCTTGTAAGCTACTCCGAACTTCACTGTTTATCTGTGTTTTGTGTTCATTGTACGCCTGATTCGATAAGTTGGTGACTGTTATTGTGAATTGTATTCGAGTGGGAAATAGCCTGAATTGGATCAGTCTTTGGCAGTAGAAAGATATGAATACCGGAGTATAGGTGTTTCCTTTAAGGTGGGGAAGCAAAAGTTCCGGCATTAATTTGTTATGAAAATTGAACTCCTGGCGTGTCTGTTCTGTCCGTGCAATCGACTGTGGAGTCCTCTAGGAGGTTCGAATTACAGGGATAAGACGTTTTGGGGCGTGTAGCTTAATTTTATGCTTTCCATAAATCTCATTTGTTTTCAAAATTTTCGATTGTCCAGGAGGAATTGAAGGAGTGGGACCAATGCCTAGCGATGCTTGGTGATGCCAAAGTGAACGAGCATGGGTACGTGCTTGATAACAAGGATCACAGTGGCATGTACCTTGACAAAGATTGTGAGGATCGTGAGATTAATGTAATGTGCTGTTATATCATTTCAACTTGTTTTAAATTAACATTTCATGTAAAAATAACCTCGCCTAATTAATTTCTCGATGGTTAGATCCTAGATCGGTCATTCATTTCACAGTGGGTTCTCTGTTTTCCCATTTTGTAACAGATAGCCGCAGCAACATGCTTTTTAAGAGGCAAGGCATATGAAGCTCTGGAAAACCGCACGCAGGCTCGACTTTGGTGAGTTTATGTTTACATTTTTTCTTCCATGGACGTCCTTTTATTTCTTATCTTTCCCCCTTCCCCTAAAACCTATATAGTTCAGCTAAAACTATGCAACTTCAAATAAGGAATGGATGATGTCATTTATTATTCTAATTTTTTATAATATGTTTAGGTACAAAGCTGCTATCAAAGCTGACCCTCTATGCTATGAGGTAATACGATCTTTTTATGAACTTTGGTATTTTTGGATCAATATAGCTGAGTATCCGCAGGATAAACATTTGGTTTTTGAAAAACAAAGCTTAAACACTACTTTCACCTATGAGATCCTTTTTTTTTTTTTTTTTTCCCATCTACTTTGCATTAAGTTTTTAAAAACTAGGCCAAGTTTTGAAAACTAGAAAAAGTAGTTGTTGAAAACATGTTTTTTGTTATTGGAATTTGACTAAAAATTCAAATATTTTTCAAAGAACAATGAAAACCATTGTTGAGAAAGGTGAGAAAACAAGCATCGTTTTCAGAAATCAAAGACCAAAAACCAAATGGTTATCAAATGGGGTCTTAACTTTCTGTTACGATTCTTGTATGCTGTGGTTTAAGAGCTGAAAATTAGCGATTCTGTTGCATCATGGGTGCACATTTCAGCATCAGCAGTTTAATTAAATTCTTTGGCTTTTTTCAAAATCAGGCTAACAAAATCTCTTAGTTTCCTTTTTGGTGTAGCCATTAATTTTTAAGAAAGTTGTAATTTATTTAGATTTATGTTATGGCTCCTCCTTTTAATATATACCATTTTCATTTCCATTTTGGTCCAGGCTTTGGAGTGTCTCATAGAAAGTCACATGCTGACATGTGATGAAGGTAAATCTCGGCTCTATGGATTTTAAGAAGAATTATAGCTTAATACATTTGATTGTGTACCGTGTGTACACACACACATATATACATAGACAGACATATACATGCACAGCACTTATACATCGGCGTACACATGCTCACATATTTGTATTGCTTTTACAATCCATTATTTTGTTAACTGTTCATTCATGAAATATTTGACTTGTCATATATATATTAATTTCTCCCCTATATTTTAATTTTCTCTCCTTTGGATACGATTGTTGATAATCTAATTCTTTTATACGATGTGGAATTTCAGAATCAAGTCTACTCTCATCATTGCAGTTTGGTCCTGAAGATGGATGGCTCTCATCATTTTATGCATGCTTAATAAAGAAGGTAAGAAGGATGCAGCTTATTTTTCTCCTATTATGAGTAATGAATACCAAACTAATGTCTATTACCTGCATTTTCAATTGTCAGGATGTCTCTTTATATTTGCAACATTTTTTTTCCTTGCGTGCTTGTGAAATTCCCACTAATTTGTTTGTTTCCTTGTTCTCCAGTACGATAAAGAAAATATCATTGAAGCGAGATTCAAAGAACTTGAAAGAGAAAGTTGTAATTCAAAAAGTTCTGATCCATCATTTATTCGAACTCTAGAAACTAATACTGATCTGTTAGCTTGCAAAGCTGAATACTACCATCAGTGTGGTGAATATCAGAAATGCTTTGAACTTACCTCTGTGTAAGTCTATAACTGTCTAGGAAACTAGATCAACATATTGCTTGAATTTCGTCATAACCATCTTTCCTTTTTTATACCCTTTTTTTATTATTTATTTTCTCTTTTCATTTACAGTTTGCTTGAAAAAGATCCCTTCCATTTAAAAAGTACACTGGTACATTTAGCTGCAGCAATGGAGCTTGGACATTCAAATGAACTTTATCTAATGGCATGCAACCTGGTCAAGGACTATCCTCAAAAGTGAGTGGCTTGTGTATTGGAACTATATGTTTTTCAGTTGTTAGAGCATACAAAATATTTTAGTGGAAGTAAATATCAAATAGAAAAGTGAGAATTTATTTTTCCTTGGTTGAAGTAGATTTTATTAAGTTTTGCCAAATTATTAAATGTTAGGACCACACCCATAATTTTTTATATTTGAACTCCCCCTTGCTATTGGTCCATCACTTATTTGGAATATCCTTTTCAGGGCGTTGTCATGGTTTGCTGTCGGTTGCTATTACTACTGTATCAAAAAATATGATCAATCACGTCGTTTTTTCAGGTGAATGTTACTGTTGTATGCTCCTTTTATAATTATTCTTCACTTGTAATTCCAATTGGTTGCTTTCATGTTGCATTTAATTAATACAATTAAGCCTAAAGTGACAACTTCATTGTCCCAGTTTTTGAACCTGGCCAGGAATGAGAAATATTGCTTTGCATTGCTACCAGCCACCTCTTTCACCTAGAATTGACATCCTGCATATTATAGTTTACTAGCTGTACCTATAGCTTTGCCAAATGGCTAACCTGCAATGACATGTCTAAAACTTTTAAGGGTCTTGATGAGCAACTTGACCTGTATTAGCTTGGATTCTAGTAGAATATGATATTTTTGTAAACTCAGAAATTTTCTTGATGACTTGTTTGTTCATCTTAGCTTGAATTCCAGTAAGAAAGCAATTCCAGGGCTTGCCAAGTGCCTTTTTTTTTCCTGATTAGACCCATGATTTGAGGAATTTTGATGTCTTCTAGATGTCTGTGAATTCAAGTGTATCTTTTGCTACAAGTCTTGGGTCGGGTATTTCTAAGTCAACGATTTCTCATGTGTTATAAACTTTATTGGTAATTAGGAGATTGATATTTCCAATATGAATAGTTTTTTTTTTTCCTGATGTTTATTATTGTATGTGCTACAGCAAAGCTACAACTCTGGACGGAACATTTGCACCTGCTTGGATAGGGTATGGTAACGCTTATGCTGCTCAAGAAGAGGGTGACCAAGCCATGTCTGCTTATCGCACTGGTGCTCGATTGTTTCCAGGGTAATTAATTTAATATTCTTGAGTTATTTTATGTTTTGTTCTTAAATTTAGGCTGCGAAAGATGGGAAAGTATTTATGTTATTAAGCAATACCTTATCTGTTTTAAATGATAAATGATAGAAAATTTGGTTTTATCATTTTGTAAAAGATGTGTGGAGTTATTCATTGGCTAGTTCTCTTATTTCATGAAATTCCTTCTACAGGTTGAATCTTGATATTATTTTATTCCAGGTGTCATTTACCAACATTATACATTGGGATGGAATATATGCGAACCCACAGCTTTAAGCTTGCTGAGCAGGTATTACCTAAACCTGGCATGAATACTTATTTCTTATCCCCATGTATTGTCAGTATGATTTTTCAAATCACAGTCAATCTCTGCTGATATACAAAGAATGCTTTTATTGGTTAATGCTGCGACTGGGGAAGATGAAACTTATTCTGCACCTTTGCCTTTCTTTTTCTGAAATTTTAGGCCACATATTATATGATGGATGAATCCTAAGAAATATAAAATTATTTAAGATTTGCATCATGGAATCTAGTTTGAAATGTCTTAAAGAATGACAGTATGGTCATAGAAATATCACAGCATTGACTTTCATTATTAGTGGACATCCCATACATACCTTGTATCCATTGGCTTTCCCTTTCAGTCTTCCATTCATCATTTGATGTTTCTGAAAATGTCAATATTTGAATGGTTTTTTCTTGTTTCAGTTTTTTGTGCAGGCGAAGACAATTTGTCCATCAGATCCTCTTGTTTACAATGAGCTTGGAGTTGTTGCTTATGACATGAAGGAGTATCTATATTTTTCTCTCATTTATATCTGTATTTGTTCGCACAATAATTTTGTTTGAAGTTCTGCTTCCTGGCTGAGATAGTGTCTCATTTCTGTATATATTGTGATCATAACACAAAATGGTATTATATACATTTCACCCGTATTTTAGATCATGAAGTTCTGAATATCTAAGAATTGGTAAGTCCCAATATTGGTGATTTTGGAGTATATTAATATTAATGTTTGGCCTAAAAGTTCACCAACGAAATAAAACATACCCTTTTCATTGCGTTACTTAGTTTTTATATTGTGATTTTAAGTTGTGAACAATGTATTTATTCAATGGATTCACAATCTTTGTGCTCCATCAGTAGGGTGGTGGCTCCTTTTTCCAGGTCTAGTAAAAGGGATTAAGAAATATGTGCTTTGTATCATGCCTTATGCTTGGAAATCCTTTGAAGGTTACAACTACTGTAAATTGGACTCTGTAGAATACTTTTACCCTTCTAATCATTATTTTTATTATAAATTCCTAGGTTTATCTTTGTCTTGTTTCATGTAAAGTTGTTAATCATCGAAAAAATGTTGACTTTTTGGCATTTATAGGGTAAGAGATATGGGTAGAAATTGCAGGTTTTTTCTATTGTTTTAATTTATTACTTTTTGGCACTTTTGTCTTCGTTGTTCTTATATGTGTATTATTTTATCATTAGGTACAATAAGGCTGCATGGTGGTTTGAGAAGACTTTGGCCTGCGTTCCATCTCCTTTGAGTGAAATGTGGGAGCCTACCGTAGTTAATCTCGCCCATTCATATCGAAAATTAAAGTATGTTGGTAAATATTTAAAGAATGGGATTATATTATATCTGCATATCATTGGCTTAATTTTTTTCGTTTGAAAACGATTCCCCTATTTTTATTTTTTTTTATGCTAGGGTGTACCGTGAAGCAATTGCATACTATGAGAAAGCACTTGCGTTGTCAACAAGAAGTCTTAGCACTTATGCTGGTCTTGCATATACTTATCATTTGCAGGTACTCGAATATTTAAAGCCTTCTCTTTCTTTTCATTTTTGTTTATCAATGTGTTTTTTAATATGTTTGCTATTTTTAGTTTTCTAATGTTATTTTAGCGTGCAACTTTTTATTAGCTTCAGTCCTGTGAGAATCAGCATCCTTAAATGGGTTGGAAATGTCCTCTAATATCCATTACTGGGACGAACCCTACTTTTGGCAGTTTTGCTCAAGAGTTTCAGTTTGGGGGGACCGGGTTTGAATCTTCTCTTTTCTTCCCTGGTGTACCAGATTAGGGTGGGGTGGGTTAATAAAAACGATAAAAATTGACATTAAGAAAACAAAATCCATGTCAAGAACTAGACTCCACAAGCTGGAGCAGCAATTCTAGATAAATCAACGACATCAAACATTTAGAAACTTAATCACCATCAGCATTATAGTAAATGTAGGTCAAACCACATTTTCTGCTGTAGTGGTGGTCAAAGTGGTTGGCCATGAAATTCACAACACCGCACTCGCCATTAGTCCTCCTTTCAGAGCTTCTGCACCTTTCCAGAGTCATTGACCTTGTAGTATTGGAAGACGGCAAGCTTGACCTTCTTGTATTTGTGCATGATCTTCTTGGGTCGGTGTAGGTCTTCTTCTTATGCTTCTTGGTGCTTCTCCTGAGATGGAGCACAAGGTAAAGCTCTCAACCTTGAGGATGATAGTCTTACTCGTAAGGGTTTTCATGAAGATCTGCATAGTTGGGAGGCTTGGTTGCAGAGCTGCACGGCTGAATTGGAGTAACTTTGGGGGGGGGGACTTGGATTGTTATGGAACGCCTAGAATATCTGCTCTAAGCATTTTTTATATTCATGTCTAAGCTTACAATAAATTTCTCTGTCCTTTTATGCAGGATCATTTTACTGCAGCCATTACATACTACCATAAGGTAAGTTATTATGGACTTGGTTTTAGTTTTGTAACTCTATTCTGCATGCTTACCTTACGAATTTAACCTGTCCTGATTTACTGGTTTGTATACCTTCAGAGATTACCATTACAGTTTTAGTTGTTGTGATGGAAAGAAATTTTGACAGCAGTCATAATAGAGTAATGATGTTAAACCGTAATCATTATTTTTATAATCCACAATCTGCTACGTTAACTTATCTCAAACTGTCTTATGGGACATTAAAGTTAACAAATCAGATGCAATGAACAATAAATTGAACGGCATCTCGCCATTGTAGTCTGTGTTACTGGAATTATCAAGCAATGAAAGAGCATTACTACCAAAATTTGTGTACAATATTTTATTTCAGCACTCATGAGTCGATTCTGCTCTCATTTGTTCTTGCTTGTGGATTAGGCATTGTGGCTGAAACCAGATGATCAGTTCTGCACAGAAATGTTAAGTATAGCTCTTATGGATGAATGCCAAAATGGGATGGATCCTAAGGCAGACCTTCGGAGGAGTGAGGTCTTTGTTTAATTGGAGCATAAGCGAATCTTTGCTGTACAATCATGTTTGTACAATAACTTTTAGAATTTCGGAGTTAGGTCAGTTGTAGCTTATTATACAATCATTAATTTGATTCTTGTACCAAAGAATTCAAGATATACTGTAACAATTCTGCTTTTTTCGTTTTCCAATTAATATATATATAATTCATTTGAATTTTCTTACTTATTACTTGCGAGTTGAATTACGATTGTCTATATATTATTTGTTTGAAGAGCATGGTAACCACTACTCTCCTCACCCTTACGAATTACAGGGGGTTTTAAAACTCTTTTTTGGAGGTAGTATCCTTATTACTTTGGGGAGACTATTATATACTTCTGTGACTTTTATTACCATATCATAAATTTGACGGTAAGAAGATTGATAGCAATACTTTTCCTTTTTATTTCAACTTTTTCCAAGGTTATATGCCTTGAATTTGACTATATCCTGTTAAATCTCCTGATATAAACCTTGGAAACTTCCATTTCAATATTTATGGCAGAATAGAGTAGATGATTTATAAAATCCCTCTCATAGTACTGCTGAAATATTGCATCTTACTAAACAAACCAACATGGTTAAATCAGGAACACTTCATTGCGAGGATTACCATAAATAGATGTTTGATACATATGTGGCTATATTTTTTATTGCAGGTAATTGAAAACCTAGGAATTTGTATCTAGCAAGAGAAAGGTAGAGAGGTCCCTGGATAGAATAGATAGAAATTATTGAAGGTTGCACAACTTATTTCAGACCAACTTTCTTTGGACTACTCCTTGGGTTTGAAGAATGGGCAGCCAACTGAAGCAGCTGAATCTTTCTCACTGTTTTGGGGTTTTTGGGATTCTGAGGCAGTTTTCCCCTTCAAAAGACCACCAAATAGCTCTGCTGGATCATAGTAGATGTGAGCTTCTTCAACCTTTAGCGATTCATCAACCTGTGCAAATATCATACACAGCCAACTTTCAAGATTATAATTCCTTGAAAGGAATTCTAACTTCATGTACAGGTGCATGTGCTTTTTTCTTCAAATTTTCTGGCATCTTCTGTAGTTTGGTAGTGCATTATATCTAGCTACACATTTTAGAGTTCTGTTAGAATATTCTTGTAGCATCCACACTTTTTCAAGGTGTGGTTCAATTGAAAATACTAATTTTAAATGCATGTCTAGGCACTAAGTAGATTGACTAGTTTTGAATAGAGGTCATGTTCAATGTTTTTGCACCTGCTGATTCAGATGATATAGACAAGTTTATTTTGGTAGGTTAGAACTCAACTTTACCTTGAGAGTTCCCAAGCCATAGAATTGAACCAGTTCACCATTTGGGAGATGGCCTTTGTAAGGTCCTTCGAAGAAACCCCAATGCCTGAACTTGTAGGCAATCAAAGGAGGACCTGAATAAACCTCTATAACTTCCCATGCAAATCCTCTTGGAAAACAAGCCCTAAAAACTTCATGAGATGATTCAAACGATTCTTCGTCTGCCTTGTAATACTGAAACTCCTCTGGTAGAGAACTCTTCAGCAATGCATTGTAGCTTCCAAGCCTTAGTGTTTCTTCTCCTGAGAGCCCCTCTCTTCCTACATACCAGAGAAAACTCAGTTTATATGACATAGTACCTTCCATGAATTCAAATTTTAATTTTATGATTTAAGAATCGTTGTGTTATTGGATTAGGTATGGCCTGTTAGATAAGAGGATCGCATGTAAGCTAGCCCGAACATTCATGGATATCAAAGAAATATGAGATTCTTTTTGTGGGAAGCGATATGAACAAGAAAAAAAAAAGAACTCCAAAGTTGCTTTTGTTGGATTTGAACTTTGATTGAAATCTTACATATGCTTATGTCTCCCACATGACTTTGTTTAGATGGAATATCCAAAAATCTCTTTTTCCCTTTATCGAGGAACAACTCTCTTTAAGTTGGTTAGATAGTTGAGAAACAATTTTTTACATGGTTGTATCTGTCGTACATTCAGTGTTTCCTTCTCCTCTTTCTCTCTCATGAATTTATTTACCTGACATATATAGATATTTCTGTATGTAACAACCATGCAGAGATGTACTTACCATTGACAAAAAGCTTGAACTTTTCAGGGACTATGGTCTTGAAATCCTGTAATTTAGTCTTGTGGGAAAGCTCCATCTCCCATGATTTTATAGCATTTTGCACTGTTTCCTCCAGAGATCCTTTTGGCCACTCCTACCAAGAAACAAAACAAAGAAACAGCTATAGACTGGAAAGCTGAAAGAAAGAAAACGGTGCAGTGGAAAAGATACTAATTATTATTGTAAAAGCGGACGATTCGATCTTCATCTCAAGAAACACAAAGAAAGAAGAGAAAAAAGAGGGAAGAACTGGTTGACTCTTAGTGAGATGAAGATAAAGAGGAAGGGAAAGTAAAAAAGTGTTGAAACAAAGAACAAAGAACCTTGGTTCTGCCATCTTCAAAGAGCTGGTTAACAATTTCAAAAGATGGGGGCTTCCCATGCCTCCAGTGAACAGTAGGAGGCTCCAAATGCAAGAAAACTCTGTACTTATCAGGAACAACACTTCCATTTGAGCTTCCCTCAGCGCTCATGTTTAACTATGGCGGTGTTGGTGTTGATGTTGATGGTGGACAGAGTAGCCTGTCCTGTGGTTTTATAGGTGCCAAAATGTGTCAATTTAATTTCCATCTTTTATTTCTATCCAACATTTGACCTTTTTTGTTGGCCTTTCTCTCTCACCTTTATTTTTCTTCTTTTTCAATCATGTCTATCCATTCAATCAATACTGTGTCAAATTGGACCTTTATAAGTTGTTAGCGTAAAACATCTTGAGAACCATCATCGGGCACCTTCGGTTTGTGATCTAAGAGTAAATTTTTTTACTATATTTTAGTTTAAGAAGTTGTTCAAAATATGTTCATTAATCAATTTTATAATATATTATGTTACACATATTTTAATTTTAATAAATTAAAACTAGTTTTGAGAATTTATAGTTATTTATCCTCTATTGAGAATATGCATTAAAAACAGTGTGCTTAAAGTTAGAAACAGTGTGCTTAAAGTTTATTTTAAATAATTTTCATTATTTTTTTATAAACTTTATTCAATTTAGGTGAGACATTCAATTTTTCACAGATACGGTGCCAGGTGACTGGAATTCTATTATGTCATTTGAAAACCTACCAAATGATCAATTAGTCGAGTATTGCGTTGGAGAGGTTTAGTGTTTATCCACGAAAAGAGTTATTCAATTCAAATGTGTTTTTTTAGACATTAAAGAATTAAGGAAAGTCTTAAAAACATATCCTATTTAATTTCTCAAATAGTTACAATTATATTTTTTAAACCTACCATATTTAATTTCTCAAATATTTACAATTGTATCATTTTAATTATTGTATTGTTAATATTTTATATTTCAGTTTTTGTACATTTTAAAGATTTCATTATATACTAAATTTATAAAAATATTTTAAAATTTTTAAAACGTGGTATTAACGATTTTATTTATGGACTAATAGTAAGAATATTTTTTAACTTTAAAAAATTTAGAGGTGTTTTTGAAATTTTTTTTTTATAAAAAGATTAAGGGTATTAATAAAATTTTTGTAGTGTTTTCTAGTTTATTTATATTATAATGTATTTAAAATTGTATAAAATGTATGAATAGTTGCATATTAGTTTATTCATATTATAAATAATATATTTAAAATTATGTAAATGGTATGAATAGTTGTTTATTAATTTATTCATATTATAAACCATATATTTAAAATTTTATAAATTGGAAGAATATTTGTTTATTAGTTTATTCATATTTAAACAATATATTTAAAATTGTATGAAGTGTATAAGGGGTTGTTTGTTAATTTATTCGTATGTGTTTTAAAATAATAAATATTGAAGTATTTTTTTTATAAGAGAAATGAAATAAACTAAGAAGTAATGTAAACAACGTGGCCGAGCCAACATTGTTAATAAAGCCAAATTAAAAGAAAAGATTCCAAAATAATATGATTTAACTTTATTACCATTGTAGCGGACAAATGAATAAGCAAACTTTTGTAATATATACAAATTCTTTTTCGGTTCTCTGAACCCAAAATTGGATTTAGAAAATTAACCCAACCGAACCCAAAATGCTAATCCAATCCAACCCTTATAATTTTGGGTTGGATTGGATCAGGTTGTTGGATTAAATAGGCACCTCAAGTCGGAAGTTTTGTATTGCCATCTAATAGACTAATAGAAACCACTTGTCATCGTAGATCGAATTCTCTCGAACCCATTTAGAATTCATCATCATTGAAAAGTACATTTCACTTGTCATCAAGGAATCTATTCGTTGTCGAAAAGTATATTCTGCCTATCATTTAACCACTCATTAGAAGTTTAAGATCGAAGTCTTCATAGATGGTCGGTTTGACAAAGATTATCCGATACGCAAAGCTCACTTTACCATCGATTAAATACAATATCTTGGTTATAAGGAGAGTTTCCTACCATTTGCTAGAACAAAAAAGCAGCAAAAGAACAAAGAAGCAAAGCTAGGAAGAAGGATAAAAACGTAATTTTGAGTGGCAATTTCCCTCCATCTTTCCTAAACGCCATGGCCTCATAAAGCGGCCAGCAATTGGCCACCACAAACCCCGCCACAACCATTTGACCAAACAATTCCTCCCAAACGCCCCTCGATCTCCAAATTCCGATCACTCCACCGGCAAACCCCACCAAATTGACCGTCGCAGCCGTCGCCATCGGCACGAACATCGGCGACGAGGCTCCGAATTCAAACAGCTCTTGCTCATATCTCTTGCTCTGTTCTTGGTCGACTACTTTGCTCGTGACATTGAAACCAAAACCAGAAACGCCGAGGGACTTCAACGAGAACTCCATGGATGCAAATAAGTAGCTGGACAACGATCTTATGCTCCATATTCTTTGATCGTTCCACCATTTCTTCAATGCGTTCCCATCGAGCAGGAACTCAACCAGGTCTTGCCCATACGCTCCGAGGCAGAGGAACGCATACAATACAAACCATGGATTCGAAACCTACAAAACATTGAGAATTACATTAAAAGCTTTCAAACCCATTAAAGATCGAACGAAATCGAACTCAAATCATGTTTAAAACTTGGGGATTTACCTTGGGGAAGATGGAGACGCCATTGATGAGAGCCAATTGAGGGAGGAAGGCATAAACAGAGACAGGGAAGAACAAAAATGACCATAATAAGTTATGGCAATAAGAAAGGCTCATGAGAAGACCAATGGATCGAACCCCAAAAGTGACAGGACTGTACTTGGAAAACGTCACTTCAAGAAGCCCAATCACCCATCTTTTCACTTGATTCACTGCATCGAGAAGATTCATCGGCGCATCGCCATAGAAAGCAACTCTGTCTGGATTGCAGAATATACTCCTCCACCCCTCGGATTGCAGTAGATACCCAGTGAAATAGTCCTCCACTAAAGACCCATATCTAAAACCCAGCTACAAAACAAACCCAAATCCCAAAATCACTCCTTTTACTTAACAAAATGAGTATCAGTTCAAATTTTCAATGGATAGCGGCCATACCTTGGAACCCCATTTGGTGTGCGTTTCATACTCACACCCCGCAACCACACAGGCAAGGTCCAACACTTCCCGACACTTAATGGGTGTTTCCACGACATGATTTGGGTGGAGATTGGAGAGCTCTGGCGCTTCGAATGACGAGGGGCCTCCAAAGAAAGAACGTCGAGCAAAGAAACAGCCGGTGCCGAGATAAGCAGGGCCTAACAGGCCGTCCATACCAACAGGATTGAACAAGTACAAGCGCTTATATTCACTAGCGTAGATATCATTTTTGCTTAGTCCATGAAAGCGTTGGGGGAATTGAATATAGCTCAAGTTGGTGGCAACTTTTGGGTCCAAAAAGTAGCACAAGACTCGGCTTGGCGTTTGAGGGTCATTGGAATAAGTGTCACAGTCCAAAGTGAGAATAATCGGTGCATTGGTCATTACAGCTGATACTCGAAGCTATTCCATCACAAAGAATAGAGACATTAGAGACGAGAACGAACAGAAATAGAATAAGATGTAGAGCTTACCAGAGCATTGAGAGCACCGGCCTTGAAATGGTGATGAGATGCTGCATTTTTTTCTCTTGAAACATAGATAAGATTCGGCATATCCTTGTTTTTGCTACTCTCCGACAACACCTGAAATTTATAACGTCTTATCTAGTTGAGCTAATTTAGAGAATGATCATGAATTTACAAGCAAATGAATACATCTCTAGTATCATGCCTTTTTTGGAAGCTCAAAGTAAAGTCACGAGGGCTTATACTCAAAATGGACAATATCATACCATTGTGAAGAGTCGTGTTCATCTAACAAGCTATGCATCGAATGCTACAAGACTCGTGAACCGTAAACGAAAATGGGAGTGTTACCTGAATGATGGGAGGATGATTGCGAGGAGTGAAGGATTTGGTCCATTTATCGAAACCCATACGCTCTTCGTCTCCATTTATGAGTTCATCTTCAACCTTCCCTTTCTCCAATGCATTTTCTACCCTCATTTTCATTTGCTCGTACATTATCTGAAATTCAAACCCCAACAAATTATATTAATAATAATCATTTTAATTAATATTTTTGTTGAATTTTTTATGAACTAAAAAATAAAAAGTAATTTATATTCATCTACTAAATTAATTTTCTTCCTATATTTTAATTTATCTTCTTACATATAAAAAGAAAAAAAAAATCATTTCAATCCCTTCAGATAAATATATATATATATATATATATATATAGCAAATATCAAGAACAATTCTGTCGTTATATGAAAATTTTGTCGATTTGTGTTACAAGAACGTGGAATTGTCTGCCACTCCATTACTGAACTTCATATTCCATTATTCTAAAAAAATAAAATTCAGTTTCCAAGTAATTAGGAGGAGAAATTTGAAGTTTTGTCGTTTAAATAAATGAATAAATAAATAATTTGATTCTGAAAAGAGATTAATAATACCTTGATCTTCTCCTTTTCAGAGTTGGAATCTTTGTTTGAAGCGAAGAACGCATCGGGATTCCTTTCAATCACTCCGTTTCTCCTGCAAAACGGCAACCACTCGCCGGCGAACCTCGCCGCCTCTATAAAAGCAAACAGCGTCAAAGCAGAGCCGCCGTCGTCGGAGACATACACCGAAAGCTTCTGGGTCGGGTACTCATAGGCCATGACCGACAAGGCCGTGTTAACCACATTCATCGGCGGCTCCTTGTACGGATCCGCCGTACAAATGAACACATCCAGCGCCGGAAAGTCCGAATCCTTCTTTAGTAACTGTTCTAGGTTTCCGGGAAACTCCCGGCGGCGGAGGGGAATCATGCGGTTGGTTTGAGTGACGGCCCAGAATAAGGCCAAAACGACGTCGGAGATGAACAGAAGAACAGAGACGAAGAAGGAAGTAAAAGAGGCGGGATAGAGAAGCGAAGCTAAGTGATAATAAAACAGAGTTAAGATGGCGGCAGCGTAAAAGGCGGCGAAGACGCGGTTGAAGGCGGTGGCGCGGCGAGAGATGTGTGGGGATTCGGAGTGAAGTGGTAAGGGCACGGCGGCGGCGGCGGCGCGTGCTGTGTGTTCCTCCATCATTTCTTTAACAACTTTTGGGTGGTTTTGGTTATGCTAAGGCTTCATTGTAGATGTGAAATTTATGTCAACTTGTCAAAAATAAATAAATAAATAAATAAATAAATTCTCCCATCAAATTGTGGCAGACACTCAAAACGTCTTTAAACCATTATTAAAGAAAAGAAAATAATCTATTTTATTTAATAAAAATAAGTGACCCTTCTAAGAAAGAGACCAATAATTAAATAATAATAATAATAATAAATATGAAATAAATTAATGAAAATATCCTCCCCATAATTACTTTTAAAATAAATTTCAAAATAAAGTTTTTTTTTTTTCGGAAACAATAAGGTTAAGGCTTGATGAATAATTATTAAACACGTTTTGTTTTTTCAATAAAATAGAAAAAAAAAAAAACAAGAAATTTGAGAACGACAGCAATATTTTTCTTTATTAAGAAAAAACAATAAAAAAAAAACCTTATTTTCCCAATCCCACATAATACACAAATGAAAACTTCCTTAATTTATCAACCAAAAATAAACACAAATTTGAAATAATAGTAATAATAATAATAAAAAAACATATATTATGTAGACATGTGGAGAACCAAATTTACGAAATTACCCTAGGAAGATGTGGGCCAGCTATGGAATAGCCCAAATGGCCCAAAATGCATAGTGACCACAACAAAGGCCCGTTAAAAGGCCCATTAACCTCGGCCCAAAAGTGATTGGGCCGGACTTGGAGAAGAAGCAATGGGTATATATATTTACACAAATAGAAGAAGCAATGGGTACTCACCTCTCCTCCTTTATTTCTGTGAAAATAGTTTTTTTTTTTTTTTTTTTTTTCATAGACAAACAACAAAAGACTTCCAAGAACCCAAAAGATTTTAAAGTTTTCTAAGTAGTGTACTCCCAGCTTCAGCTATCAGCTGATTCCGAGGTTATTGCAGTTCCATCGAATTCGATCGCAGACATTGTGAGTCTTCTGCCCGAACTCGTCTTTACATCTTGACTCGACCATATGTATATTCTTCTCACCATGTTACAGAATTCCCTGCAAGATGATAAAACCATAGGAGGAGCATTATGCAACTCGGTATCGAATCGAACAATGAGGTTACTGGTTTAAGTGTGCGACTTACTGCCATGGATAATCGCCCATGAGCATCGTATCTCCTTCATCGTCTGTGAATACAATCTCCCACTTGTCACGAGGACGAAGTTCTCCCTTGATATCAAACATCTTTTCCATTTCGTCAATGAGTTGGTCATACCCTACCAATGTCGTAAGGTCCACCGCTCGTCCCACAGCCATCCCCTGCATTTGAACCTTCGATATGTCGATGACCAACAGAACCAAGTCAATAAATTAGCTTAAGCCCACAAAGTTCGAGACATGATTCGGCTGTTTAATAGATCGCTTATCTTATAGTCTCACCTTGGTTCGGCTTCGACAGTTGGTTGAGGCATTGTGCTTGTGCTGGATCTCTTTAGGAAGTGCTTGTAAAAGTCCTAATTTTCGTTCTTTAGAAGAAGCCTTTGGCAGGTTTGAGCCCTGCTGCTCTGCATTAGATGACAGCAAGGTATTGACATGGCTTTCAGTGACTTCATTTGCTGCGCAGTTCGATTGATCAGCAGTCCTTTCGGGTGGAACGGGCCTCTTAGAATGATCAATGAGCTCGATCCCAAACAAGCGACAGCTAGGAGCCACCTCGGTTTTCCTCCCCTCTTCCCCAAACTCATTTATTTGGTCACTCATTGGGTTCGATGTGCGTGGAGTTGGACATGTCGAGTGTGCTGTTGGCACTCCAGGGAAGACTGCTGACCAAACAGAATTGCTTTTATGGTCCTCTGTCGAATCCTTTAATCGATGCTGCGAAACACTCCCATTCGGGACGGTTAACCAAGAACCCTCATTATGAGTCCTCGATACCGAATTCCCATTGCTGCTAATATCTGTTTGCTTGTAATGCCATCCTGCAGGAACACTCAGCTGTGTTTTATCATCATGTGGTTGAGTCGATACTGGATGTCGAAGAGTTGTCACGGTTGAATTATCAGACTCTGTGTCATGTACGACGAACAAAAGAGAAAAGAAACGTCACGATTAATCGATAACTTATTTCGACTCCTCCAATATCAAAAGAACAAATAGTTGGCTCTAAGCAATACCTGGAATGTCAAGTGGAGGCCGAGGCCGTTTGTTCTTTACCGAAATTGATTGAGGAATGCTCTGGGACACGGGAGCCACAAACGGTTCGATCTCCCATGGCGAAACCCTCTCGGGTCTTTGAATAGATGCAAGTTCATCCCATTGAACCTGGAAAGGAAAGCAAATACAATCAAACATTGGAGGTGGCAGTAAGAATCAGTACTCCAGAGGAAGACATTACTCTCAGTGATCGCCATTGCGAATTGGGCCAGTAAGGAGATATGTCGTCAACGCCGATTATGGTGCCCGAAAACCTTATCGATTAGCGAACGAGCAAAAGAGTTAGGTCGGAAAGCTCATAAAAGAAGAAGAAAAGGGATTGCAGCATGTTTACCTTCTCTCAGGAGAGTCCTCTCCTTCAAACCTCATCTTGAACCTCATCCCAACTAAGAACTTAGTGTTCATGGCTTCTTTATACTTACTTAAGCTGACCAGAAACTGGCTTGCCCTGGAATCAAACGACAACGAATCGAAATAGACACACAACATGAGAATCCAAATCGACATCAAGAAGTACATAGAACAAAAATAAAGTATTAACAACCTCGGCTTATAATAGACAACGAAGCGAGTTAGAGTTGCAGCAGCATGAGATGCAGTAGCAAGCACTCCTAAGTGCATGCTGTGACTCGAAATCACAGACGAAGGCATGGTGCTTTGTTGACGAGAAAGACGCCTCACTCCGACTCGTAATTCCTCATTTTCCCCCCTACAAAACCATTTCACAAGTTAACCGAAGAAAAGTAACCTCCCCTCCACCGACGATCATCCATAGTACGAAAATCAAGATATACCTCAAGAATACAAACGAATCTCCAGCAACTAGTCTCTTAGACGTAACAAAGGTGCTCCATCCGGTCGTTAGCAAATGCCTTCGAGGTTGACCTGTTCGTTCGTCATAGCACGGATTTACTATTATAAATGCAAAAGCTCAACATATGGTTGTGATCATAGTAAACCAGAAGGAGGCTCACCCCTGAATATATGCTTGAATCGCCACTCGTAACCGTGAAGATCTTTGGCTATGAGTTCTTGAGTCGGGGTCTGTTGGGTCATATCCTGAAGAACATCCACATGAGAAGATTACAAAATGCAACAATATTCGAGGGACAAAACAAGCTAAACAGTAGGATAACTCGGTAACGAAGAATTACCAATGGAGGCAAGCATTCGGTAGCGTGTTTACGGAGCACGGAGAATCCCCCATGGGTGCTAGTATCAGAAGCAGTTAAAACCTTGCAAAACGAATGAACTTTTGATTTTCGACATTCCCCGGGCGAAGGACCAGGAGTTGTAGGTTCCTCTTGCTGGACATCCATCATAATTTAGTAACAAGTCCAAACCAAAATAGACAAGTAACACAAAAGCTACAAACAGTTCTTACATTTCCTTCTGGAATTAAAGATATCTGTGCATAAACCTCATCCGTCTCCTGCTCTGCCTAAAATTCAAGGACAAGGACAAGCAAAATGGCTTATATTTTGAGCTCAAAACTCCAAACTACAAGGCCTAATAACCTGTTTGGTTCCCGAGAAAATCCAAGAGGGTTCTTGTTTTCTAACCCACATTTTCTCAGAAGCCAAACAACAAGAACAACAAAGGATGAAGAAAAGAACATACCAGCAGCCGGACATCAACTACGTGACAGAGAATTTTGGAGGGAAGATTAAAGGAAGGGAGTTTCTGATTTAGCTCCTGATTTGTAGATGCCTCCAACTATATGAAGCAAAAACATTCAATCAAGCCAAAATAAATCAAAATTCCAGCGGCAGAGCTCGATCTGATGCAGTGGAAATGATTCATCAACGAAGTTACCTGTTCCATGTGGCCTTGAGGAAAATAGAAAACATGTTCATGAACACGAGGAACTTCGACAAGAGGCCCAGCCGAGGCCTTCCATAGCTCAACGTAAAGGCCATCTCTTCCTGAACCTTGGAAATCGCCATTTACAGAGAAGGAAATTAGACCCAGAATCGGATTATGAAATAAGAAGATGAAAGAAGAAAAACCCATTAAAGTTATACCTTGAGATGAAACATTTGAGGGTGAAAACGACCCCCCACCCCGATTAGCCATCAATGTTGAAGCTTCCCCCACTCCCCCACAAGTCAAACAACACCAAACGAAGATTATCCAGAAACAGAGCCGCAAAAACGCATAAACCCACCTTTACTTACAACGCGTCAATGGCGATTTGGAAGATTTCCCAACAAGAAATACAACTCCACCGACCTCCACTTCCCCTGTGGCTGCCGTTACTGAGCCGTTTAGTGGAGAAGCTCTGAAACCCACTCTCGCTTCGTTCTTCCTCTCTCTTCCTCTGGTTTTTTTCTCTTTGGAATCCGGGAAGAACGCCGTTACAGAGAATTCCAAAAGGAGAAGAAAAAAAAACCTTCCCCGCTTCGTATTGTAGCGGTGCCTTATTGCTTCAGCTGCCGCCTCTTCCCTCTCTCTCTCTACTTGTCTTTTTCGTTTCCTTTTGATTTTCTAATGAACAGAGTCGAAACCCATGATTTTGTTCTGAGGAGAATAAACATAATCTCAATCACCCCATGTTTTTGTTCAAGATTTTTCTTTGTTTCTTTTGGGTATCCATGGAATAAACCCATTCCAACTCCCACCTTTTATACTGTCATAAAAATCTCCACAGTTCCCCCACCCCCATCTTCTCTGGATTGCTAGTGTCCTAATTTTGTTGGCCTTTTAACTACGGTTCAATCAACTTGAATATAATTTAATTGATTATCTGTTTTCGTCTATTTGGTATAGTGGTCAACCTCATTTTGAGATCTCCCAGTAAATGCTTCTACTTTTCTTTTCCTCAAAGTAGAACATTAAATGTTTTATAAATGTGTTTGGTATGTGAGTTTTGTTTAGGCTAATCTATAGTTAGGCATCTAAAACTTAAATTACACAAATTTAAATTTAAATTATTCGTTCATTTACAATTTTTTAGAATATTTATATTAGAAATGTAACTTAGAAGTCGAACCTACGTCTTTTACAGAAAAGCTATTGATGATGCGTTACCAGAATATCAGGCTCAAGTTTGGCGTTATTCCAAACAATTTAAATGCATACCATATGAACTTCGAAAGCCTTAAACGCCTAGCCAAACATTCATTACAACACGCAAAGTTTAGTAAAATTTTGAAAATTGATTTTTTAATATAATATATTTATTTTGTTCTCGTATTTTAAAAAGTTTTAATTACTCTTTTAAATAAAATTTTGAATTTAATTTTGAGAGGAAAAATATCATACAGAAAAATGGGAGAAGTAGGGTTAGAATGTAACCCAAGGAAGGGGTAAGGCAAACTATAGTTGGAAGAATGGTGGGGGTTGGGGGGGAAAAGAAAGTGTTTGACGGTGAAGGGCTGCCGTGTGATAACGGTCGAACGGACGATTTATAAAAGGAAATTAAAAAGAAAAATAAAATAAATGTAGAGAGTACGGAAAAAGACATAGAGATGCGTGTTATCAGAGTTAACGGAAGACGTTAAATTCCGACCAGATACGGGCGTCACCGTTAGTTGTTGCCGTTCCCTTTCGTTGTCTACTTCGAAGCAGGCAACAACGTTGGCTCGAGTTAATCCGGCAGGAAAATTTTTAAGGTTTTTTTTTCCTTTTAATAATCTATATTTTAATTACTTTTATATTCTATTTATGTTGACGTTCTCTTTTTCTTTTTTTCTTTTTTTTTTGTTATCGTCAGATGGCTATAATTATAAGTTTGACCTTGATGTGTGGTCATAATTTCTGAATATGCCACTCTCTTTACATGGGTCCCACGTGTAAACGTGAGGATAATTGGTTTTTTTTATATTTTTAATCTCTTTGACTAATTATTTTTTCTTTTTTGTTTCTCTCTCCCCAATCCGAGATGATCTGCCAGCAGTTGGGTGGTCCTGCTCTGTACACGTCAGCACATGTTCTGTTTCATTGGGAAATTTCCAACATCAATACTCCCAAAAATATATGCATGTGTGAAACCAATAAATATATATATATAATATTCTAATTATCTAATTTAAATTTTCATTCAGTTGTTTTAATATGCACATTCTTATGTGACAACCGAAAAAAAGTAGTTTTTACTCTTAAAAATGAGAAGTAAGTAACGTGACTATGTTGCATAGGAATTTCGAGAGTCATTAGATGTCAAATTTGAATTCTAAATCTTGGACATGGGTCATTACCGTATGATAGTAACTATCAATTTTGATAAAAAAAAATCACCCCACACCCATAGCGATTTAATTAATGAATTGATTATTCTTCAAATTTTATGTTGAAATGAAAACTTTTGATTAATTAATTGAAAGGTTCCTATTCTTACTTGCATCTTCAACACATTAAGCAAACTTTGTGTCCCCTAAAATATTATATATTTATGCCTATCCAAGATGCTTTCACATGAACTAACAATAACAAGACCATGTATGAAAATGAACTTTAAAATGTTATAGTTAATTCGATCATAAGAGCTTTAAAATTAAACGTGTTTAACTTGAAATAACCCTATATTATGAACTTTTTCTTGGAATCGTACGAGCGATGACTAATTATTGTCTTTGAAAATAATTTTCACTCTTAGAAGCATTTCAAGATAAGTAGGTTAGTGACATGTTGCGATTGTTAGATGCGAATAAATTTTAAAAAAGTTATTCAATGATTAATTTGTATATTAATCCAACTTTATTATTAAAATTTGAGAGTTCATTTTTATTAAATTTAATGGATGAATTAGCAAAAATCAAAACAGAGGCTAGAAATTGAAGCAGCTAACTAAATCTATGGTCGGGATGAAACCATGGTATATAAAACCCATGGTTATTATTATTTTTTTTTTTTTAAATGTAGAATTATTATGGTCTCCTCTATGATATTTAACTGGTCTTTCAACTTTATTAATGAACTACTTACTCAATATGGATCGGTACGATTCTAATTCAATGGATATGAGCTATTTCACTTGATAGCTTTTAACTTACGCTTATTTATTTAAATTGTCGCTAGTGAACTTTTTGACTCCTTTATTTTTACGGTTAACGACTATAATTTACCTTCCATATTTATTATAACAAAATGGACTCCTACGGTTTCAAATCTTAGGTTCGAGTTGCTCAACCTGAATGTCGTGACTCAAATTTGTTCGTATTGATACTTTTGAGTTGTTTTTATTCATGACTATTGTATTTAATAAAAAGGGTCGGTGGAATTGCATGTTTAAGAGATATTCCGTTGCACCGAAACATATCAACATGATCCTATTTATTTAGCGGAATGACATTTGAAAGTTATTAGACATTAGGGTTTTTTCTTTTTTTCTTTTTTGATTATTATTATTGTTCACAAGGAGTTTGACTTTGGAATAATTATTGTTGATAAAACATCATATTTGTAACCTAAAATCTAAGCAACCCTCAAGAAAGATTCTAGGAAATTACAAGGAATATTTATGGTAATTATTTTAATTTGTGAGAATTATTTGTTAACTAAACATTTTAGGTGCTATTTGGCGTAACAGTCAAAGCTCACCGACAGCAGATATTTTCTACCTTGACTTCCTACATATCGTTTTCAGCCTCATCATTTCTAAATGCATCTACTATGAAGAGAGTCTAGCCTTACTCCAACCAGTGCCTTGTATTGTCCGGTGATTAGCTCTGATACCATTTGTAACAGCTCAAGCCCACCGCTAGCACATATATCATCTTTGGGTTTTCCCTTCTGCACTTCCCTTCAAGGTTTTAAAACGTGTATGCTAGAGAGAGATTTCTGCATATTTATAAGGAATGCTTCATTTCTCTCTCCATAGTAGATGTGTGTTTAAAATTGTGAGGCTGACAAGAATACGTAACAGGCTAAAGCGGAGAAGGACAATATCCGTTAGCGATAGGCTTTGACTGTTACAAATGGTATTAGAGCCAAACATCGGGCGATATACCAATAAAGACGTAGGGCCATAGAGCCAAACATCGAGCAGTGTGCCAACAAGGATGCAGGACCCCCAAGAGAGGTAGATTGTGAGATCCAACATCGGTTGGAGAGGGGAACGAAACATCCCTTTTAGATGTGTCAATATTTGCTAGATGTGGGCTTAAGATGTGTCACAGTTGGTAACCTTTGTGGCCTAGCCATAAATGACTCCAACCACTTCTATGGACATTTCGTAACTCTCTAGAGTTCCAATATAGTGTATTATAATATGCCGTGACACATACACAGTCATAAATATGGGAAGCGACTTCGTGTCTATACTAATTCATACACATATGTTGACCCACCATAAATGACTTTGTGTCTTATCACAGTACTATCATAAATATGAAGCACATAATCGTGACATAATATAATACTAGGAACAACATCTCAATACCATAGTCAGATAAGCTTAATCCTGTCTACCCTTTACACAATTAATCACATGTCAAACTATAGCATTTAATCCACGGTCAACACAAAACTAACGCCTAAATTTTATCGCGTCGTTTCACATTTCTTACATGATCATCATAGACATTAGGGCTTCGAACAAATAATGGACCTTATATAATCATTATCGTGCCATGCTATAACTTTCATATTTACTTTTCACGAATTTAACTCGTACCTCGTACATCATTTGATGTGACAACATAGCATCAAATTGATGGACGAACTTTGATATAATTTATTACAATTTACTTTTGCATTTATATTCCTATATACTTAGTACATCAATTTGACAGTACTACATAAAATCCCATCAAAATTAAAAAATATACCTAAAATAAGATGACACAAAAGAAATGTATGGGACCTCAATAATATTGACTCTAATATTGGTTTTCAACAATAATTTAAACATTTATAGAGCCCACAAACCCAATTAATTTCTTTATTAATCATGTTTAGTGCTAATGGATAATTTTTTTTTTTTTTTTTTTTTTTTTTTTTTTGGTTTTTAAAGGGAAAAAACTTTATAAAGTTAATTTTATTTTATTTGTAATGGAGAATAAGATGGATTATGCTAAGGACAAGCCAATAAATATTTGGTAATGTGTATGTTTGGCTGTACCCCTATACAAATGCTTATTTCTTAATTTCAACTTTAATCTTAATTAAATTTTATTTTTGTATTTTCTATTTTTTTTTTTTTATGTGACCTTTGCCTTTATTCAAGGGTTGGGGTCCAATTTCTTTTATTTTTATTATTATTCACTCAAATTACTCTTTAGTCCTTCAATTTCGACTTATGAATTTTTTTGACAGACGATAATGAGTTATAATTTACCGACGTAAAGAGATCAAATCGATAAAATCAAGTGAATCTTCCCAAATTTGAGTTCAAAATATAAAGACATACAAAAGGAAAGGGCAATTAGGGTTTAGAAAAGTATTAGATGAGTAATCATGATTATGATAATGATTACGCAAGTGTTTAAAACCTTAAATGATGATGATGAGAGATTAAAATAGAAAATTGGACGGCTGAGATTGATTTGAAGGTATTGTCAGCACGATAATCATAGACATGATGTACTTGATCTGCCCGATTTTCAAGGTGGTCCCCGCTATCCCCACAAACAAGGAAAGGAATTTATATGGCTCTAAAAGGAAATAACTTATTTGAAAAAAAAAAAAAAAAAAAAAAAGAATAAAATGTTTTTTTTTTTTTTTTTTTTTTTTTAATTTGGAGAAAAAAGAAATAGTTAATGCAATTACTTTAAAGAATAAATGTAGATTAATTAAATTTTGGTTAAAGGGAGAGTACTATTATTGGAAAAGTTATAAATATTATTTGAAATTTCCCCATGTGGAGACCATTCCAACTTGTTTTGTAATTCCTTGTTTGCCCTTGCCCTTGCCACTGCCCTGCACAAAGGGACCACTTTCATACAGTCTTTTTATTTTTTAATTACTTGTCAAACAAATAAATAAGAAATATTTTGATTTCTTAAAATTACTTTTTTAAAATGTAAATTTTAATTTGTATATTTAAATTTATCTTTTCCAGTATTATTTTTCAAAATACCATTTTATTAGGTAAAACTCACATCAAAAAGTTTGTTTATAGTTTTTATAATATTAAATCATCTTTTTTAAAAAATAAACTTTATTAGATATTATTTGATTTTGTTTTGTATGAATTAAAATATTTTTCTTGAGAAAAAAATTACTAAAATTTACGTCTAAAGCCCACTAGGACAAACTCACGGGATAGGTTCATGGATACTAAAAAGTGTCCGAATCGACAATTGATTAATCCGAAGACACTTAATCAAGTATCCAAAAAGGGAGAATGACATGTTGAGCTAGTAACCACGAGTCGGTAACTTAAATAACTAATAACACGAATTTGAATATACGAACCACCTTTCATTAAAAGGTGCACAATCTAATACAAACTATATTTTATACTTCTCTACTCACTTGATGATTTAATCATGGAATTGCGTTGGCACAAGAGCAAGATCTTACCTTACAGATATCGAACAACTACCAACCAATTCCACATGAGATTTTGATTACCAACATCTCACTTGAGATATGGTTTATCGTGTAAGATATCACTAATACAAATAAAAAAATGAGATTAAAAAAAAGTAATGATGTTAGTTAAGATTTAATCAATTGCAATTCCATCATGTAACATTGATTAAGGGTTGTAAATCAAGTGGAGATAATCATAGGCAAATGGGAAACTAGCCATCAAATAATCCAATTTGAAGTTCAGGGGTGGAGGATTTTTAATTAATTAATTAATTAATTTACTCCAACACAAAAATATATATATATATATATATTTTTAATTTATATTACCTAATGGGAATTTTGGAGAAAAAGTGAAAATTGTGATTCTTACTGCTATGTTGTTTTAATTAGTGATAAATATTACTTAACATTGACTACGATTCGTATTTAAAATATATATATATATATATATATATATATATATATATATATATATATATATATTATTTAATAGTAAAAAAAATATATCACAGGTACTTTCGAAAAGTATATAGAATCAATACAAATAAACATTAAATCAACGTCAGAATCACTTGAAAATAGTTTTATTTTATTTTATTATATATATAAAAGAAAAGAAAAGTTGGTACAGTATATCCAAAATAGCAACAATTTTGAAGTAAGATTTGAGGATGAAAAGCGATGTAACGAAGAAATGAACATAAAAACAAAAAGAAAAAAGAAAACCAACAAACATAGAAAAGACAAGAAATTGAAGAAAAATAACATAAGGTGGACTTAGAAAAGACATGTTTAAACATAACTTTGAGATGTGTTTGGGTTTGTTTTTTTTTTTTTTTTTTTTTTAATCATGTAGGAATCACAAGATTGGTCAACTTGATAAAATCCTTTCTTATTGTGATTTTATTTGTCAATTTCAAAGCGAACCCTAATTCATGGGGTGATGAATTTTAGTGCCCAAAATTAGGTCAATGGATACCTACTACCACATAATTTCAAATTAATATCTTTTTTATTATTTTTGGTCTAAATTTTGTTCTATTAAAATTTTGTTTTTATTTAACAAATTAACATAATTTCCAAGAGAAACAAAATTAAAAAGACAAACAAGTTATTGGCCTTATTTAACTCGAGTACCTTTATTTATTTTTTTAAAATGTATATCACTTTTTTTTTTTAAATAAATAAATAAAGGTGATTATTGGGGGTAAATGAATAGTTTGACGTTGGGTAAAATGTAATGTTGTTTTCTTTTTTACCGTTTACCTTTGTAGACCAAAGTAACCCATATATGGAAATTGACGGTGACATGACAAATTTTGTCCATTTTTGCCAGCAAAAAGTGATAAAATATTTTAACAATTTTAAAAAAGAAAAAAAATCAAACCTACCTTATGATTGAATTATATTCCTATCCATAAATAAATACATTATCGTCGAATTATGTTATCTTAGTTTTTGTAAAGTCTTATTGGTAATTTTATTAGACAGTGAAAAGTGAAAAATGAAGTTATTAAAAAAAATAAAAAATCATAGTTCTATTTATATTAATCTTGAAGTTAATCCAATGATTATGTGTTGAACAATGCCTAATTTAGGCTAATTAATAATTTGTTTAGTGTCCTTTAATAGTCAAAAGATATAATATCTTACCAACTAATTCAATTAACACTCACCATTTGACCAGCTTTTTTTTGGGACTTACAAAAAGGTTTATTATAATAATCTTTATTTAATGTATATTTGTAATGTAGGATGATCCTATACCGCGTAAAATATAATTTTGGTGATAGTACTTATATTATTTTAAATTTTCATTATAAATTTGACAAGATAAAATTAAATTTCATATATATTTTAAATACGTTAGTAAACAATAATTTTCTAATGACTTGTTTCCTAACTTTATGAAAACTGATTAACAATAAGAAGGTAAATCATAATCACATGTGTACATATATAAAAAACATATATAGATATCATAATAATGAATATATATTATATATTATAAAAGGAAGTTAAAAGGGAGAGATCCAAATTAGAATAAATATAATAAAAAGAAAAGAGAGAGAGAGAGAGAGAGATTAAAGAAGAATAATGATAAATTAAAATATTA